>NC_057827.1:40017500-40353750 GCF_910594005.1 Cervus elaphus | reverse complement strand
GCTTTTTTAAAGATGAAGTTGTCCACCTATATGAAATAATTTTCCAATATATTTTATTGTGTATATAATACACCCTTCACACACTAACTCCAGGGTCACTTTTATGGTCAGAAATCTTTGTCATGTAGCATAAATACTCCCACCTCCATATTTCCACAGCACGCACCTCCAGCATAGCCGTATGACATGTCATTTCATTGCCTGCTTCCTCCACTGTAGGACAGATGTTGCCCTATAGTATATTATTCATCTCTGTTTATGTCCCAATATCTAATAAATTTTGACTAGGAGCTAACAAGTACTATAAAATATTTGTTGAACAAATGGAAATTGACCTTATCAACAGAGCTATATATTTCTTTGCTTCCTATGATAACCACAACAGAATTTGAAATTTAGCTACAGATGACCCTGCAAGTGATATTTTTCTTTTACATATTTCACAAAAATTTGCATTTTTACTCTGTTATGCTCTACAGAAAAACATTTCATTATGTAATATATGGTTGACAAGGGAAAATGCATAGTAATTGTGTGAGAATGTTTGTATTGTGAGATAGATAACATTTCTCCCTTTATTTTATAGTGATATAGAAGAATTCACCAAAAATGATATTTCCTGTTGGTCCAGACTGAGACTGACAAAAATAGAAATGGAAAGATAGTGGTATAGAAGTTTCATAATCCACTTCCTTTCAGAATCATATGTGGATAGGAGGAAGGTAAATACATCATTCTGTGCGTATACACACACATTCATACTTTGTCCATCACTGACATCCTCATTTGTAACATTGTAGCTAGCATGATATCAGGAAATCCAGCCACATTACCTCATTATATCATGCTGCCTGTCAATGTGTTTCCTCAAACAATTCTATTACAAGAAATTAAAAAAAAAAATCCTCTATTTATTTTTGTTATTTGAGTGGTCCTAGGCAGAAAAATCCAGATGATCTTGGTAAAGTGAGCTGGCAAAATCCAATATAAATCTCCTAACAAACAAAAGCAAATATTTTAAATAGTAAATTATGCTAGATCAGGGGAAATCTCATAGTTCACAGATGTTACAAATAATATATCCAATATTATTACAAATAATATGCCCAATCCCAACAGTCTATATTCTTCATTTGTTTGCTAGTTTCTTTGTTTACTAGAAATAATCCTACTGGCAAAATGCTGTTGTTGTCTATGCTGAACTGGTGTCTATAGAGTCTTGCATTGCTTTACAAGAAAGGCACTACATTCCTGCTCATTTCCTCATTTTGCTATAAGAGAGGGAAAAAATTTATTTAAATAACTTCCAATGTGAGTGTTTGTTCTCTATGAAGGTATATGTAATGGTATTAACTTGAGCCAGAGCAAAAATAGTTCTGACCTTCTCAAGAATGTATTTAATCAGTTTAAAATGGTATAATTACACTTAATATACCCTATTTTTATTCAGATAGACATAAAAAGAGTCTAACATGATATATGGAATTCTACCACAGGAAATTTAACTAGAAAAAATATCAATATTTTGTAATGTTTGTTTACACTGCAAAATTACTAAGGAGCAAAACTTTCTAAGATGACAGTAGAACATTGTAATTCACAACTGTGTAAATATCAAATGCTTCTCTTTTTTACTAATCTTCTGAAACTATTTCAAGAATGACATTGATGCTATAGCAAAGTGATTCCCAAATTGACAAAGTGTGGCTACAATTTGAGTCATGTAATAATAAAACTGCCCTGTGGTTTTCTGACATAATGAAGTGGACTCTTCCAGCATCCAAGCCACTCCAAAAGTACTTTGGAAAGAAACAGTGATTCCTACAAATGATTCCTATGGACAATTTAGTAAATTCAAAGAGAAGGGCTGAATATTATTTAGAAGACTTAAACAGTCAATCTATGAATATATTTCCAGGAACAAACTAAAACACCAGTTCTATACATCACTAACCGTTAACAATAAAAAGCTTTGATTTTCTGATAAATTTCTAACCACTATTTACCATATCAGTTTGTGCCCTTAACTAGCCTACCATACAACAGGCACTCAATTAAGGCACTCATTCAATGGAATGACTGAATGATTGATTTGAGCTGTGTTTGCTTCATTAGTCTGAATATTATGAAACTGACTCTATATTTTTACTTACCCTGAAATTGATTCGTAATTCAGAAAGTCAAAAAGTCTGAACTCTAATACTTAATGCATCAAATAGTTCTTTTAATAAATGTTTCTTTAACTTTGAAATATAACAATTATATTCTCAAAGTCGTTGTTTCACTAATACTGCTGAAAATGAGACTTTATTTTTTTTTAAAGTAAAGCTTTGTTGATTTATAGAAAACTAGTTTTTCATTCATTTCTTGCTCTTGTTAATTAAAAATAGAAATAATTTACCTTGTTCATTTGCTCTATCTATAATAGGTATGTTCCTTATTTTTAAAATGAGTAATTTTACAGTAATTATTATATAATCTCAAGCTTTGCTCTTAAACACATTACTATACATATTTTCATGTAAAAAAATGAAAAGTACATTCTATCATGTCAAAATACACTCATATCTTTAAGGTTTTTAAAGTCTAGCAAAACCCAAGAGTCATCTGATTTTTATACTTCCCATGATCAGGCCTGATATAATCCTCAACCTTCTCAACAAAAATGTACTTCTTTTTAAATCTTAAATAAGTTAAATAACGGGTTTATAAATGAAACAAACCTATATAAAACCTAGAAAAACTGTATTGACAATTGTAACCAAATGATTAGCTGATATTAAATTGGATTTCTTAATTTCAGTGACATTTAATCTTTAGTTCACAAAGGAGATAGTATTCAAAATTCAAGTGCATATGAAGGTATGGTTAAAGAGATTTTTCTGGCCGAAGGCAAGCATTGTAAATAAGAATTATCAAGACACTTTTGTGAGTGCCTTTTTACATGGGAAACTGCTATAGAAACTTCACTATATTCTGGGAGCATTCTCTAAAGAGTATATTGAAAGATACTCTCTTTCAAGAAACACTGAAGAAGATCCTGGAAATGATCTTCTACTAGGTCACTAGTTTTGGTTTCTTTTGCTAGTGTTTCTGCCTCATTTTTATATCAATAAATTATAGATAAGAAGCTGATCACAAAATCAGGCATGCAAGAAATATAACTTTAATTTTCCATAACTTAATGTTTTCTATATAGACAGTTTCCATCATTTCAGAGCCTCACTGGCTTGAGTCAATGCTCACCCACTCCAGTACTCTTGCCTAGTGAATCCCATGGATGGAGGAGCCTAGTGGGCTACTGCCCATGGGGTGGAAAAGTGTTGGACACGAATGAGCGACTTCACTTTCACTATCAAGTTTAGAGTCATATAAATTTGGGATTTGTTGGGAGATGTCTAATCCTAGCTTGTTATCATATACTCACCAAGATGTACACCCCTCATGAGAAAGCAGTAGACATAGAGGTTAAAAGTGAAGGCAAGTGGCTCAGTCTCTCCATACTTCAGTTTCCTCTTTAGTAAAATGGAAATAATAAAGTGTAGTCTACAGAATAGTATTGTTGTGATGTATCTTTGAGACAGTACACAGAAAATGCTTAGAAAATTTACCAACTATCAAGTAAATGATAAATGTTAGCTATAGCTATTACCCTGTGTGTGTGTGTGCTGTCTTGTTTGATTCTTTGAGACCCCATGGACTGCAGCCCGCCAGCCTCCTTTATCCATGGAATTTTCCAGGTGGGAATACCGGAGTGGGTTGCCATTTTCTATTCCAGGGATCTTTGCAACCCAGGGATCGAGCTCACATTTATGGCTTCTCCTGCATTGACAGGTAGATCCTGTCCCACTACACCACCTGGGAAGCCCTACCTATTGTCCTGTGTGCTGTACACTTGGTCACTCAGTCGTGTCCTACACTTTGTGACCCCATGGACTGTCGCCCGGCAAGCTCCTCTGTCCATGGGGACTCTCCAGGAAGAGTACTGGAGTGGAGTGCCATGCCCTCCTCCAGGGGATCTTCCCAACCCAGGGATCAAACCCAGGTCTCTCACACGGCAGGCAGATTCTTTGCCATCTGAGCCACCAAGGAAGCCCAGCTGTTATCCTAGCATAGTCTCCAATCCACACAAGTTGCTGACAGGTCCCTAATTTCACATTGTCTTCATTCATTTCTTATCTAAACCACCTATATAGATCTCACATTCCTGAATACAAGGCTTCTTGAGTTGTGCTTTCTCTCAGTTATGTCTGATCCTTCTTGGACATACAGAAACCACTTGAAATTCTAAGGCTGACTTCCCTAGACACACCCTAGATAAAATACTTGGTGTGTCTAGGGAAGTCAGCCTTAGAATTGGCTGACTGATGCTAAAGGATGCTGAAGGACATTGGAAGGACTGATGCTGAAGTTGAAGCTCCAATACTTTGGCCACCTGATGCAAAGAACTGACTCATTGGGAAAAAAACCTGATACTGGGAAAGATTGAAGGCAGGAAGAGAAGGGGACAAGAGAAGAGATGGTTGGATGGCATCACTGACTCGGACAACATGAGTTTTAGCAAGCTCCAGGAGCTGGTGATGGCTAGGGAAGCCTAGCGTGCTGCAGTCCATGGGGTCACAGTCAGACACGACTGAGCGACTGAACTGAACAGAACTGAACTGTCACATTATCTATGGTAAAGGAAAAAGATTGAGACAAAACCATTTTGGTAGTTTGGCTAGTGTGAAAAAAGAGGATTAAGGCTAACATTCCTTTTCTAAACACACACACACACACACCCCTGAGTGTTCCTCCCTTTATCTACTCCCATTCTGTTCTCCTATAGGCAGTGGAATTTTTATTTGATCTGGGAGAGAGGGCGGCAAGAAGGAATTTTCTCTGATATGATACGAAATTTTTTTCAGACTTATTATTTATGGTGTGAATTTTATGCCCAGAGTTCTTGGGCTAAAGTATTTGAAGGTCAAATGTACCATGATTTTACATCTCTAAAGAAGCTTCTGATGATCAAAATCTATAATGACTTTCTTCAAGGCTGTGGATGTCTCATAACCCCACATGGGACAAAGGGGAATGCAGTTCTAGGTAGCATAAATTCCTGGGTAAAACACAGTGTTAATATATTAAAATATCCTGTCAGATACAATATGAAAGTAACAGTAATGACCTTTTATTTGTTTTAAAGAAAATATTTAAGAATTAAGATGATATACTTTAACTCAAAAAAATTTCCACTCCAAGATATCACTAACCAGTAAATGATTTTCAGAAGTTTGATAAACTCAAGGAGGTAATATACTGCTACATAAACAAAACTCTACAAAAAACATGATTCAATAAAAAGAAGCTACATTTGCAAACATCCTGTTTTTACAAAGGAAATATACAAAGTTCTTAAGTTAAATATTGTGTGTTATATTTACCAAGAAATCTATAAAGAAAAACTGAAACAATTTACTTATGACTCTTCCTTAATAAGAGTTATTCCAAGATTTTAAGTAAAGAAAAAGGGGGAGGGGGTCAATTTTGTCAATATTTGACCTCCAGGTACACAAGATTTTCAAAATTAGTGTTTCCCTAGAGCTCTTTAAATTATGATATATTTTAAGTATGTTAGAATATCTATTTCTCCTGGAAGGAATATCAGAAAGAGGTAATATTTTAAGTAATTAGTATCAGTTAAACATTGTAAATGACTATGAAATAAGGCAAAAGAATCTCTATCACTAGAGTAAAATGTAAACTTTAATGTAAGTTGTATTTCTACTTTGTGCTGAAAAATAAAAGCTATATGTGGTTTCTTTTTTAAATTGAAGTAAAGTATAGTTTAAAACAAGGGATATTTTTGAATGTGTACTAGAAAGAAATGACCGTATCAATGCAAAAGAAAAAGTTTAAGTACTCAAATACTATTTTAAAGTACCTTGTATTACAAGGCCCATTGAACTGTTTGATCCAACATTTTATTATAAAAATATAAGCTATATGAGGATATAGGCCTTATTTAACTTCCCTACCAAACCTTCAGCTCTTAGAACATGGAATAAAATATGAAAATCATTTCATAAATTCTAGTTGAATTAAAGAAGATATATCATTTTATCCTCACTATATACTTGTTACACAATTAAGAGCTCATTTTCACATATCTCTTAGAGATGGTGAGTGATTTTTTTTTTTTTTTTTCAAATAATAGACAGCTATTTAGTTGGGCTTCCCAGGTGGCGCTAGTGGTAAAGAACCTACCTGCCAATGCAGGTAGACATAAGAGACGCAAGTTGGATCTCTGGGTTGGGAAGATCCCCCAGAGGAGGGCATGGCAGCCTACTCCAGTATTCTTGCCTGGAGAATCCCATCGACAGAGGAGCCTGCTGGGCTACAGTCCATAGGGTCACAAAGAATCAGTATTGACTGAAATGACTTAGTTCACATGCACACATTTAGTTACAGACAGGAAGTTTACCAAGTCCTAATTTAGGCAAGAGTTCTTTCTTCAATAGCAGAGCAAGACTTCTGAGATCACTAAAGGCAAATATATGTTCATGAATGACTTGAAACTGCTATTTTAATTTCATATAGAACTTAAAACTTAGATTTAGAAACACTGATTTTTTAATTTTGCTTTAAATCTATGTATACTGAAGGACAACCATCATGTCTTCCTGTTGTATACCCAACCACTCATATAGCCATTCTTTTCATTTTAATGATATTACTCAGCACTAAAATAAATGATACATAGGAATAAAATGAAGCAGATGGAGTTTAATCTATCATGATAAACAACCCAACTAACCATGTGCTTAAAGAGCACTGTGACTTTTTCATGCTTTTAAGCTTTTCATAGCATAAGATTAATATGCCACATTGGTTTGGTTACAGGAGGGCCAGCAAAGACTCAACAGTTTAAACATTTCCTAACTTCTAACCACTCTTCATAATTTTTCAAGAAACTCCCTTCTTACTTTACCAGGACAGTTTGATTAGGCAATTCCCTCAATCTATGACTGCAGAATTTCATTCATTCATTCCTAGGATAAGAGGGAACTACTTTAAGAATAATCTAGATGAACTAAAACTGATTTAACAGTGAGCTCAGGATTATGAAGGGAAATAAAGCCAGGTTGAATGAGAAAAAGTTAAAGGAACCAGAGGTATTTAGCAGTGAGAAAATTCTAATGATGAGATGAGGTAGTGGTCTTCAAACATTCGAATGGCTATATGGTTCCCAAAAGGACTATATTTGTACTAAGGATAGAACTAGTGCTTTTGGCTAAGGATAAGAGTACCTGTTTCAGCTCAATATAACGAAGTCAGAGCTATTCAAATATAGCTCAGGTTATGCAATTCAGTCCACATGGGCATTTTCACTATTTTTTTCCACTGGACTTAACCAAGTGTAGGTTAGAAAACCACTTGGTGAGGTTGATGTAATCCAATTCAGTCATTGCATTAAGGTTTGGATTTCATGACCTTTAAAGTCTATGCCAACCCTGAAATTCATTGAAGCTCTGAAACCCACTCCACTGGGAGTGCTGCTTGCCAAATTAGTCTTTGCAGGAAAGGCACAAAATGATGTCAATTGTTGCAGCTGCAGTGAGTCAGCTGGAAACTGCTTTACAAAGGCAAAGTTCAACCTAGTTACTAAACCCCAACTAATTTTAAATGATTTTAGCTTTCTTAGATGGTTCCAGAATTACACACTCAATTAATGCTGTTGATTTCAGCCAAGTCTCCACAAAAAGAAGTAGAAAAACTGGCAAGTATTTGGATAAATCAAACTAAAGAAACTAGATCTTTCTGTTTTAATGCTATCTTCAGTGATCCTAAAATCTCAAATCAGAAGGATATCAAAATTCAGGACAAAGAGGGCTGAGCTGGAAAACAGGAACTCTCAGTTCTAATCCCTACCATATTTCACTACATTTGTAAAAACAGAGATCTCAGATTCAAGTAGATCTTGACTTGAATGCTGGTTTAATCATTACTAGCTCTGGGGCTTTGAAGGGGCTGCCCTGGGTCTCAGCAGTCTCCTCTACAATAACAATAGTAGCGACTACTATTTATGGAGAGGCTGCCATGTGCCTGTAACTCTACTAGACTTTCAAATACATACTTACATTTACAAAATTTCTATAAGATGGGCATTGTCATTCACATTTTATAAATAAAGGAAATGGACTTTGAAGAGATAAAATAACTTCCTCAAGCCACATAATTAGTAGGATTTTTTTTATCAAATTATACAGAACTTGTTTGCATTTTACATTAAGTTCGAGCCAATGGGATACTGAAAATATACTATGGGTCTTCCAGCAGAATTTCTCAAGGGAGCAACCATGCCCTTCTTGTGTCCTGCCTCCATATTGCAGCCTAGAAGATGTTTGTAATAGCTAGTACTCTAGTAACTGCCTAGGGTCATGCCCAGGAATGGAGAAGTCATGAACTGAAGAGTCTGGGTCCCTAATGACTTCGTTGAACCGTCATATCTGTCCTAAGCAGCTCATAAATGAAGCTCTTTAACATGAGGAAGAAAAACACTTCTCTCATTTTAAACATCATAGAACACTATCGAGTTTTAGTGAAGTGTTGCTGAATCTCATCCTAAGTGATATATACCACGCATACAGATAATTTCTGTTTCTGTGTCAGAGGCTCATGCTGGTGCATAATATGAGAGAGATTTTGTTCAATGATGTGCAAATAGTAACTACAGAAGCTGAAAAGCCATGTAGTAACTAAGAATTGCTGTCGGTTATTAAGCAGTAGAGCACCATAAATTTGGGGGTAGTTTCAGAAGTGGAACATACACAAAAGTGGTTGAAGTTGAGGGCCAATGTTTGTCTTAACAAACTAGAACACTGACAAATCAATCTTTACTATGATCATCCTCTAGAAATAGATCATAAATAATAACCTAATCATAATTTCATATTCGAGGGCAATAAACTCATCCTTTGTTTGATTCACTCATTTAAATAATTCTGCCATATTCCTCTCTGTACCTGTGCCTCCTGTATATGACAGGTTCTAAGAACTGACTGAAGAACACAGAAATCAAAACCTTAAACAGAGACTTCCCTGGCAGTCCAGTGGATAAGACCATGCTCCCAATACAGAGGCACAGGTTCAATCCCTGGTCAGGGAACTAGGATCCACATAGCAGACTGCAAGGCCAAAAAAAAAAAAAATCTTAAGCAAACACATAGAAATAAATACTGTAATGGAAGTATGCACAATATACCATGGAAACTCAGAGAAGCACTCCTTACACAGATTATAGGGATAGATGGAGATTAACACTTCTTAAAATAGGTCAGAATTTACCAAATCTTCAGCAATACATAGGAGTTAACCAGTATAAGAGCAGAGGGACACTTTAGACAGTGTAAACAGGATACACAAATGTAGCTTCGCACACATGTGCTGGTATACAATGTGGTATAGGAAGAGATAAGATTTAAGACATACGGAAAGGACCAGATAATAAAAGAATATATTGATCAGAAAGGCTTAAATTTATCCTTAAAACATTGAAGGCTTTTAATACATACTGAAATGATCAAACATGTTTTCAAAAACTACTCTGGAAAGAGTTTGCAGGACAGACTGGAGATGACAAGACTGGTATTAATAGCAGGAAAACAGTTTGAGGCTATTTGTATAATTTGATTAAAGAAATTCTTAGAACAGAATGAAAGCAGTTGTATTATAGATGTAAAATGAAGGACACTTTAAAGGTATTTTAAAAAGCTGTGAAGGGTCTACCAAATTTAACAACCTAGAGACCACAATGAATGTTGCAAGAATGTCCCAATGAATGTGGGAAAGCAGACATCAGACTGACAATAGCAGAGAATATTGCAAGAATGTCCCAATGAATGTGGGAAAGCAGACATCAGACTGACAATAGCAGAGAACTAACTAAGCAATTAAGAAGAGTAGATGCGTAGAGGCTACATTATAGTTCCTTTTCAATCAAAGTCAAGCATCTCAAATTGGAGCAAAAGTGAAAAGATGCTACAGGAAGGAAAATAAGAAGAATATGTTTTTCCCTAAAGTGGAAATAACTGAGAATGTTTATATTCTGGTAGAGATGGAGAAGTCCTAGAAGGGGGAGAAAAAATATTAATAATTGAAATAAAGACCATGAGGAGTTTAAAAGGAGTAAACAAGATTCCATACAAAGTATCCAACACATAATATAGTCAGGGAATTGAACTGTTTGTGAGACGGAATCCTGAACATGAAGGAAGTGTTGTTTAAGGTAGTTAAGGACTTAATACCACTTGCCTCCCTATTCCTTAAAAACTTTTTCTTCTTCTTTTATTCATTCCTAGGCTGTCTGGGGCAAAACAGCCCATTCTACAGAACTATAACCAGTGTTTTTAAACATGAAACCACATCATATAAAGAAAGAGGATTCTTGAAGAAACGGTGAGTATTTTTCATAACGGCAAACACTGACAACATTGTCAGATCAAGAGAAGGAAAATAAGGACTCACATTGAGAGATTAACATCTGGCAAAGAAAAGCCTCGGGATTAAATCCCAGAGATTAGGAACAGTATTTTCCAGATGCAGTTGTAATAATACTGATGGCTAGCACATTTGCCATCATTGTGTCCTCCGTGCCTGACACAATGACAGGAACAAGCAGTCATGAATTATTCCTATTTGGATGTCTGAACGGACAGTATAACATGAGCCTCATACCTTCTCCAATATATGTTAACTATTTTCTCAATATAGGTTAAGTGTGGGCTACTCAGTATAGGTAAGTGTGGGCTATCAGCTCTGGGTTACTTTCTATTATACAATGAAAGTCTACTGCAGTGTTTGTTTTCTATCCAGAAGCTCCCAAAGAAGGCAATAATCAACTGTGAATGGGGAGTGTAAAACTGCTTCTCTAAGATGACAGAAATTGATCTGGATCTCATAAAAGCATAAATTGTTTACAGCAGCACTTCTTAAGGTTAAACGTGCATGTACCTAAGGATCATATTAAAATGCAGACCCTGATTCAATAGGTCCAGAGTGAGGTCTGAGATTTTGTATTTTATAAGTGCTCAGGTGATTCTAATCTCTTGGTCCATGGACCATACTTTGAGTACCAAGGAGTCACAGTGATTTAATATAGGTGATACTAAAGAGGACACATATTTGGGATTTTTGCTTCTAAAATTTTCTCATCATAATATTCAATCACTTTGCTACATTTTTCCTTAGGGTTTTCTTTTTTGCTTTTTTTTTTTTTTACTGTACTGGTTAATTATTATCTCAATTGAAAATACAACACTTTGGATACATTCCTTCAAAAAAACATAAATAACTAATTATTATGAGTATTCAAGTATATTTTTAATATATTTTGAATCTAAAAGGCCTATAACTTAGTCCCTTCAAGAAAATTTCCCAATGATCTATTTTCTCTGATTATTAAAAGCATTATTTTTTTAGGATTAGTAAAACGACATAAATGCTTTCTCATTTTTCTTCCAACTAAACTATTCTACTTTTTTTCTGAGTTTAATCAGAATGATCTTCGTTATCACTGGAGTAATAAAGTTGTCACCAGTCTCCCCATTCGCAGGCAGATTCTTTACCCTCTGAGCCACCAGGGAAGCCTCCCTACTCCCCCAAAAAATAGATGAGATGAAACAAAATGAAAACTCTTTTATGTTTAAAGACTATATCCACAATCTATAAAAGCTATCAAGAGGCTTACAATAAGGTATTCTAAGATTTTATACAGTGAAAACAAAACAAATCCAAGAGCCACTGTAGGCCAACCAACAACTGAAACTTGCTATCACAATTCTCACACTTAAAATGATGATGTAATACTGTTTGATTCCCTGTCCCTAGAGCCCCCTAAATTTACACTAGAATTACAAAATCTCCCCTGAATATTCAGTTGTCCATCTTTTTAGAACAAGCCCTAGGTCAGTATTTAGCATTAAATCCTGTTGGTCTGCCTTAGTTTTAATAGCAGATTCCCTGATTGCCAGTTGCCTTAGTCTTTATGTTGTACTTCTGAACACTCATGGATTGGATTTCCTAACCCTTAATTTGAATGTTCTTTGGATGAGAGTCACAACATAACATTAAATACCATAACATTAGATCATTATAGTTAAAATCTTTTCTCTTCCCTTATGTGTGTGTGTGTATGTGCGTGCACATAAGTCACTTCAATAGTGTCTGACTCTTTGAGACTCCATGGACTGTAGCCTGCCAGGTTCCTCTGTCCATGGGATTTTCCAGGCAAGAATACTGGAGTGGGTTGCCATGCCTTCCTCCAGAGGATGTTCCCAACCTAGGAATTTATTCAGTGTCTGGTCTCCTGCATTGGCAGGAGGGTTCTTTACCACTAGCACCACCTGCAAAGCCCTCCCTACTATGCAGATACTCTTAACTTGGATTTAAATTGAATTATTGGCTAATCCTCACAATCTGCCTGCATTTTCCATCATGGACTGAAGTTAACAGTCTATATTTACTTTTTTAAAAAAATTACTGCCTAAATTTTCTACATTCTGCTATATTTACCTAATATTATGGATTTGCCAAGATTTCCAATCTTGGCCTTCCCAGGATATCCCATCCTTTTGTCACTCCATTCCTGATTCTGATAATCCCTCTTCTTTTTCATGACCCAAAAAGTTTTTACTGACAACCAACTATGTCCAAGGAACTATCCTATATACAAGGATATAGAAGTGAGTCCTCATCTATGCAGAGCTTATTCTTCAAATATCATGATTCATGCTATCAGATATCTACACAAATTAAAACAACTTTGAACTTTATTCCAACTGTATTTAATTCTTTGTTTTTGAAAAGCTCAGGAATTTTTTAAACCCATCATTTGGGTATAAAGCCAAATTGTTACTTTCTGATATACATTCCTAAGATTTTTGCAAAATGTATGGATTTAAAATTCTTACAAGTTGAATTACCTTTTCTAAGAAAATAGTCTATAATCATTATTATAGAATCCAATGGATTTTTCTTAATATTAGAAAATACCTAATTCAACACTCCTTCCCAAGTAAAAACACATTACATTGTATCTATACACATTATCTAGTTTTTTCTCAGATATTCAGGAATTAGGAGTTTGTTGTACAAGGTGAGCTTACATTGCTGGCTCACTAATCTGTACCATTTCTGATCTCAAAATCAAAGAGGGAAAACAGTGTCATAAGACAAATTTCACATATTTGAATACAACTATCCTGCTATGCTCTAATTGGAGACTTCTAAATTTGTGGCAGGGTTTATAAATCCTTTACCATCCTGACCCCTGTCCTCTGTATGCACACCGCTTAGAATGTTTCATCAGAAGTAACAGCACTCTTAATAGGACAAGATAATCCAGATGGACCAACACGGAGCACCATAAAAACTCCTGAAGCCTGGATAATCTAAAATTGCAGGGGTATCACATCTTCAGTTCATATTGAGCTCATGGAAACGAAATCTTATTTTCATATGAAATAAAAGCCAGATATCCTCTTTTGTTGTTGTTGTTCAGTCGCTGAGTCATGTCCAACTATTTGTGACCCTATGGACTGCATGAAGCATGCCAGGTTCCCCTGTCCTTCACCATCTCCTGGAGTTTACTCAAATTCATGCACATTGAGTAATTGATGTCATCCAACCATCTCGTCCTCTGTCATCCCCTTCCCCTCCTGCCTTCAATGTTTCCCAGTATCAAGGTCTTTTACAGATGAGTTGGCTCTTTGCATCAAGAGGTCAAAGTATTGGAGCTTCAGCATCAGTCCTTCCAATGAATATTCAAGGTTGATTTCCTTTAGGATTGACTGGTTTGATCTCCTTGCAGTCCAAGGGACTCTCAGGAGTCTTCTCCAAAACCACAGTTTGAAAGCATCAGTACTTCAGTACTCAGCCTTTTTTATGTGCTAACTCTCACATCCATACATGACTCCTGGAAAAACCATAGCTTTGACCATATGGACCTTTGTCAGCAGAGTAATGCCTTTGCTATTTAGTACACTCTATAGGTTTGCCACTGGGACTTCCCTGGTGGCTCAGAGGGTAAAGCATCTGCCTGCAATGCGGGATACCCAGGTTCAATCCCTGGGTTGGGAAGATCCCCTGGAGAAGGAAATGGCAACCCACTCCAGTATTCTTGCCTGGAGAATCCCATGAACAGAGGAGCCTGGTTGGCTACAGTCCACAGGGTTGCAAAGAGTCGGACATGACTGAGCAACTTCACTCACATAGGTTTGCCACAACTCTTTCATTCAAAGAGCAAGCATCTTTTAATTTCATGGCTGCAGTTACCTTCCGCAATGATTCTGGAGCCCACAGAAAAAAAATCTGTCACTGTTTCTATTGTTTTCCCATCTATTTGCCATGAAGTAATCGGACTGGATGGAGAAGGCAATGGCAACCCACTCCGGTACTCTTGCCTGGAAAATCCCATGGACAGGGGAGCCTGTTGAGCTGCAGTCCATGGGGTCGCTAAGAGTCAGACATGACTGAGTGGCTTCAATTTCACTTTTCACTTTTATGCATTGGAGAAGGAAATGGCAGCCCACTCCAGCGTTATTGCCTGGAGAATCCCAGGGATGGGGAGCCTGGTAGGCTGCTGTCTATGGGGTCACACAGAGTTGGACACAACTGAAGTGACTTAGCAGCAGCAGCAGCAATGGGACTGGATGCTATCATCTTAGTTTTTTTGAATGTTGAATATCCTGCCAGCTTTTCCACTCTCCTCTTTCACTTTCTTCAAGAGGCTCTTAAGTTCCTCTTCACTTTCTGCCATAAGAGTAGTGTCATCAGAATATCTGAGGTTATTGATATTTTCCTGGCATCTTGATTCCAGCTTGTGCTTCACAGAGCCCAGCATTTTGCATGATGTATTTTGCATATAAATTAAATAAGTAGGGTGACAACGGATCCAATGGATGTCAGCAATTTGATCTCTGGTTCCTCTGCCTTTTTAAATCCAGCTTGAACATCTGGAAGTTCTCACTTCATGTACTGTTGAAGCCTAGCTTGAAGGATCTGGAGTATTACCTTGCTAACATGTGAAATAAGTGCAATGGTGAGGTAGATTTAACATTCTTTGGCATTGCCTTTCTTTGGGATTGGATTGAAAACTGACTTTTTACAGTCCTGAGGCCACTGCTGAGTTTTCCAAATCTGCTGGCATATTGAGTACAGCACTTTAACAGCATCATCTTTCAGGATTTGAAATAGCTCAGCTTGAATTCCATCACCTCCACTAACTTTGTTCGTAGTGATGCTTCCTAAGGCCCACTTGACTTCACACTCCAGGATGTCTGGCTCTAGGTGAGTGATCATCCCATTGGTGGTTATCTGGGTTATTAAGACCTTTTTTCTATATAGTTTTTCTGTGTATTCTTACCACCTCTTCTTAATATCTTCTGCTTCTGTTAGGTGCATACCATTTCTGTCCTTTATTGTGTCCATCTATGCATGAGGTGTCCCCTTAGTATCTCTAATTTTCTTGAAGAGATCGCTAGTCTTTCCCATTCTATTGTGTTCCTCTATTTCTTTCCATTGTTCACTTAGGAAGGCTTTCTTATCTCTCCTTGCTATTCTTTGGAACTGTGCATTCAGATGGACATGTCATTCCCTTTCTCCTTAGCCTTTTGTAAACCCTTTCCCTAACCCTAACTCTAATCCTCATATCTTAAACTAAGTTAAGCAATTTTTTTTATGCCTAAACAGAGTAAATTACATTTGTCCTTGTTAATTTTTTGTTGTTTGTTTCAACACAACATGCATTTCTTGGGCGGTTGAAACTTCACTCAGTCAACTATGTTACTATCCCTCCCAATTTTTCTCCATCTGAAAATAAGATAAGCTTGTCATATATGACTTCACCCAAATAATTGATAACATTTTTCAACAGTAAAAAGGCAGAAGACAACTTTGTGGCACTCCCAGATAGCAGCAAGACATTAATCTTTTTCTTTTCTATTTGTCCCCTTTGTATTTCCTTATGAAACTAACCCATGTGTGCTATAAAAATTTAATACAAAAATGGAAAAAGTAGAAATGGAAATGAATGTATTCCTATCACAATCCTACTCTCCAGAGGTAAAAATGCTTAATATTTTGGCATATATTTATCTAACTCAAACTTTACATTTTACATATATTTTGAAAAGTAAGTGACTCTATAAATGCTGTTATGCACACTTTCTTTACTTAAATTATAATTGGCCTATTTTTTAATATATCCAAACATTTCAAGCCACATCATTCTTTTTGACAAAAGCATTATAAGCCATCCTATATCGTATAATTTAATGAATCACTTTTTGATTAATCTTCTTTACTTACAACTTTTGCTATTATAAAATATACTACATTGTATATTTATTGTAATGGACAAATTTGGGTGGCAATAGTGAGAGAAGTTCTACAGATTCATAACTTAAAGTAGAATTGTTGGTAAGAGATGATGAAAATTTCAGATAAAATAAACAGTGCAAACTACCTTAAAATGATACTTAATTTTAGTGAATTTAACATTGATTAAGGTATGATATATGTGTCCATTTGTGTATATTTTTCCTCAAAAATGAATACTATCAAGCTTTTAATGTATTTCTCTACGATAGGTTAAAGCTTATCTCAGCTTTTTGTTGTTGTTTTTTAAACTTATTAGCAAATTTGTGTTTTCGTATTGGAGAGTCATTTAAATTTCTTCTATTAGCTATGAGAATCTGCCTTTTTAATGTTTCCCTATTGTGGTGCCTTTTTTTTAACTGACCTTTAAGGGCTCTTTGAATTATAGAGGTCATAAGTTTGTGACATATTTCCCCAAGTCAGAATATGTCCTTGCTTCATTTCTGTGTTGTTGTTGTCATATACTTAAATTTTTAACTTCTAAAAATTATTTCTGAGTTTCATATTATGTGTTGATAAGCCTTCCCCACTACCTAAGTATTAGGGAAAAATGTTTTTTCCAATATGTTGTGATTTCATTGTATATAAGTAAATGTTTAAATTACCTAAAATTGCTATTGTTATAGTATATTAAATCTATAATGTATTAATTTCTCCACTTAAATACAAAATATACCATTATTCAGGCATCCCCAGTGATCTCGAGCAATAATTTTTCATTACCCAATTATTGACAAGCTCTTACATGAAACCACTAATTTTTAAGAAAGGTAAAAATAGAACAGCTATTTTTCAAATCTAGATGACGAAAATATCCCTTAAGAAGCTTGAAATAAAGAAAGAGCAGATCTCTGGAGCTCTGGAGAGCTGGAGAATCTGATTTACTATGAATGGCTTGTGACCTTGATTCAGTTTAATTCAGTCGCTCAGTCCTGTCCAACTCTTTGCAACCCCATGGACTACAGAAAGCCAGGTTTCCATGCTGATCACCAACTCGCAGAGCCTACTCAAACTCATGCCCATTGTGTCGGTGATGCCATCCAACCATCTCATCCTCTGTTGTGCCCTTCTCCTCCCACCTTCAATCTTTCCCAGCATCAGGGTGTTTTCCAATGAGTCAGTTCTTCACATCAGGTGGCCAAAGTATTGGAGTTTCAGTTTCAGCATCAGTCCTTCCAATGAGTATTCAGGATTGATCTCCTTTAGGATTGACTGGTTGGAGCTCCTTCAGTCCAAGGGACTCTCAGGAGTCTTCTCCAACACCACAGTTCAAAAGCATCAATTCTTCAGCACACAGCTTTCTTTATGGTCCAACTCTCACACCATACATGACTATTGGAAAAACCATCTAGCTTTGACTAGATGGACATTTGTTGCCAAAGTAATGTCTCTGCTTTTTAATATGCTGTCTGGGTTGGTCATAGCTTTTCTTCCAAGGAGCAAGCGTCTTTTAATTTCATGGCTGCAATCACCGTCTGCAGTGAGTTTGGAGCCCAAAAAAATAGTTTCTCACTGTTTCCATTGTTTCCCCATCTATTTGCCATGAAGTGATGGGACCAGATGCCGTGATCTTAGTTTTCTGAATGTTGTTTTAAGCCAACTTTTTCACTCTCCTCTTTCACTTTCATCAAGAGGCTCTTTAGTTCTTCTTCACTTTCTGCCATAAGGGTGGTATCATCTGCATATCTGAGGTTATTAATATTTCTCCCGGCAATCTTGATTCCAGTTTGTGCTTCATCCAGCCTGGCATTTCGCATGATGTACTCTGCATATAAGCTAAATAAGTAGGGTGATAATATACAGCCTTTACTTACTCGTTTCCCAATTTGGAACCAGTCCATTGTTCCATGTCCAGTTCTAACTGTTGCTTCTTGACCTGAATACAGATTTCTCAGGAGACAGGTAAGGTGGTCTGGCATTCCCATATCTTTAAGAATTTTCCACAGTTTGTTGTGATCCACACAGTCAAAGGCTTTGGTGTAGTCAATAAGGCAAAAGTTGATGGTTTTCTGGAATTCTCTTGTTTTTTCTATGATGCAACAGATGTTGGCAATTTGATCTCTTGTTCCTCTGCTTTTCTAAATCCAGCTTGAACATCTGGAAGATCACAGTTCATGTACTATTGAAGTCTGGCTTGGAGAATTTTGAGCGTTACTTTGCTAGTGTGTGAGGTGAGTGCATTTGTGCAGTTGTTTGAGCATTCTTTAGCATTTCCGTTCTTTAGGATTGGAATGAAATTGGCATTGATAATACTTTGAAACAATATTTCAGGTGATTCTGATAATTTGCCTAAATGTTATGCTTTTACCCATTTCTATAGAATTTAGACTTAAGACTGTTAGACTGCCAATGTTAGATTTTCTGAGGAAAATAATTTAAATGCATATAACTAGGCTACATTCCAGATATACTGACTCAGAACATTAAGGAGGACCTAGAAATTCCAGTCATAATTGCAGTATCAGTAACACTAACTTTAATACCAAGTATCATTGAAGAAGAAGGTAGAAATAGATTGATTACAGTAATAGCCCTACATTTTTATTTATTCTACACTTCGTTTCAGCAAAACACTATCACCCATTATCAACTTTATCGGAGTGTGGTTTTCTATTTCATTTGAGGTATGAAAATATAATTTTCAAAGAACTAAAATTTAAGTCATGTATACTCAGTCATAGGTTTAAATGTATTTTAATACAATTATGCTTACCTGGTGGCTCAGCTGGTAAAGAATGCACTGAAAATACAATTACAATAGAATTAATCAGAGATGATATTGAGGATCCACAGGAACGTTCACTTTCCTTAAAAAGCTGTCTTAGATTGCCAGTTGGATCTTAGATTGTCCATTGACTATCTCTATGTTGAAGCCACTCAGAAAATGTACAATTATCCAAGGAGCTAAAGTATTATCTATTATCACCTTCCAGGATATAATGATTAATTTAATACATCAACTTGGCTAAGACACAGGATCCAGATTTTTGGTCAAACATTAGTTTATCTGTTGTTTGAAGATGAGGACATTTAAATCAGTAGACTTTTCATAAAGGATATGGCATGCATGCTCAATTTGGTCTGACTCTGTTATTCCATGGACTGTATCCAACCAGGCTTCTCTGTTCATGGAATTTTCCAGGCAAGAATACTAGAATAGGTTGCCATTTCTGAACCCAGGGGATCTTCCAACTGGGGCATCCAACGCACATCATCTCTTGCATCCCCTTCATTAGCAGGCAGAGTCTTTACCACTGTACCACCTGAGAAGCCCTTTAGTAAAGGAGATTACCTACAAAATATGGGTGAGCCTCATATAACCAATCAATTGAGGGCCTTAAGAGGAAAAAAGAAAAAAAAAAGAGAAAAAAAAAAAAGAAAAAAAAAAAAAAAAGAAAAAAAAAGAAAAAAAAAAGAAAGAAAAAAAAGAAAAAAAAAGAGAAAAAAAAGAGAGAAAAAAAAAGAAAGAAAAAAAAAAGAAGAAAAAAAAGAAAAAAAAGAAAGAAAAAAAAAAAGAGGAAAAAAGATTGACATCCCCAGAGGAAGAAGGAATTCTGCCTGAGTTTGCCTCTGGACTTGAGCTGCAACATCAATTCTTCCCTGATTCTCAAGCCTACTTCATAGACTGTGGACTTATCAGCCTCAACAATCATGTACGATGATTCCTTAAAATCTTGCTCTTGCTCTCTTGTGCGTGCTTTCTTTCTCCATATATATATGTGTGTATAAACAGATATACATGTATATTCACACACACCACACAAATCCTACTTTGTTTCTCTAGAGAACCCCTTGCTGATATACAGAACCTACTGCAAAAACAAACTCATTTGCCAACTCTCAGACTTCAATGTAGAGACACAGTTGTACTCTCTCTCATTATAGTTAATAATTATGTTTAAGTTAAGATGAGGTTTACCACTAGAGTATACTTTGTTCCCTTTCTCCCCCAAATCATCCAACACTTACTTGATCAAAGTGGGTTAGGATGGATGTCTTTTGAAGTTAATGAGGTTTGAATTGTTTTTTTTTTTAATTATGCAGATTTTCAATTTCTTTCTCTCAAGTATTATCAATAACTCTAGGAAGTTCTACAATTCCTTAAAAAGAAATAATATTTAATTACAAAGTAATCAGTTTATTGTTTGAGAGTTTATGCTTCAGGTAAGATGGACTGTGTACACTTCTCCTTGCAAGTAGAAATACAAGTAGAAAACCTGGACAGAAGACATAGATTTGTGAGAATTCTAAAAAGTACATAGTAGTAGGTAAATAAGAGAATATCAGAATTATAAGAGCCAGCAAACTAGTGATAAATTTATCTCTTTTTTCTTTCTGACATCCCCTGGTCAGAATATTAATACAGTAAGATGCTGAGATGTGAGTACTGTAGTACACACAGAACTCCAGGAAAAAAAATTTCATTTCTGACTCAAAGAACAGGAAATAGAACTCTTAATGCTCAGAAACAATGCAGAAATTCTATTTTTCTTTCCTCTTTTCTTTCATACTCTAGCCTCCAACAAAACCATGGCCGTGGTGACAGTTGTAGCCACAGGAACCCAAAAATGTCAAAATTCTAAGGGAGGGGAATGGTCCTCTCTGGTGGAGCTGTGGTTCAAAGTGGTTGGGGCCAACTCCCACTACTTTTTTTTTAATTTCTCTGTCTTCACATCACTTGGTCCTGGATGTAGGTTCAAAACCGGAAGTGTGCAATAGAATACAGTAACTAGACTACCAAGTTCCTGGTCTGAGGCCTAAAAGAGAAAGCCCCAGAAAATTGGAACGTTCCAGGTTGATGACAGAGAGCAAAGAGTTCAAAGAAACAATCTAAAATAATTGTTTATAAACTTTGGGGCTCATTTCCAGATGCACAGGTGTAGGTAGGAACCTAATTAGCATACCAAAGATCTTGAGAACTGAATTAAAGAGCAGATCACTAGCCAAGCTCCAAAAAGAGCACTGGGTGGTACACAACAAGGAAAAACCCAAAAAGTACTAGAAAAGTTTTAGAAACAAAATTGATATTAGAAACATGGCCTACAGAAGGCTAGGTGGAACTCGTGACCTGAACATAAACGGTTGATTTTCTACTAAAACACAAAAATCAATACTCTCAGTAGAATTAAACAAGACTGGAGTTTCATAATGTTTCAAATATCCAGGATACAATCCAAAATTAATTGGCATATGAAGAATCAGAAAAACTGCAACTCATATGGGAAAAGACAAACACAGATGCCAACATCAAAATGACACAGATGTTGGAATAATCTGACAGACTTCAAAGCAGTCATTATAAAAAGCATGAATTAGCAATATTGAGTATTCTTAAAATGAATTTTAAAATGCAGTGTCTCAGCAAAGCAATAGAAAAATAGACTCAACAGCAGAGTGATAATAGCAGATGAGAGTTAGTAAACTTGAAGATAGACCAACAGAAATTATTCAATCTGAACAATACGATAAGTCCCCTACATACAAACAAGAATGTATTCATAAGTCCAATTTGTTCATAAGTCCAACAAAGTTAGCCTAGGTACATAACTAACACAATCAGCTATATAGTACTGTTCTGTAGTAGGTTTATAATACTTTTCATAAAAATAATACACAAACAAACATGCAAAATAAAGAAAAAAATTTAATCTTATAGTACAGTACCTTGAAAAGTACAATAGTACAGGACAACAGCTGTATACAAGGGCTGGCACAAGTGAACAGGCAGAAGAGTTACTGACTGGAGGAGGGAAATCAGGTGGCAGATGGGAGAGCTGAAGGACTGCCAGCAATAGGTGATGGAGGACAAGTTGAAATTTCACTCATGCCTGATGTTGAAGGCACAGGTTCTGGTTTCTTGCTGGATTCAATTCTATCTACCTTCTTGAAAAAGAAAAGAAAGATCTAGTAAGGTCTAGGTAGTAGCTCTTTTTTTCCTCATCATAGATCACAGTGGCACTGGATTGCATTCTAAATAGCAACTGTAACCTTTGTGTACCATTCTATGTCCAAGTCCTGTGCCTCAAAAACTAACAGTGCCTCCTCAGATAGGAATAACTTATGTGTTTGGACATGTTAGCGTCTTTGAAAGTTTGAAACTTGAAGGTTTGTACCTAGGAGACTAACTATACAGAGGATAAAATGTTTCTTAAAATTGAGAAGAGCTACAGAAACTATGGGACAATGAAAAATTTAAGATGTGTATCATCAGTGTTAAAGCAAGAAAGGAGAAACTGCAGAGTTGAAAAAATATTTGAAGAAATAATGACCCCAAGACATCTCAAGTTAAGCAAAAGGTGTCTATGAATCAAAGAAGCTGAGTAAGCTTTAAACACAAAGAAATTCATGTCCATGTGTATCATAATTGAACTATTGAGTATTAGTTGCAAAAAAAGAAAATCTTGAAAGCAGCCAGAGAAAATAACACATTAACTATAAACAATGACAAAAAATGGATATTATGAAGATTTCTCATCAAAAACCATGCATGCCAAAAGAAAATGGTATAAAATTTTTAAAGTTTTGAAAGAAAAGAATTGTCAACCCAGAATTTCATATCCAGTGAAAATATCCTTCAGGAATGAAGATGAAATAAAGACATTCTCAATTTATGTAGATATAGTTTATAATCAAACTATAGCATAAATGAGAAGTAGTAAGGTATTAAAAATTTCTACATTCTAATAGAAATAGTAAAATATTGATTCTAAGTAAACTGTGAAAAGTTTAGTATTTTGTAATCACTAGAGCTTGAGCAATCACATGAATTTGAGCAAGCTCCAGGAGTTGGTGATGGACAGGGAAGCCTGGCATGCTGCAGTCCATGGGGTTGCAAAGAGTCAGACATGACCAAGTGACTGAAGTGAACTGAATCACCACAGCAACCACTAAAAATAAAAATAACTAAATGAAAATGAATACTAAAAAATATTCAAATAACCCAAAAGAAAGCAAGAAAGGAGAGAGAACTGAAAAACAGAAGGAACAAACATAAAACAAAGTGACAGACCTAAGTCCAAACATATCAAAAATTCCATTCCATTTAAATGATCTAAACATGCAATTAAAAGGCAGACTGTCAAAATGGATATATCAACATAACCCATCTATGCTACCTATAAAAATCTCACTCCAAACATTACAACAGAGGTGGATTAAAAGTGAAAGTGAAAGGGTTAGTTGCTCTGTGGTGTCTGACTCTTTGCAATTCCATGAACTGTAGCCCACCAGGCTCCTCTGTCCATGGAATTCTCCAGGCAAGAATACTGGAGTGAGTATCCATTCCCTTCTCCAGGAGTTCTTCCCAACCCAGGGATTGAATGCAAGTCTCCTGCATTACACATGGATTCTTTACCATCTGAGTCACCAGGGAAGCATAAATTAAAAGTAAAGAATGGAAAAAAGATATACTATACAATCAAACACTGAAAATAGTAATTAGATTGGCTATACTACAATCAGTAATCTTTAGAGTAAAAGAGCAATCTTTAAAGAATTACCAGGGATAATGAGGAAAATTCTATAAGACAAGTTTTAGTCCATCAAGAAGTTATACCAATTCAAAATGTTTATGTGCCCAACAACTGAACTACAAAATACATGAAGCAAAAACTGACAGAATAAACAGAAATAGATAAATCCATAATTATGGTTAGAGATGTCAACACTTCTCTCTCAGTAATATACAGACAGAAATTCAGTGAGGATATAGAAGAACTAAACAATATCACAGTGCTATATATTACTCCAGGAACACCTGGGAGCATTTTAACTGTACCATTCTCCTCTAATTTAAACTACTTTTATTGACCCCAACTCACAGCCCTACATACTAGGAACTAATAGTACCAGATAAAGAAAAGATGAGAGGAGTAAATTGTTTAATATATTTATTTTCCTCCATAGCTTTATTTTAAATATTTTTAATTTTAAAATATATTTCAAAATATATTTAAGACTAATCAGTGAATTATGAAAACAATTATAACCAACTTGGGTTTTAGAAATAGAATACTGTTTGTCCCCACCAAAATAGATCTCTCTACCTTCTGACTAAAGGTAAGCATTATTCTGTTTCCTATGAATAATTCATTCTTGTTTTGCAATTTATGAAACCCTAAATAATGATTTGATTCTTCCACACTCTCACTTGCATAAAATTTATAACTTTTGACTTTCTCCTTTTACTCATTAACCCTGAATATTCATTGGAGAGACTGTTGCTAAAGCTGAAACTCCAACACTTTGGCCACTTGATGCAAAGAGCTGACTCTTTGGATAATACCTTGAAGCTGAGAAAGGGTATTTCTTTGGAAATACCCTGAAGGCAAAAGGAGAAGGGAGTGGCAGAGGATGAGATGCTTAAATAGTATCACCAACAATGGACTTGTATTTGAGCAAACTCGGGGAGTTAGTGGAGGACAGAGGAGCCTGGCAAGCTACAGGCCATGGGGTCACAGAGTTGGACACAACTTGGCGACTAAACATAAACAACCATATGTATATATTCATTCATATTGCGAGGTGTATAATATATTATTCTATGTTATGGTTATACCAAAATGTTAAAATTATGATGGACACTCGAGTCATTTCCAATTTGGAGTTATTATTTTAAAAACTACTAAGAACATCTGAGGCATACACACAAGGTTTACTTTAAAATATACAAGAATTGGGTGGGTAAGTCATAAAATATGTACATCTTTAACTCTCCTAAATAACACTAAACTCATATTCCACAGTGGTTGAACCAGCTTACAATCCAAATTCCCATTTGGGAATTCTCTCAAGTTCCCATTGCTATCAGAATCTTACCAAAATTTGGTATTTCTGACAATTTAATTTCAGCTAATTTGATGCATACATACAGGTATGTATAACTCATTGTGATAAAAAATCACATTTTCCTGATTACCAATAAGGATAAGAATCTTATTACATGTTTATTAGCAGTTTTCCTTTCTTGTCACTTAATCACTCTTGAAGTTTCCTTGGGTTTTACCCTTACTCTCTCTCTGGCAGTTTCTCTGAGAACAAAATATGCCATTGATATTGGCTTTCATATCTCTGTAGCCATTTAATATCATCTCTAAAAGTTCATGAAAGAGTTGCATCAAGTATTTCCCACCTAACCAACAAATCTAATTTCACACCACTGTAAAATTTCCTCTGGAAATAACTGAGAGTCACCTTCCAATGAAACACCACGCCATTCAATCCATTGCATTCCATTATACCTTTACTTCTAAAGAAGACATATTAGAATCTGAAGTGTTCTGTAGAATAAATATCTTGAAGATTGAAGGATTCATGAAAATAATTTTGTATCCTTATCTCATTTTAGAGAGAAACATAGACCTATAAACAAGACTTAGAATGTAGTATTATGTCTTTTAATGATCTCTTCCAAAATTCTAGGCAAAATAGTTAAGATTATTTTTCTAACTATGAATATAATAGGTATTGATATAGAGAATTTAAGTAATAAGAAAATAAACAATGAAGAAAATAGAATTCATCCAATGTCCCACAGACTGAAAGTAGCTAGTATATATTTTCTTGGAATAAACTTCTGAACATCTTCCTCTCTTTCTCTCTCATTCTTTATCCGACATTTAGTTTATTTCTAACTCTTTATTGTAAACATAATGAATGTCCTCTGACATATATCATTCCAGAATTATTTGATGTTTTCCTTATGAAAAATTTCTAGAAAATAGTTTCTGTGTTAAAACACACTCATATTTTAGCAGTTTATACTCATTAACAAACTTCACTGGAAGAAGTACCAATTTCCTATAAGAGTGCTAGCCTCTTCATGCCATTACTAAAACTGAATATTATGAATCTTTATATTTGGTAATCTGACAAAAATGTGATAGATCCTTGTTTTGTGTGTATTTTCTGGAATACCAGTTACCTCAACATATCACAATATGTGAAAATGTATCTCTCTTGACATACTTTAGCAACCAGAGTTAAGCATGTGACACAATGCAGCCATTTAGTAGTTGCTACCCAGAAAAATTGGGCTTCCCTGGTGGCTCAGATGGTAAGGAATCTGCCTTCGATGCAGGAGACTCAGGTTCAATCCCTGGGTTGGGAAGATCTGGAGAAGGGACTGGCTACCCACTCCAGTATCTTGCCTGGAGAAATCCATGGACAGAGGAGCCTGGCAGCCTACCATCCATGGTGTCACAAAGAGTCAGATATGACTGAGTGACTAACACACCCAGAAAAATTATCATGGGGTAGTAAGATAAAGTTAATGGGCTAGTTAGAGGTTCTATGAAGCAGCTACCATGGAGTTGAGAGGCAAGTAATATGGAATACTACTTATCAGTACTGTGGAATCCTAATACCACCAGGACTTCCTTGATGGCTCAGACAGTAAAGAATCCACATTCAGTGCAGGAGACCTGGGTTCAATCCATGGATCAGGAAGATCCCCTGGAAAAGAGGATGGCTACCCAATTCAGTAATCTTGCCTGGAGAATTAAATGGATAGAGGAGAATGGTGGGCTACAAAGGGTCACAAATAGACACAACTGAGTGACTAAAACAACAATGCAGCCATTTAGTAGCTGCTACCCAGAAAAATTAATACAGGGGGAGTAGTACAAAGTTAATGGGTTAGTTATAGGTTCTGTGAAGCAGCTACCAAGGAGTTGAGAGGCAAGTAGTATGGAGTAAAGATAATTTTCAAAGATGTGGCATCCAGCAGCAAGCATATTAATTACCTGATGGCATCAGGGCCAGCAGGGTCACATGCCCAGTGATAATTATGACAATGGTGATGTCCTAAGTAAACACTTACTGGAGCAAGACCTTAGCTATGCAGCCCTCCTGAGATCCTACCCAGTCCTGGTTCTCATTCTTCATGGTGATTATGTGAACCACCTGACATCTTTTTCATAATAAATTAAGCAGAGTCGATTTCCATCTATGCTTCTACTTCTTGGTCCATGACTTTCTTTTCTTCTATTTCAAAACCCTTTACCATTTGACTATATAATTGTTATCTTTTTGAACTAATATATAAATTAATAAAAATGTCTTCACTGCTTGTTTCTAATTTGTAAAAAAAAATTTCAGTCATAATTTTCAGATAGATATGTGGTGAGTTTGCTTCAGGAAATTATTAAATAAGCGAGACATTAAGTCACAGTTGAATATGCCTTAAGAATTTTATCTTTGCAATATAATTTTCTTCTCATTTCAAAAGGAAAAATGTGATTAACTAAAAAGGTAAATTTTTACTCACCTAACTTATTAATAAGGAAACATGGAAGCAGCAAAGACTCTGCTATACAAGCACATACACTGTAAGACAATTACATAGTTTTACTGAAAGTAAGTGTTCCTCTACAAAATTATCAATTGCCAAATGTCAGAAATTTTGAAGAAAGAAGAAAAGGAATGATTCTTCAATTAAAAACCCCACATGAAGCAAAATAATTTGTTAGTTCATTTTGACACTTATAGATATCTTGAGAAATATTCAGCGAATTTAGAGAGGTTCCACTAGATATTTCAGAACTCCTTACTGTATATCTCTCTCATTAAAAGCAAAGGGAAATCATTATTTAAAATGACATTTCCCCCCCAATAATAAAAACTAAAACCTTACTTTTAATAACATTTAACTGTACTTTACTTTTTAATAATCATTATCTCTTGGTAGGTAAAAATTCCAGAAAGTTATATCAGATAGACAAAAAGGCAAATTGTCTTTCTTCATTAACATTCTGATTACCCTGCCCAATTAATATTGGGCTTAGCTATGTGAGTTGCTTTGGTTATGGAAGGTGAGTGAATGGAAAGTGTGATGGAGAAAATGCTTTGAACACTTGAGTGGCTGGGCTCAGTTATTAGCTATCTTATTTATGCCATGAGAACAACATGGCTGAAACAAGGACTGCTTCTTCCACCTAAATTCCCAAATGAAAAAGACATATGAAAAAAGAGCAGAGTTGTCACTGACCAGCAGTGGACTGATGTTGACTTGTAATGAGAGCAACTGACATAAATTCATTATAGAGCAACTTTGTTGTTATAACAACTGATTTTGAGAAATGCTTATTGTATATCATAACCTAATGCAAGCTAATACATGTGGTACTGGCCCTCACTGTGATTCACCCTATCTATCAGAACAGATAATTCTATGTATTACCTTTCTAAAAAATTAATAATAATGAGAGGAAGTATCTGAATCACAGTCTTCCAACAGAATTCCAGTTATTTATTCTGGGTAGAACAGTTTAGATCACATACTATTTGTGAATTAGGGGAGGTGTATGGAATGAGATACTTATTTTAAGCCTACATACTCCATTCCTGGCATCTAGTATGAAATTCTCTAAAACTGCAAGGACCTTGGAATCAAAATTGAGACCTACTGGAAACTGAGAAGGGGAAAATAATTATCAGAAGATAGTTAACAAATATTTGTTACACTATGAAATAAGGTATTTTTAAATGCCTCTTTTAAACAACATTGAAACATTTAAATAAAATGTATGTATAGCTTATATTAGAAAATGTTTAAAACAAAGAAATGTAATTTAGATTACTGGTCATTAAATGACTCATTAGTCATCTGTAATATGACTGTATTGATTTCTATAAGAGTAAAGAAATGAAATTTTGTAAGGGCAGAATTACATATCATATTCAAACAATATATAATAACTAAATACGTATACATCATGCACTAAGTCTATCACTTAATTTATTTACCAATATTAGGCAGAATAGGAGCATATTTCTTTTTATATTTTTAAGTTTAATAGACATTGAGTGAGATTTTTAGCTACATATGAAAATGAATAAGTATAGAGTCAGAAGAAGTAGTTGGCAGAACATATCACACAAACTTAAAGAATTGAAAGTGTCCCAGAAATAAGTAATGGTAAATTAGATGAGGTATCTGTACCTGTAAAGGGATACAGATGTAGGTGGCAACAGTGAAAGCTACTAGGAAAGTAGCTGTCTTTTTCTCCTACAAGGATTACAAACTGGGAATACTAACTTTGGAAGAATTTGAAAGTTACTTTTCCCTTATAAAATATCATGTCAGATTATTTCTCCTCTTTCTATAGATGATGAAAATCTTGCTAAAAGATGTGGTCATATCAATGACATATATAATTATCTTACATATTTCTAAAAGCTTATAATTTTAAAGAAACCTATAGCTAGTAAAAAAGGAAGAGGGTTATCATTAGTACAGACTTTCAGGATGACTGTTTTTCTAATTTTACTCTATAGGATAAAATCAAAACAGAATTATTGTGATAATACCTCTCCATCCTTCAAAAAATGCCCTCCGTAAAATTATTAGTAAAAATGGGTGTAGTTACATCATCTACTGTGAAGACACAGTTGCAGCAACAATGCTTTTTTGTTGTTGTTTCAACAAAACTAAAGAAAAATTATTTGGCAAGAGGTGGGAAGGGAGGGCAAGTGATTTTTTTAAATATATTTTTTACCTTTGGGGATTAGGTGAATTCATAAAAGTGAAAAGACAAATGCAACAGGGAATAGATGCCCATTGTTACAGATGCTGTTATAATGCCTTGAAGAGACTACCTTTCTATAATTAAGCTTGTGAGTCATGATTACTTGAAATCGGCTCTCATATCCAGAACTATAAGCAGGAATCAAAAATCTTCGGGCTTCTCTTCCCCCACAAATATTGCTCCTTCTTTATCATCTTTCTCCTCTTAAAGATTTCTTTCTTGGCATCATTAAAAAAACAACAAAGAAAAGATCTGTGCAAGGTTTTTTTTCTTTTAGGTAGGTGAAGTCTCACTTGAGACCAAAGACGCCATGTTGAACTCCAAGTGCTACAATTCAAAACCTGGCAAAAGTCAGGATATAGTTTTTTAAATTCCTGAAGTTGCAGAGGGCACCACTAACATAGAAAACAATGTGAGTGCTGCCCCTTAGGTGAGGGACATACTGGTATTGTTTTGGGCATATTAAGTGAGCTCCTGAAAACCCTAGGGTCCAATGGAATACAGGGGCTGTAAGACCCTAGTTTCACCATCACCCTCTTTCTAACAGTACAAATAATAAAGACTGGGATAAGGGCAAAATGTTACATCATAAATCTGATAATTTACTCCCTTCTGTTTTGCCCTGTGCCTATTGCTTTGAAAAGACCATCGATAAAAAATTTTATATGAAAAACAAAAGGAAAAAGCAGCAGGTCATTCTGCTGAATAACAGCAAATTTATATAATACATTGACAGAGAAAAGAGATTGAGAAGTGTAGCCTAGAAAATGACCATTTTGTTCTGTAGTTTCAATTTACAGATGAGAAAACAGGCAAAACAAAATCAGAAATCACAGACTAAGATTTTAGGTGTCTAACCAGATTCAACTAGGAAAGCTCTAATCCATTTTATTTTTAAATGCTTCCCAAAAAATTCTTTCTGCATACAAGTTTCTCATTGTTCAGCATGAGACTGTCTTCGAACTCAAGCCAAAGCATGCCTGCCTCATCAAAAGAAATTCTGAAGGATGTAATTTTACTTAGAAATATGAAAGCAAACAGCAGAAGAAACATCTAAAGAATGTATATCCTCTTTTCCTACTTGGAAATATTCCTTTTACTGGTTATCTTAGAAACTGGAATTTGCATGATACTTAATTCATTAATAGCCAAATACATTCTACCACCTTGATTCTCCTCAAAGACAACATAAGAACTGTAGATCATTTTATTTTCATTTAAGACCCCATTGTCAGATTCACATTTTATTGATTATGTGTATTTTTATTCTAACTTTAACCACAAAAACACATTCATCATTGTTTTACATGGTCATTATTCATTTTTTTAACTTGCTTTCATCTTCATTTCTGGGATTACATCCTTCAGAATTTCTTTTGATGAGGCAGGCATGCTTTGGCTTGAGTTCGAAGACAGTCTCATGCTGAACAATGAGAAACTTGTATGCAGAAAGAATTTTTTGGAAGCATTTAAAATAAAATATATGGCTCCTTTATTGATTTTAGATTCAATTAACTGACTTTTATGTTATCTCATCACATTCACATCATTATCACACAATTTCCCCTTCTTTCCCCCTATTTTCTACGCGATATGTTATACTATAGTTCTTAGGTCAATTATTCATATTTAATATTATGACTATATGAATAATGTTAGTTGCTTATTGAAGTTTATTGAAATTTAATTTCCTTTCTGTCTAATTTTGCGTCCTATATCTGGATTATTTATCTCATTATTCAGAAAAAAAATGAAAATAATTGGTTCTGGAGAATGAGAAACAGGGATAGACAAGAGCAAGGTTGAATTTCAAAACATTTAACAAACAATTTCAAAGCATTTAAAACCAATTAATCTAATATCCAATATTCTCTGTCCATAAACAACCAGTAAAGCCATACCAGTTTGTCCCCACTAAACATTAGCCATGAGAAGGATAATCTGGAAGGAAACTATAGGCTGAGAGATTGCCATCACTTTGTTCTAAGCCTTAGAGTACTATCTGACTTTTTAAATGATACATATGGATTATGTCAAATAAAATTAATTTATAAGATAAATACAATAATTTAAAAGATAAATACATTTGGTTATATTTAGTCCTTTAACCCTAGCAAATCAATTAGAAGTTAAGAATTCATTATGTGACATATACACCCAAGATAAAATGCTAGCAAATGTTTGAAACAAAAGTCCCGGGTTGGGGGGGGCGGGGAACTGTTCCTCCTGTGTAACAGGATTGCTTACTTTCTAACAAACACATACTTTTGCATCTACTTAGAACCAGAGTCTGAAAAACATGAAGAATCAGAAGAAGAATCAGATTCTTCTAGGCAAAGTGAATTGAATTAAAGAGATAAGTCAGTTTCCCATTTGAGGAAACTGTTAAGTAATTGTCACCTATTAGATGTTAATTGTCAACAGGTGCTATTTAAATGTAGCATCATCCTTGTATTTAATAAGGTCTCTGAGTTTAAGGTCCCTCTGCCAAATTTTATACCAATTCATTTCAACTGTGTTGAGTTACTACACATCCCCCAAAGCAAATAAAAATAGGCGTGTTATTTAGTAATTGTAAGGGATGTCACATTATCATTCTTAATTTCCCTCCAAAAATCACTTCTCTCAATAATTCTATTTCAACTAAGATGAATGGGAAGCAAGAGCATTACGTTTAAACAGCAGGCTGCTGACAGACTGGTTGGGGACTGCAGCTAAGATTAGATCATGAAACTACAAAATAGATGGAAAGTGTCTTCCTTTCTGTGGTGTACAAATGTACGTAAGTGAAAGTCGATCAGTCTTCTCCGACTCTTTGTGACACCACGGGGTATAGAGTCCATTGAATTCTCCAGGCCAGAATACTGTAGTGGGTAGCCTTTCCTTTCTTCTGTGGATCTACCTGACCCAGGAATCCAACCAAGGTCTCCTACACTGCAGGAGGATTCTTGACCAACTGAGCTATACGGGGTACATAAAAGACAAGCCAATAGTCTTTCTGAACACTGAATTCTTAAAGGAATTACAGAGTATCTATGAATACAAGAAATTTTACAGGTCCTCAATAAAAAAGAGGGTTTTGTTTTTTTTTTTTCTAAGTGGGTTATCAAAGGAAATTCCTCTCCTTATCTTTTAGAGTTTTAGGGCAAAGGCTTGATGGAAGACTTAGGAAGAAAAACTCAGAAATGAAAAAGGTAAAATTGGACATTGGAAATGTGGAATTTTCTATAGAAAAATATTAAACAATATCAAGCAATAAATAGAAATAAACTAGCATGTATGCATGAGTTACAGAGTAATACAAAACCATTAACCATTAAATTATTTTATTTAATTCAATAGATTTTTAAAAGAAGGATTGGAGTTAGAAAATGGCACAATTCTGCCCTTATAATAAATATAATCTAAATGTGAAGGCAGACATAAAAGCAAATAATTTTTTAAAAAACCTAATCTTTCTGGCTCTGTAGTTAATTTTGTCTGTGGTTGGATCAGGGATGACTTTACTTAACCTAAATTTGAAATGTGTATAACTGATTATTAAGTAGAGATGAGAAGGAGGCATATGGAACAGCAAGAAAGGACCAAATTGCACAGAAAATTGAAGGAAGTATAAATAGCAGACATGGTAAGAATTTCTGAATACCTTTGTTTAAAGAGAGCATACATTTGTTGCAGTTTTCTGATATTACTCAATTTGATAAATAACCTAATCTATTTAAATTATGGCTCCAGTTGATGTTTGCTTGTGCTCTCCATTTTGTAAGGAATCAACACTTGCACCCCAAATAGATATCCTATTACCTAAACTTGTATGATAATATTCCCTCCTCCTCGGCTATATCCATGCACCCACCAACAAACACTAACACACTACCTCAAAATAGAAGTATATGCCTTCAGAGGGAGGGGACATATATACCTATGGCTGATGCATGTCGATGTTTGGCAGAAACCAACAAAATTCTGTAAAGCAATTATCCTTAAACTAAAAAATGAATAAATTTTTAAAAATAGTGATAACAATAACAACAAAAAGAAACCTTTTAAAATTTGGGCAGAAACCTTTACAAATTTTCTTCCTTTTACTGTCAGAAACAGAAGCACATGCTTCCTATCAGAAACCTTTACAAACATTCTTCCTTTTTCTATCTTGTATCTACATGTACCATATTATCAAAATATAACATGAACCAAGCAAAACTAAATATGTAAGTTAGTTCTTTTCCACCACATCAACCAAGAAATAATTACTGTCCTCAGTACTGTCCTCAGTGCATTACTGTCCTCATGCTATTTCAGAGATTTTTTAAAAATACAAAAATGTAATCCATTGGAATAAATTTTGAGAGGGCCTGGTTGCTCAGTTAGCATAGATAAAATAAAGACTTAAAGACTATATATTTGGTCATAATTTTCAACCTTTTAGAAAATGGAAATCCTTTTTCAAGTATGTAAGAATATATATAAAAGGTTTGTGTAATGCCCGTGTGTTCTCATGACTCTGTTTGTTATTATGTTGGTCTCTCTGCCCCAACATAAAGAAAGCATATTAGTTGCTCAGTCGTGTCCAACTCTTTGCGACCCCATGGACTGTAGCCTGCCAGGCTTCTCTGTCCATGGAACTTTCCAGGCAAGAATACTGGAGTGGGTAGCCATTCCCTTCTGCAGGGGATCTTCCTGACCCAGGGATTGAACCTGGGTCTCTTGCATAACAGGCAGATTCTTTACCATCTGAGCCACCAGGGAAGCCTGCATCAACATGATACAGCCAATACTTATAATTTCACATGATAATTCTCTCAAATTACATCTATAGTGCCAATAAATCTAAATTGTCAATAAAAATTTAACTGTGTTTGAAGAAGCCTATGTTGGCTATTTCTTAGATAAAGAAAAACCAGGTGACTTCCATCTTCCCAACACTTCATAGATGAATTCCACTCTTTGCTTCTGTTACCTTGTTCTCACAACTAAGATCCTACAGATCTCATATTTATAATTACATTGACTGCAATAATTTTAACACATATCGGATTCTGAATTATGGAAACTGTTCCTCCTTCAACACTTACCCTTAATTATAAGACTTCCTGAGTCACTCATGTTCTTTAAATGTTTTCAATACTAGTGACCCCAAATTTGAAATCCAGGTATTTGATAATCTTGGCATATGAAGCACCTTCCAAAGTAACCATATATGTATTCACTCTGGCTCTGAGGGGAAGATATACCAATCATTACTGATCATTATACTAGGAATTTCCAGCTATAGAAGTAACAAATGGACATAACTTAACAACCTTTAAATCAAAACATATTCGTATCTACAACTTCTGAACAAATTATCAATATATATATTTTAAACAAAGCTTAAGAAAGTGAAAATGCTTCTAATATTTTAAATATGGAATCAGATCAACAGTATTTCATCCAGATTGTCAAACATTTGCCAAAATTTTCTAGACAACTGCCCAACTGATTTCATATAAAGGCAAGTACTGACTATGTCAACTTATATTAATTTGTGAATTGGTATTTATCCAAATTATAACTAACTTACTATAAAATAACTTTTAAATATAAGGAAAAGAAGTACATTATTATTGTTTCATCAATTCATTTATGGATGTTTGCTCTGACAAAGCAAATAACAAAATATGCTTTAGAACATAAATCATCTATTCATTATCAGTTATCTATGGAAATATTTGTATTTTAAATTTTAAATAATCATGCTCTCATCTAGAATCATATGAGAATTAGGAACATAAAAACCCTTGCCAAAATCTGATGAGGTGCATTAGGATAACAACGTCGGTCACAATATTTAGCAGCTTAAGACAGAAAGGATTTACCTCCCTGACCAGAGAGGATCAACAAGACTGTAACTCAACTTCCTCTAAGCCATCCAAGGCTACTGTTACCAAAGCTTGCCCACTCTCTCATCCATAATCAATATAATAGAAAATATGATACTTAAAGAAACTTTCTAGTAATGTAGTCCCATAGGTAATTTAACTGGTCTTTTTCTATATAAAGAAATTAAACATCACTTAAAATTGAACTATAACACTTTTAAAGGAAAAAAAAAACACTTCAAAATATTGAAATTTATTTCCAGATGCCATGGTCCAGGAAACTGAGTGGTTAATATTTTTTTAAAGACATAAAATATTACAGAAAAGGACTAGAAATAACTGATACCATAACATACTTTTAGTCAAGGAAAAGACTAAAAGTAACTAATGTTACCAAAGGAATCAAGGAATCCGAAAATCCTAAATTTAATTATGAGCATAAACTAGCAGTGAGGTTCAGGATCATTTTTATATGGCTATTTTACTGGAGTTTATAACGAAAGTGCCCATTATGTTCTACCATGTTAGCACAGGGATATAATAAAGAACACAGGCCCCATGCCCTCAAAAAAATGTTCATCCGTGAATCTCATCATTCCCATGTGGCAAAAACTAAAAAACTGTTAATACCAAAGAAACCTCCACACTACAACATTGTGACTTTTATTTCCCAATGACAGTGGAGTTATTCTTGATTAATAGGAAGAGGAAGAAAGGAAGAAGAGAGGAGAGGAAGCAAGAGAGAAGAAGGGAATGGAGAAGTGAGGGAAGGGAAGGGAGAAAAGGGGAGGGGCGCAGAAAAGCTTCACCTCTTAAATAAGGAACTATGCTGCCAAGTTTTATGGGAAATTTGTAGTGAAACCTGTAAACAATAATGTCTGCTTTTACTGACTTTTTCAGACCAGGCATCCCCCAAACATGGTAAACTGCAAAAGGATACAGCAAAAGACATCTACATATTTGTTTTTTAAAGAGTTATGAGTGATAAAATATAAAATGAGTTATAAAATATTGCCAAGCTGTTCAAACTCATATTTATGCAAAATTTAAAGTTTAAGTAACTTGAAAGATCTTTTATCACACTTAAATTAATCATTAAAGAAAATAGGAAACCATTGATTTATCTCACATCTTTTAAACCACTTTAAGTATGTAAGATTATATTTTTAATAAAGAGTTTAGCAAAAAAGGTATGAATTCTTCTAAAGAAGCAAACTTTGAAAGGAGAATGTTACTTAAAATTCTCAATGACTTTAGGCTAATATTTAAAATATTTTATACTAAATAAAAGCTTTTGCAATAGTAACAAAGTATTTCTAATTGGAAATATATTTTAGTTTTCCATTGTGACTAAATTATTGAAAAGTCACTTTACTATAATTAAACACAATTTTTTTCTTATTGAGGTACATTTGAAGTACAATATTATATAAGTTTCAGCTATGTGACATAGTGATTTATACTTTTAAAGGTTTATTCCATTATAGTTATAAAACATAAGTTATATACCCTGTGTTGTAGTATATATTCTTATAGCTTATTTCTTTTATATATAGTAGTTTGCGCATTTTAATTCCACATTCCTACATTGCCCTTTCTCCCTTTCCTCTGCCCACCATTGTAAACAGTGCTGCTAAGAACACTAGGGTTCTTTCTAAATTAGTGCTTTTTAAAAATAAAAACACAGTACTGGAATTGCTAGGTCATGTGGTAGTTCTACTTTTGGTTTTTTGAGGGACCTCCATACTGTTTTCCACAGTGGTTACACCAATTTACATTCCCACCAAAAGTGTACCAAGATTCATTTACATTGACATCCTGGTCAATATTTGTCATTTTGGTTTCTATGATGATAGCCATTCTTCCAGTTGTGAGGTGATATCTCATTGTGGTTTTAATTAGCATTAATCTGGTGATTAATGATGTTGAGCATCTTCTCATGTGCCTGTTGGCCATCTGCATGCCTTCTTTAGAAAAAAGTCTCTCCAGGTCTACAGTTCATTTTTTGTTTGGCAGTTTATTTTTTTTGATGTTGCATTCAATGAGCTGTCTATATAATATATATTAGCTATTAAATCTTATTGGTCATACAATTTGCAAATATTTTCTTCCATTCAATAGGTTGTCTTTTTGTCTGTCAATGGTTTCCTTTATTGTGCAAAACTTTTCAGTTTAATTAGGTTCCATTTGTTTAATTTTTTCTTATTTCCTTCACTTTAGGAGACAGACCCAAAAAGATACTGTGATGATTTACACCAAAGAGTGTTTTCCTTAACTTTTCTTCTAGGAGTTTTAAGGTTTCTGCTCTTATATTTAACTTTTTAATCCATTTTGAGTTTATTTTTCTATATGATGTTAGGAAATACTTTAGTATCACTGTTTGATATAAAACTGTCCAGTTTTCCTAAAAACACTTATTGAAGAGACTACTTTTCTTCATTCTTGCCTCCAATGTTGCAGATTAGCTGACTATAAATCCATGGGTTTATTCTGGGACTCTATTCTGTCCTATTGCTCTACATGTCCATTCTTGTGCTAGTACTGTATTTATATATTAATTTTGCTCTGTAATTTTGTAATATAATATGAAGGTAGGGAGCATGATTCTATCAGTTCTATTCTTTCTCAGGATCGTTTCAGCTTGTTCTTCAGTCCCTAAGTCATGTCCAACATTTGAGAGCCCGTGGACTGCAGCATGCCAGGTTTCCCTGTCCTTCACTATCTTCTGAAGTTTGCTCAAACTCATGTCCACTAAGTTGTGGACATCACTAAGAGGTGATGCCATCCTCTGTCGCCCCTTTCTCCTCCTGCTATCAATCTTTCCCAGCATTAGGGATTTTTCCAACGGATCAGCCCTTCGCATCAGGTGACCAATGTATTGGAGTTTCAGCTTCAGCATCATCCTTCTAATGAATATTCAGGGTAGATTTCCTTTGGAATTGACAAGTTTGATCTCCTTGCAGAACAAGGAACTCTCAAGAGTCTTCTCCAGCCCAACAATTCAAAAGGATCTATTTTGAGCAGCTCACCTTCCTTACAGTCCAACTGTCACATCCATCCATGGCTACTGGAAAAACCATAGCTTTGACTATACAGATTTTGTTGGCAAAGTAATATCTCTGCTTTTTAATACACTGTCTAGCTTTGTCAGAACTTTTCTTCCAAGAAGCAAGTGTCTTTTAATTTCATAGCTTCAACTGACATTCGCAGTGACTTTGGAGCCAAAGAAAATAAATTCTGTCACTGCTTCCACTTTTTCCCCATCTATTTGCCCTGAAGTGATAGGACCAGATACCATGACCCTAGTTTTCTGAATGTTGTTTTAAGCCAGCTTTTTCACTCCCCTCTTTCACCCTCATCAATAGGCTCTTTAGTTCCTCTTCGCTTTCTGCCACTAGAGTGGTGTCATCTGCATATCTGAGGTTACTGATATTTTTCCTGGTAATCTTAATTCCAGTCTGTGATTCATCTAGCCCAGCATTTCACATGATGTACTCTGAATATAAGTTAAATAAGCAGGGTGACAATGTACAGCTTTGCTGTACTCCTTTCCTAATTTTGAAACAGCCCATTGTTCCCTGTCCAGTTATAATTGTTGCTTCATGACCACATAAAGGTTTCTCAGGACACAGGTAAAGTGGTCTGGTATTCCCATCTCTTTAAAAATTTTCCGGTTTGTTGTGATCCACACAGTCAAAGGCTTTTGCGTCATCAATGAAGCAGAAGTAGATGTCTTCTGGAATTCCCTTGTTTTACCTATGATCCAATGAATGCTGGCAATTTGATCTCTGTTTCCTCTGCCTTTTCTAAATCCAGCTTGTACATCTGGAAGTTCTAGTTCACATATTGCTGAAGGCTAGCTTGAAGGATTTTGAGCATAACCTTACTAGCACACGAAATGAGAAATATTGTTTGCTAGTTTGAATATTCTTTGGCATCGCCCTTCTTTGTGATTAGAATGAAAACTGACCTTTTCCAGTCCTGTGGCTACTGCTGAGTTTTCCAAATTTGCTGGCATACTGGGTGCAGCACTTTAACAGCATCATCTTTTAGGATTTAAAATAGTTCAACTGGAATTTCATCAACTCCACTAGCTTTGTTCATAGGCAAGCTTCCTAAGGCCCACTTGACTTCACCCTTCAGGATGACTGGCTCTAGGTGAGTGACCACACCATCGTGGTTATCCAAGTCATTTTTCTTTGGGATGGTTTTGGTCATTCACTGCCTCCTTTACAGTGTTATGAACCTCAGTCCATAGTTCTTCAGGCACTCTGTCTACAAGATCTTATCCCTTGAATCTATTCATCACCTCCACTGTATAATCATAAGGGATTCGATTTGGGTCATACCTGAATGACCTAGTGGTTTTCCCTACTTTGTTCAATTTAAGCCTAAATTTTGCAGTAAGGAGCTCATGACTTGAACCACAGTCAACTCCAGGTCATGTTTTTGCTGACTGTATAGAGATTCTCCATCTTCAGCTGCAAAGAATATAATCAATCTGATTTCAGTATTGACCATTTGGCAATGTTCATGTGTAGAGTCATTTTCTGTGTTGTTGGAAAAGGGTGCTTGCTATGATCAGTGTGTTCTCTTGACAACCTCTGTTAGCCTTTGCCCTGCTTCATTTTGGACTCCAAGGTAAAACTCTGTTACTCCAAGTAACTATTAACGTCCTGCTTTGGCATTCCGATCTCCTATGATAAAAATGACATCTTTTTTTATATCTTCATTCCAGAATGTCTTGTAGGTCTTCATAGAACTCATCAACTTAAGCTTCTTTGACATTAGTGGTTGGGATATTATTGGATTACTGTGATGTTGAATGGTTTGCCTTGGAAACAAACCAAGATCATATTCTCATTTTTGAGACTGCACCCAAGGGCTGCATTTTGGACTCTTTTCTGACTATAAGGGTTACTCCATTTCTTCTAAGGGATTTTTGCCCACAGTAGTAGAAATAATGGTCATCTGAATTAAATTTGCCCATTCTGGTCCTTTTTAGTGCACTGATTCCTATGATGTCAATATTTACTCTTACCATCTCCTGTTTGACCACACCCAATTTACCTTGGTGGCTCAGACAGTAAAGCATCTGCCTACAATGCGGGAGACCCAGGTTCAATCCCTTGGTTGGGAAGATCTCCTGGAGAAGGAAATGGCAACTCACCCCAATATTCTTCCTTGGATAATCCCATAGACAGAGAAGCCTGGTAGCTACAATCCATGGGACCACAAAGAGTCAGACACAACTGAGTGATTTCATTTCACTTTCAATTTACGTTGATTAATGGATCTAACATTCCAGATTCCTATGCAATATTTTTCTTTACAGCATCAGACTGTTCACAATCAGACACATCCACAACCGAGCATCATTTCTGCTTTGGCCAAGCCACTTCATTCTTTTCAGAACTATTAGTAATTGCCCTATGTTCTTCCCCAGTAGCATATTGGAGGCCTTCCAACCTGGATGGTTCCTCTTATGGTATCATTTTTTTGGCATTTCATACTGTTCATGGGGTTCTCAGGGCAATAATACTGGAGTGGTTTGCCATTCTCTCCTCCAGTGTACCATGTTTTGTCAAAACACTTCACTATGACGTCTGTCTTGTGTGACTCTGCATAGCATGGCTCATAGCTTCATTGGGTTATGCAATCCTCTTTGCCATAACAAGGCTGTGATCCATGAAAGCGAAAGTGTTAGTCGCTCAGTCATGTCCAACTCTTTGAGACCCCATGGTCTGTCCATGGAATTCTCCAGGCAAGAATAGTGGATTGGGTTGCCATTTCCTTCTTCAGGGGATCTTCCCAAGCCAGGAATCAAACCCAGGTCTCTTGCATTGCAGGCAGATTCTTTACTGACTGAGCTATGAGGGAAGATCACAAATATTATAATTGTTCAAGTTCCACAAAAAATGCCGTTGGTATTTTTATAAGGAGTGTACTGATCTGTAGATCATCATGGATAGTATAGTCTTTTAGTGATATTAAATCTTCCAATTCATGAGCATGGTATATACTGTGATCTATTAGGCTAGTCTTCAGCTTTTTCATCAGTGTCTTATAGGTTTATGAGTATAGGTCTTTACCTCCTTAGGTAGATTTACTCTCCTAGCTATTAAATCGGAGAAGGCAATGGCAACCCACTCCAGTACTCTTGCCTGGTAAACCCCATGAATAGAGGAGCCTGGTAGGCTGCAGTCCATGGGGTCGCTAAGCATCAGACACGACTGAGCGACTTTACTTTCACTTTTAACCTTCATGCATTGGAGAAGGAAATGGCAACCCCCTCTAGTATTCTTGCCTGGAGAATCCCAGGGACAGGGGAACCTGGTGGGCTGCCATCTATGGGGTCACACAGAGTCGGACACGACCAAAGCAACTTAGCAGCAGCAGCAGCTATTAAATATTTAATCTCTTTGATGAAATTGTAAATAACACTGTTTCCTTAATTTTTCTTTCTAACAGTTTGCTGTTAGTGTATAGAAATGCAACAATTTTTGTATATTAATTCTGTATCCTTCAACTTCCCTAAATTCATTGATGAGTGCTAGAAGATTTTTGGCGCTGTCTTTAGACTTTTCAATGTATACCATGGCATATGCCAACAGTAGCAGTTTTAATTTTTACTTTTGAATTTAGACTCTTTTTATTTCCTTGTGTGATTGCTGTAGCTAGGACATCCAATACTATCCTGAATAAAAGTGGCAAGAGTGGGCATCCTTGTCTTATTCCTGAACTTAGCAGAAATGTTTTCAGTTTTAATCATTGAATATAACAATGTATGGCTAGCTATGGGCTTGCCATACAGGGTCTTTATTATATTGAGGTATGTTCTTTCTATGACCACTTGCTGGAGAGTTTTTTAAGTCATAAATGGATGCTGAATTTTGCCAAAAGCTTTTCTGCATCTCTTGAGATATAGTTTTTATTTTTGAATTTATTAATGTGGTTTATCACATTGATTTATCACAGGAGGAGATAAATGTGGTTTATCACAGGAGGAGAAGTGGACAAAAGAGGAAGAGATGGTTGGATGGCATCATGGATTCAATGAACATGAGTTTGAGCAAATTCCAGAAGATGGTAGAGGACAGGGAAGACTGGTGTGTTGCAGTCCATGAGGTCGCAAAGGACATGAATGAGCGACTAAACAATGACATCATATTATTGATTTGCAGATATTGAAAAATCCTTACATACATGAAATAAATCCTACTTGACCATGATGTATGATCCTTTGGATATATATATATATGGATTTGATTTGCTGATATTTTGCTAAGGATTCTTGAATCTATGTTCATCAGTGAAATTGGCTTGTAATTGTCTTTTTTGTAATATCTTTGATTGTGGTCTCAGGGTGATGGAGGCCTTTTAGAGAATGAGTTTGAAACTATTCCTTCTTCTGTACTTTTCTGTAATAGTTTGAGGAGGAGAGGGGTTAACTCTTCTCTAAAATGCTTGGTAGAATTCACCTGTGAGGTCATATGGTCCTCATAAACCCAGACTTTTGTTTATTGGTAGTTTTTAAACTATTGAATCTATGTCATCATCAAATCCGAATGAGAGCCTTGTTGAGTAGATTATTTATTGTTTCAGGTTTTTCCCTTTCATCACTTTAAACAATTGTGCCACACCTTTCTGGCCTGCATAGTTTCTTCTGAAAAGTAAGCCTAATAAATAGCCTTGTGGGCATTCCCTTGTATGTAACATATTGCTTTTCCTGTGTTACTTCTAATATTTTCTCTTTCTGTTTAATTTTTGCCTTTTTAATTATAATATGTCTTGGTGTGAAACTCTTTGGGTTCATCTTTTTTTAAGAAACTCTGTGCTTCCTGGGCCTGTACTTCTGTTCCTTTTCACTGGCTAGGGAATTTTTGTTGTTCAGTTACTCAGTTGTGTCCAACTCTTTGTGACTCCATGGACTGCAGCACACCAGGCTTCCCTGTCCTTCACCATCTCCTGAAGTTTGCTCAACCTCATGTCCATTGAGTCAGCAATGCCATCCAACCATCTCATCCTTGGAATTTTTAGCCATTATTTATTTAGATAAATTCTTTACCCCTATCTCTATCTCTTCTCCTTTTGGGACTCCTATATTGCATATATTTCTATACCTGATATTTTCCCAAAGGTCTCAAAGTGTACTTTTTCTTTCTTCTTTTTCTTTTTCTGTTCAGCATCACTGATTTCTCTTACTCTGTCTTCCAACTTGCTGACCCATTCCTCTGCGCATTTAGTCTACTGTTGATTCCTTCTAGTAAACTTTTCACTAAGTTGCTGTAAACTTCATCTCTGTTGGGTTGTTCTTTACATTTTCTAACTCTGTTAAGTATGTCTAACTTTCTTGCTCTATACATCCATTCTTCTCATGAGTACTTTGATCATCTTTACAATAACTATGCCAAACTCCTCCTTGGCACATGGTCCACCTCTACTTCACTTACTTCTTCCTTTGGGGTTTTATCTTTTTCCTTTGTTTGCAATATGTTCCTCTGTCACCTCATTTTGCCTGAGTTTCTGTTTTTATTTTTATCTATCTGGCAGGTTGATTATGTTGCTCGACCTTGAAGAATTACCCTTTTCTAGGCGATGTCTGTTGTGTCACAGCAGTGTATTCCCCTTTTGTTACCAGATTTACCTGCTCTAGGGGTTTCCCCTACAAGGGCTGCATGGGTCTTTCTGTTGTGGGCACTCTGGTAGGCTTCTTGGTCCCCAGTTCTTTTGATTTCTAAATCCTGCCTTGTGTGTAGGCTGACGGTTCACTGGTTGGCAGGACTGGGTCAAGAGGCAGCTGACCGCAGAACCCAGGAAAGGCCATGTCCAGAGGCAGCTGTGGGCTCAGGGGATCTTAAGGCAGCCTATCAGCTGGTGGGTGGGTCTGTGCACCCAGTTAGTTGCTTGACGTGAGGCATTTCAAAACTGGTACCTATAGAATACTAGACCAGGACTGCTCTGAGTCCTGGGGCCAATAAGCAAAAGGAAAAATTCCAACATGGCACTTGCCAGGGCTAGTATCCACATGGCAGAAGGAACTCCCAAAATAGCTGCTCCCACGGTGAGCTGTAGTTGTCTGCTGCCTCTCCAGGAGACTCTCTAGGATCAGGAGGTAGGTGGGTCTGACCCAAGTTCCTACTGAATTCTTGCTTTTTTCCTGAGTTCTAGATCATGCAAGATTTTGTGTGTGCCATTTAAGAGTGAAGTCTCTATTTCCCCCATCTCCCTGGGACTCTTGAAAGTAAGTCCCACTGGTTTCAAAGTCAAATGCTCAGGGGAATCATTTTCCTGGTATAGGATCTCTGGACTGAGGATTTAATGACCAACATTAAATCACAGGATAATTATCATCACTAAAACTGAAAATGATCTCTGAAATTGGAGCTAAATATTATTTAGCTAACAAAGCACACGGTCAGCTATAAACTAAACAGTGATTCAAAATTTGACAAAAGTAACTGTTGCCATTAAATCTTAGATATGACATGTACAGAAATGAGAGTTGGATCATAAAGAAGGCTGAGCTCTGAAGAATTGATGTTTTTGAACTGTGGTGCTGAAGAAGACTCTTGAGAGTCCCTTGGACTGCAATAAGATCAAACCGGTCAATCCTAAAGGGAATCAACCCTAAATATTTATTGGAAGGGCTGACGCTGAAGCTCCAATACTTTGGTCACCTGTTACAAAGAGCCAACTCATTGCAAAAGACCCTGATGCTGAGAAAGACTGAAGGCAGGAAGAGAAGGGGACGACAGAGGATGAGATGGTTGGATAGCATCACCAGTTCAATGGACAAGAGTCTGAGCAAACTCTGGGAGATAGTGAAGAGCCTGGCATGTTGCAGTCCATGGGGTCACAGAGTCAAATGCGAGTGAGGAACTGAACAACAACAATGACCAGTATCATACCGCTGTCTTCTCATCATAGCAATACTGCTCACCTCTTAAGTGCCCCCTCTAGTTAGCACAATACTTTATTAAATAAACAACAAATGACATATTCACATACAAGTAAAAAAGCAAAAAGCCACCTTTTTAGGGTCTAATACAGTAATTTCAGGGGAAATGTATACTGCTTTATTTGTTTTTCTTTCATATTGATAGATAACTTGGCATTTTAAATATGATTTATTATTACCAAAGTGATCTATTCCATAAAAATACAAAAGGGCATAGAAATAGTGTTGGTTACTCTAAGTATCTCTTAAAACTACTTCTGTGGTATAAAAGAGTTACAAACACGACCAGCATATGGAAACATTCAGGGTTTTTTTGGGTTTTTTTTCTGATGAAGGTTTGCTTCTAAACAAAATAAAGACCATATGAAATGGGTGTTTGAGAATCATGACAGTGTTCTTGGAAGGGAAAACTTGATGTCACCTCAGATCTAGGCTGAAATGTTGGGCAATAACTGAAAAAGAAAATGAGCATCTCAGAGCCTATTCTCTTGTTTTTTTTTTTCTTCTTCTTCAGACTCAACTGTTTCTTTTTATCTACTGTTAGCTCACACAATTCACAGCACATATTTCAGTCAAACTGAAAGCTTGAAGATTCTTCAAAACATAGTAAAATTTTAAAATTCATTAAAATGTTATATTTCTCATTTATTCTTCCTCTGATCTCCTTGATATATAGTTTATTTTGTCCTCTGGTTGACTCTATAAATGGCTAGTAGTATTGTATTATATTCCTCTAATACCATTTTTATGTCATTGTTACCGTGGCTCTTTATAGTATTAGCCAAAATATTCTTGAAAACGCGCCAGTCTTTGAGTACAATATACATTTACATTCTCATTTAATAACCCCCATCAAAGTGTCTCCAGCTATTTACGGGAGTCCCCTTACATAAATTCAGGTATATTTCTGAAAAAGTTTTATTGTACTCAGGGGCATTTATTTTCCTCTAGTCTCCCCACCAGGTAACCCTACTGCCTCTATTGTTGCTGCTGACCCTCCTAAGCATATGGCTCCATTTTCCACAGCGCTTCTCAACAAGAGACCACCACTATTACCACTGTCCTGGCATCAGTGTCAAAGTTAAAACCATCCTTTGAGTTACTCCATTTCAGGTCTAATATAAGTCTATTCCAATTCCCTATAACTGGGCAAAGGCCAAAACTATACATTTAAGATACACATACGTAACTAAATATTTATGTAAAATGGAAAGTAAGTACAACATACAGAATTACTTATAAGGATCACTGGACGTCACTACTCTGAGTCAACAGGCTAAGAGCCTTCTTCAGTAGTCTTCACCAGGGCTTCTCCCTGGCCATCTCCAATTCTGTTACAACGAATTAAGAACCAGCTTACTCCCAATACGGGGACTACTTTGCATAAATCTACAGTTCCAAGTCTATAATGAAATAATTACAAGGATAAAACAAGAAGATTTTGTTTTCCTTCAGCGGGATCTCAGTTGTCCCAGATCTTATCCCTGCTTCAAGACACTCTCTTAGATGATAGAGAGAATGTATATTTTCTTTTCAATGATAGCCCATCTACCTTTCACAGTAGTAAACTCTTATTTGGTTTTAAGAATATACTCGCACTGGAATACAGAACCTAACACCAGCAAATTGTGCATTTTTCAGTTTTTAAAATATTACTAACAATGGAGCATCATTTCAAGGCATTTTCTACAGTGGAAACTGGCTAAGTTGAACAGAAAACTATCAGTACAGTCACAACTTATACTAAGAAAAGCTATACATAATTTCTTAGTCCATAATATCTTTATTCAGATAACTTTAACATCCCCTAAGACTATAGCTTTTCTCATGCATAACTAAAAAGTTTATGTTGATAATTTTGCTTATATCTTTGAAACAGCTCTTCTTATGTCTGCCATATCCATGGAGGGAAGCTAGAGTTGAAGAATGATCAGTTTCAGCTGTGTCAACTCATGCAACAAGGTGCCAGTCACAGGATGTAGCTTCTAAGGTTAACATCATTAAGGCAGCCTTCAAAACCACCCAAAAACTCCCTATCATGTAATTCATCGATATCATACAATTTCTTAAATGCTAGCTGAAGTAATCTTCATGATGTTAATTGCCACATCAGTCCTTCCAGTTGGAATCCTACCCAATCTTATCCACAAGTCTATATTCTTCATTTCTTTAAAATTCAAGACCAGCCAATGTTTGTTGGTTACCTTTTCAACACATATTTCTCCTTTCCCCTTCCTAACAGGTTCTTGTTTACATTGAGATGCAGGTGCTTCTAAAGAATTTAATTTCTCTCCCAATGCAATAACAGAGTATATGCATTCCATTTCCCAACCCTAGTCAGAATTATTGGTTCAGAGACTCAGGGTGCTCCCAAAATTCCAGACTCCAAGGACAACATACTATCAAGAGGGAGATGAGTGTAGAGAGTCCAGAACCCTGAAATCAGTGTTTCAGGCACCAAAAGAGGGGTTCCTAAAGATAATGTCAACATGCTGAGGAGGGCAGAGTGAAAAGATTGAAGAGAAACAGAATCAGACCCTGAAAATCTTATACTTCTCAAGATCAATCTATTTTGAAAGCCAGATCTACCTTTCAATTCTTCTGTTATAGGAGCCAATAAATTCCCTTTGTTTTAAAAGCCACTTGGACTTGAATTTTCTGTTACTTGCAATGGAAAGTAAGTTATATACTACACATAGTATAGGGCTTCCCTGGCTGCTCAGATGGTAAAGGATCTGCCTGCAATGCAGGAGACCCAGATTCAATCCCTGGGTTGGGAAGATACCCTGGAGAAGAAAATGGCTACCCACTCAAGTATTCTTGCCTGGAGAATTCCATGGACAGAGGAGTCTGGTGGGCTATAGTGCATGCATTGCAAACAGTCAGACACCACTGAGCGACTATCACTTTCACTTTCACACATAGTCCAAAATTCATCTTTTCAAGAAGCCTTACATTCTTTATCCCACCTGACTGTTTCTCTTCTACTTATCTTTTCCCCAGCTGTTAAGCAGCAGAGTACTAGGGTAATCTGCAGTAATCCACACTAATAGCAATTTAAATGACAAAAACTCAGTTTTGGACTTAAAATGTTGCTAATTAGATTATAAGCTTCTAAAAGCACAAAGATCAGATTTTTTTTTCTTCCAAGAGCCACATACTATTTTTCTTTCTAAACCACAAAGTCAGTAAATGTTGAATGCCAATAAATGTGGTGAACAATGAAAACAGTAAGATGTTGTTTTACAGAAAATGACTTGGTAATATACATCTCATGATTAATAGACTATCTAACACACATAAAATTACATTTGAGAGATATTGAACTTGCCTGGTCATTTAGTCATTTCTTTCTTTAATTGATGTTAAAATCATAAATATTTAACATTTAATAGAGCTTCTTTTAACTCTATATTCATCTATGTCATCAATTTGCCTCAATATTTTAGTGACAACTTGCTTAAGTATTGAAGAATAAAATGGCGGGTGTAGACCCTAGGTAAGTACAAAAAACCAGCTTGTCATCTTACTACGTAACTTCACAAATAACCTGGAAGGGCAATTGATGAAAGACAAAGTACTCCTAAGAAATTTTACATACAAATGTCTAAAACTGTATACCAATTGCATTAGCAAAAAGACCAGTTAAATTAGGTCAATATTTCAACAATTTTATTCCCTACATGAATAAAACACACGTGACTGAGAGTGCTAATCCATAGACCTAAAGCCAGTGGGAACACAGAGTGTTCTTCCAATACCCCTTTAATATTCCTTTGAATTGTTGCAGTCATTGAATTGCTAAAGTGAGTTTGAATACAGTAGTATTTGTTTCCCAAATCAGAAATCAAATATACTGAAGTTTTTGAAAAGCTAAAAATCATTTGCTCTGCAAGCAACCAAATCTCTTTTCAAAACAAGGTTTTGCTTACCAAAGATCTGAGCAACTGCAGTTAGCCTTTCAACACCACTGTTTCTAACATATAACTTCATGACAGATTATACTCCATCTTTATGTATCACTGCACTGGTTTGTTTTGTTTCAGTCTGCTGTGCTAATTTCTATCATTAAAAGCATGAACACCTAAGTAAAATGCTTCTGGAGTCTCCTGAGAGTTTATAAGGAAGGGCAGACTGGTCTAGGATTTAATTTTAATTATCACAAGTTGTTAATTCCGTTGGTAATAAAACTATCCATGAATATACATGGGGGTGGTGGTCAAGATGGTAGAGCAAGAAGAGACCATAAAATCACCTCCTCCCAAAGCCACACTGAAATTACAACTATTTACAGATTAATTATGAGAATAACTTGAAGACTAGCACAAATGATGACCCACAACTAAAGATATAAAGAAGTCAATGAGACAGGTAGAAGAGTTGGAGATGTTGTACAGTCAAGAATGATATTTCCCCAATTAGGTAACCCAGAAAAGGAAGGATAATCACAATCTCCAAGGAGAGGCAGGGGTCTGAGCCTCATGTCAACTCTCCAGCTTGGGGATCCTGCTCTGGGAAAATGTGCCCTGAGAACATCTTATTTTGAAAATGAACAAGGCTAGCATACATGAAAGCCAGAGGGCTATAGGAAAGAGAGACACCACTCTAAAAGGGTGCACACAAAATTTTGCGTGCTCTGAGTCTCAGCACAGAGGCAGTAATTTGAAAGGTACCTAGGTTAGACAGCTCGCTGACCTTGAAGAGCTTCTTAGAGAGGCACAAGGTAATTGGGAATCCCCCTAAAGATACTGATGCTGGCAATTGCCATTTTAGGAAGCTCAATCTACCACAAGGACACTAGTAAGGCAAAGCATCTTTCTGTAGTCCCCTCTTTAGTCAATAAATGCCAGTGGCTTACCTATCTCACTAGTGATTATTTAGAGAAATTAATAGCTAAAAATTAATAGCTAAATTAAAATTTTTAATTTAAAAATTTAAAAATTAAATTAAAATTTTAATTTAATCTTAATTTAAATTTAATTTAATTTAAAATTTAAATTTAAAAATTTTTAATTGATTAAAAATTTAATTAAAAAATTAATAGCTAAAAAATTCTCTAACCTGGGAAAGAGAACAGATATACAGGTCCCAGAAGCACAGAGACTCTCAAACTAGATGAACCCAAAGAGGTCCACACTAAGGCACATTATACTTAAAATGGCAAAAATTAAAGAAAAGGAAAGAATCTTAAAAGCAGCAAGATATAAGCAACTAATTATGTACAAGAGAACTCCCATAAGACCACCAGTTGACTTTTCAGCAGAAATTTTGCAGGCCAGAAGGGAGTTGCATGATATATTGTAAGAGATACAAGGAAAAAACCTACAGCCAACAACTCCACCCAACAAGGCTATCATTCACATCTGAAGGAGAGATGAAGAGTTTTACACACAAACAAAAGCTAAAAGAATTCAGCACTGCTAAACTGACTTGACAAGAAATGTTAAAAGGACTTCTGTAAGTTAAAAAAGAAATACCACAACCCAAAATTATCAAAGAAAAGTCTAATTGGTAAGACAAACATGCAATAAAGGTGGTAGATCAAACATGCAAAATTCATAGAAGGTTAAAAGACAAAAGTAGTCAATCATCTATACCCACAATAAGTAGTTAAAGGATACACAAAATAAGAAGATGTAAAATATCACGTCAAGAATATTAAATGTGATGGGAGAGGTAAAGTGAAAATGTGGGGTTGTTAGAATGCATTCAAACTTGAGAGACTAACAACTAAAAATAATTTGTGTGCATGTGTATACACCCAGGAAGAGAGGGTGGGGCGAGAGTTATACATGAATCTCAATGATACCCACAAACCAAAAAAGCTATAATAGATACACACACACCCACACACACACACACACAAGAGAAAGGAATCCAAATATAACACTAAATATAGTCATCAGATCATGCAAGGGAAGACAGCAAAAGAAAAAGGAACAAAAGAGACCTACAAAAATAACCTCAAAACAATGAGCAAAATGTCAATAAGTACATATCTAGCAATAATCACTTTAAGTGTAAATGGACTAAATACTCCAATCAAAAGATACAGACTGACTAAATGGATACTAAAACAAAGACCCATACACATGATGCTTACAAGAGATGCACTTCATATCTAAAGACATACACTAACTGAAAATGAAGGCATGGAAAAAGGTACTATATGCAAATGGAAACAAAAATAATATAATAAATAAGGAGATAAATGTTCTTACTTCCATACTCAGGCCTAAAATCTTTTATTTTTCATTTAGCTTTACTACCAGATGTGTGACTCTTAGAATTTTAACCAGTATCTTTACATACCATGAATTGTAATGATTATCTCATAATCTAAATATCTTGAAAAATGACTTACTGGAACATATTCAATTAAGGGGAAAAGCAAAAAGGGGTTGGAAGAAAATAAAATATTAGAAAATAATAAAGTATATATTCTATCCTACTTTAATTAATGATGTAATTTTAGAATTTTTAGGTTATATTATTAATCTCAATTTTGTATTGAATTTGCATTCTCTTTGAATTTTTCACTTCTTTTTCTCCTCCTTTCTCTCTGCATCTTCCTATTTTCCTTCTTCTCCTTCTGACTCTTCTTTCTCTTCCTGACACATATTTTACTTCACTATATTTACCTTACCTTATTTCCCCATTCTCTTACATGCAATCTGAGACCACCCACACAGACAACTGGGCTGCTTGAAACATTTTTATTAAATAAACCTATACTCAGAGGTACTATATTTCTGTTTCAACCCTTTAACTATTAGCCACAAATGATATTAGAGGACCTAAGGCAGAGCAGCTATATAAACGGTGGTAGTGGAATAGAAAGATGTTGTTTCATTCACCTGTCATCTCAGGAGATAGCACTACATCACAGTGTAAAAACTACCACGGCAGTAGTCTCAGACTGGAATGGTGTCCCTGACTTTACCAAAAAAAAAAAAATTTCCTCTAGGGCAGGGACAAAGAATTCCTTATTCTCACCACTTAAGCTACAACACCTATTCCAGTTCTAGCACAATTAAAAGTTTAGTCTAAACTAAAACAATGGCCAAGAAAACCATCAACATTCAACATTATTTAATAAAATATTTGTTTTCTTTAAATAAATCAAGGTAGATATGAAATACAAAATAACCTTAAGTGTAACAATTAAGTGTCATGCAATAATTAAATTCTTCCTCTACTTTTCAAATTCTTTAACACCTTTATTCCCATGGAATGGAATGAACTTCATTTGATGAGAGTGCATTATTTACATGCTAAGACTGTCTCTGTTCTTGTTAACCAGTGAAAGTTGAACAAGTACTGTACTTACTCATGATGCCAAATCAATATTTTAACGTACTAGAAAACTTAAGAAACTAAGAAACTAAATTTTTATTCATTCAAAATGCCATTTAGCTGCAAAGTTATTTTGCAAAAAGATAAATTATATGTTTATAGCAGATAAAACAATGTTTAAAACAATGTACATATGATTATTGTTCTCATTTAAACAGTAAGAGATATTATCTTAGTGGCAGTCCTACTGATTTTATCAGCAGAATAATATTAAATAGTTATCACTTTAGATAATCATCTAACATCTATGAAATCATAAACATGCATGCAAATTCAGGAAGTGAATCATAATCCAGAATGCAATTACATTTACTTATAGATTATTATTAAGATAAACTATAATGGAAAAAATATTAAAAAGAATGTATGTATGTGTATAACTGAGTTACTGTGTAGTAAAAAAGAAATTACAACACTGTAAGCCAACTAGATTCAATGAAAAATAAATTTAAAAAGAAAAAAAAGCACTAAAAAAGTAAATAAAACACAACATTTAAAATTTCTACAGAATACTTATGAACCATGAAATTGCATCTTTAGACCAGCTTGCGAAACAGTGCACTATACCACACTGAGAATTAAAGGAGTGAGGGGCAAAAATAATTCTGATGTGAGAATGAACTAGGTTAGGCAGGTTATAGCTGAGATGTCAATGAACCAGACATCTGTTAGAAGTCTCATTTTGCTGAAATTTTCTTCTCTCAGCTATTTGATGAAGCAATAACGGACTATTTCCCTGGACTTAATTTTGACCAAAAAGAAAGAACGACTTCATGAAATTCAACTGACAGGAACCTTGGGAGAAAGTCAACTTGTCATCTTAGTACTTGAAAGAACCAAGAAAGAAAACACTGGACACAGTCTGACAGGTTCCCTGGACTTTAAAAAAGCATATTTCAAAAATTTTAGAGAGGAGGTCTGAATGAATCCATGCCCGCATTCTTTTAAAAGCATCAGAACCCTTGAAAAACAAATTCTGATAAGAAAATTATAAATGGCTACAACATAGTAGACACAAAATGGAAAGCTCTATAAAGGAAACTAACATACCTATATTTTCCTGCATATACTATAACAGAAGGAAAGGGAAAAGGTTATATTTTGAACAACTTTCATGTGGAAACAAGATGCTAAATTGTTCACACAGAAATGTATCTGTTAACTATTTTATTGAACAGGAAACTGAGGCTGGAGGAGATTAAGGAGAGTCTAGAAATAAAAACTTCAGTAAAGAGTTATTAATATACCTAAAGATAATAAAAAAAGACATCATCTATGCTGCAAGGTATTTTTTAAAGAGACCATTCATTTCAGTATCTGATGCTGATCATTTCATTTTAATCAAAAATAGGAAAACATGGGTGCTCACAATCTCTATGATGAAAATACACCTTTATACCAGTAAGGGTAAACCAAATGCAAATAGAAGACACTAAACGGCTATTACTAAAATAAGAGGTAAATTTAAACATCCATAAATAGGTTAATTATATTCTATACAAGCAAAAACATATGTTGATACATTTGCCCTGCCTTTATCCCTTTGTCAGCAGTGGACATTTAACAAATTTAACCAACAAAAAAATAACCTCCAGCCAACCCACTGTAGTGGTAACTAGGCAGGTAACTGTAGTAGTAACTAGGCAGATCCTCTCTTTATAAGAAAGTAAGCTAAGAGATTCAGAAATAGAAATACTCAGATAAAGTAAGTACTGGAATTGAAGAGTCATTGTAAGTCAGGCTAGGGTCAGCATTTTGGGTCATCCAAGCCACTTGCACTCTGATGTCATGGAGGAGCATGGGTAGCCAAAACATGCAAATATTCTGAGAGCACCAAAACCATAGGATTTGCACACAGAGAAATGTGTAGATGAAAGACCAGATAACTCAGGAATGACAGGGAGTAGCCTCGGTTACTATCTTTCCAATTCCAGGCTTCATCTGTTCAGTCTGTCCTCAGTTTTTCATCTTTGGATACCCAAAAGACCCACCAAGTTTAATGGATACTACTAAATATTTTATATATCCCCTCTAGCTCTGGAAACTCTAATTCCAACTACCCACATGATTAACAGGTAGTCATGTTCATGTAATATAACTCTACCTCCTAAAAAAAAAAAAAAAAAAAAAACTGATTAATTCAGACATGGAAACCTTAACCAAAAAAATAACCCTTTCTGCACAGAACATTAGGTAAGAGATTTCAGCTTAAAATAGAATACTTTCTGAAATGGAGAGGATATAAGCTTGAGAGTTAGTAGTAGTAGCTGTTATTCAATTGTGAACAAGAAACATAGAAACAATCTCTGCCAACAAAAAAGAGGAATAAGAAAAGAGAAAAGGGAAGGAAAGGAAAAAAGTCATGTGAAGAAAAAACAGATAACATGAACAGATGGAAGAACCTACTTGGTTCTCTTAAAATGGACTAATATGTGGTTCACAAGTAGAAGTGCATCCCTGGTCTTGGGTACTTTAGGACAACCCTTATTCTGCATATAATTACATCACCAGTGGAACTAGAATCTGTATGAACATGATGCCTGGGAGTAATGGTAGAAAATTATATAAAGGACAATGTTTTTATGATTTCTATGTAAAGTTTCTATGTAAGGTACATATTGAAATTATACATCATGACACATTCCATCAGTTCTCAGCAAAATTCCAAGACATATAATTAGACAGATGGCTCATGAACACCTAGAAAAGAACTGGCAATCACCAAGAGCCACTTTAAGTTCACTAAGAATAAATTATACCAAACTAATTAAATTATACAGACATAGTGAATCTGCATGACAATGAGGCATTTAATGGAGTGTTTTGTTGATGTCTTTTTGGACAAGATAGATGTGGAGAGGATGTTTGTAAATTATGTGACTATGTTGGCTGAACAATTATTCTCAAAATTTAACCTGTTGTGAGCCTTATTCACAATTTTAAGTTTAAAAAATAGATGTATATACATAAAAGGCATGCATCAATTTGGTGAAATATTAATGCATATTAATATTACATATTAACATATAATTATATATTAATATTAATGTATACATATATTAATATACTTACATATTAATATAATTTCTTGGTCAGATGCATCTGGGAAATACTATAATGTCTATTCTGTTCTTGACTATCCATTCAGTTATTTATCCATTCAACCTGTATTTTGTAGTTCCTACTTTGTACCACAAACTATGTTACACTCTAGAAGACAGGAGTGAAGAGGAACATGGTACCTGCCTTCAAGGAGCTTACACCTATGGGGGATACATGAATCAAACAAACAATTATTTAAATTATAACTAAGATAATTTTGCAAATGAGTAGTATAAAGTTCCAGGAATATGTAAAACAGGAGGCCTGAGGATTCCTCATGTTACTGCCACATTAATGATTTAAGTCCTAATATGATGAAACCTCTCAAAATTATTTAAATACGAATTTCCAAGGGTGGTTAGACTTTTTTATTTTTTATTTTTATTTTTTTTGGTTAGACTTTTTTAAAGCATGGGAGTTGCTCTATTTCCACTACAAAAATATCAATTACTTGTAAATAGCAAATTTTGGAACGCAGTTTAGAAAACTCTTTGAAAGGGACCAAAGGAAAATTTAAGAAGTAGTTGAGTCTTCATTGCTAAAATTCAGTTTTCTTTTCTGTAAAGAAAGAACAAGACCAAAGGTATGAAGGGTGGACATACAAGGCAATTTAGAATACAGGAAGTGAAGAGCCTGATTAGATAAGCAACAGGCCCAGCTAAAGCAATTCTAATCAGCTGGGCACTGAAAGAAAACTATAAGTTACTTGGATTTGACCACCCAAATTGCCTCCATTTCCTACTTCACACACTAAAAATGATGATATTCATTTTTCTCTTTTCCTCTCATTCTAGGGACACAGCAAGGCTGTCACAGCCGTGTTTAATGAATGAAAGAATGAATGAACTCTGATCTCTTTGGTATGTGTAATGAATAAAATATTATTGGTATTAATAATGAAATACAGTTATTTAACATTTAGCTGGCACAGATTGAGATTTCATTTCTGATGTCTGGAACTGTGCTTTGAGTCATCAAAGGACCTTAAACCAGTTGAATGTTCAGGCTGAATATATTTATATTATATTTTTTTCTTTTTTTGGTGTATGAGTCAGGAATACTGGAGCTAGAAATATACCCTGGGAGGATGTGTGGTTCAGTGTGCCCTCTCAAATTCTTTTCTTCTCCCTGTTGCTCTTGTCCTCCAAAATATACTCTATTAAATTCTTGGCCAAAATTTTTACAAGACAATTTACTTGGGAGAAATTCTGGATACTGAGCATTTGTGGATTCATTAAATAATCTAGAATATAGTAATTAGATAACATACAATGGTAAAAATAATATTGCATTTAATGATTATAAGAAGATGTTAAACTGTTACATATAATTTACAAAAAGTAAATTCAGTGTAAGCTCCCATTTTTGTTTAAAAATGCATATATGCAGATATATAGTGTTACTTTCCTATGGTTAAAAATTTTTTTCATTTTTAATTCATCTATATTTTCAAAATTTTTTGTTTATTGTTTTAATAAATTTTTTAAAAACTAAATTGCAAATTTCAAATTATTTTATTAGGGTGATGCAAATATAATTGTGGTTGGTGAAATTTGTTGTCTGATATTGGAAAACATTCTTAATAAATGTGGTTATGTTATACATCATTTTAATGTGCACTTCTTGCTTTACATTTTTTCGCTAATGACTTATTATTGCTGTTTATTTTATATTTATTTTAGACTATGGAGATGATATTAGACAGAAAGCAAATTCAAGTGATTTCCTAATGTGAGTTCAAAATGGGTTATAAAGCAGCAGAAACAACTTACAACATCAACAATGCATTTGTACAGTGCTAATGTATGGTGAAGTGGTGGCTCAAGTTTTGCAGAGGAGACAAGAGCCTTGAAGGTGAAGAGTACAGTGGCCAGCTATCATAAGGTGACAATGAATGACCAATTGAGAAGATCATCAAAGGTAATCCTCTTACAACTACACAAGAAGTTGTGAAGAACTCAACATCAACCATTCTATGGTCATTCAGCATTCGAAGAAAACTGGAAAGTTGAAAAAGGTCAATTAAGTGAGCACCTCATGAGCTGACTGCAAATCCAAACAACTGTTGCTTTGATGTGTCACCTTCTCTTATTCTACACAACAACAATGAACTATTTCTCAATTGGATTGTGATGTACGACAGAAAGTAGATTGCACACAAAAACCAGTGACCACCAGCTCCAGTGGTCAGACCAAGAAAAAGCTCCAAGGCACTTCCCAAAGCCAAACTTGCACCAAACAAAAAAGGTCATGGTCACTTTTTGGTGGTCTGCTGCCCATCTGACCCACTACAGCTTTCTGAATCCCAGCAAAACCATTACAACTTAGAAGTACGCTCAGCAAATTGATGAGATGTACCAAAACAACATCACCTGCAGCCAGCGTTGGTCAACAGAATGGACCCAATTCTTCAGCACAACACCATCCAACTGCACGTTGCACAAACAACACTTCAGAAGTTGAATGAATTGGAGTATGAAGTTTTGCCTTATCTGCCATATTCACCTGACCTCTCACCAACCCACTATCATGTCTTCAAGCATTTTGACAACTTTTTCCAGGGAAAATGCTTCCCCAACCAGCAGTAGGCAGAAAATGCTTTCCAAGAGTTTGTCGAATCCCAGAACATGAACTTTTGTGTTATAGGAGTAAACAAACTTATTTCTCATTGAAAAAATGTGTTGATTGTAAAGGTTATTTTGAATAATGATATTGTCTTTGAGCCTAATGATAATAATTTAAAATTCATGGTCCAAAACCACAATTACTTTTCCACAAACCTAACAGATAACCAGGCTCCCTAGCTGGCTCTAAGGGTGAAGAACTTGCCTGCCAGTGCAGGATACTTAAGAGATACCTGTTCGATCCCTGGGTTGCAAAGATTCCCTGGAGGAGGGCCTGGCAACCTACTCCAGTATTCTTGCCTGGAGAATCCCACGGACAGAGGAGCTTGGCAGGCTATAGCCCATGAGGTCACAAAGAATTGGACATGCCTCAAATGATAAATAAATAATAGACAATAGATAAACATATCTTGAGATGATACATATATTTTTATCCATAATAGTTGTGCTGGATTTACAAAGATATTTGAGTTTCATTCACTTTCAGCTTTATGTTTAAAAAATTTTTCCTGACATTTTGTAAATATTCTGTTCAATAGTCTTTCCATTGTCTTTCCAAACAACCTGCCCCCACCACTTTTACTATTCATTAGCAAAGAACAAGGAGCATCAAGTAGTTAAGTTCATTAAGAATTATCAGCTGCAGGCTGTACATTCTGAAAAAAAAAAGTCTGGATGAAGGATCTGGGTGATGAGTCTTGCGCAGTGGGAGTCAGTTTATATGTACATATCAAGCACTTACCAGCTCTTGAAAAGGGGGCTGATGAATAGAACCTTTTTTAATAACTAACTCTGCTTTTTTGCCATGCTATACTTGTTCTATATAAGGTAATTCCTGTTTGAAAAAAGTGAGACGTTAAAGTGCCAAACGAACTTTCATGAACCTATGAGGTCTCCTAACCCCATAGCTGTTGCTATTGTTCAGTCGCCTCTTCTCCTCCTGCTTTCTATCCTTCCCAGCATTAGGACCTTTTCCAAAGAGTCCATAGTATGATTATGGAATTTTTTAATGAACACTACGTACTAACAAAAAAGAGTGAAAGAATTTGTGTGTTAGGTATGTGGTAAGGGATGAAGTGAAGGATGCAGCTGGGAATAAAATTAGAAGTGTTTGCAAAATAAAAATAGATACAGACAACCAATCATAATGTAGGGTGGAATAAACCTATCTAGCCCTTTGAAAATTAATGGCTTTTCAGTGATAGGAGAAAAGTATTCAAAGTTCATCCAGACCAAAATTATGAGGGCACAAAATTACATGATACAGTTAGAAAAATGGCTGAAAGTTAAGCTTAATGGAAGAATTCTTTGGGAGGTGGTCTGAACAACCACACTGAAATCAGTTATAGCACCCTTTGAATGTCATTTTAGGAAATCTGACTGTATCCTATAGGAAACAGACAATTATCTAAGTTTTTACTTCAAAAGTTATATGCACTCTGACCTACCTTTTAAGAAGCTAACTTTGGAGTAGGCAAAAAAGGTAGAATACTATGCTAAAAGGCCAAAGACAGATATACCAATTGGAAAGCTACTGGAATATTCTAGGTGTGAAATGCCATCACTGCCTGCAGTACATGAGAAACAATAAATTTAAATTACCAACTGATTAAGCACTATTCTGCAGGAAGAAAAAATATAACAGTAATTTATCAGTGGTAAAGGTGAGGACCTTGGACTGAAAGGATATCCAATCAGTGAATCCTAAAGGAAGTCAGCCCTGAATATTCATTGGAAGGACTGAGGCTGAAGCTGAAACTCCAATACTTTGGCCATCTGATGCAAAGAACCAACACATTGGGAAAGACCCTGATGCTGGGAAAGATTGAAGATGGGAGGAGAAGGGGACAACAGAGGATGAGATGGTTGGATGGCATCACCAGTGTGATGGACATGAGTTAGCAAGCTCCAGGAGTTGGTGATGGACAGGGAAGCCTGGCATGCTGCAGTCCATGGGGTCACAAAGAGTCAGACATGACTGAGCGACTAAACTGAAGGTGACGACAATGAAAGACACAAAGATAACTGAAGTTCCTTTCATGAGTGACTGGGAAGATGAAATACCAGCCCTACTGGATTGAGTTTACTTTGGCTTTGAGACATAATGAAAATTCTTGGGAATTAAGATTAGAATTTCAGGAAAAGAAGTGAAAAGTTAATAGTTATTGTCCAGAAGCCAAGGCAGGATATTTTTTCCAGGGAAAAAAAAATGCATTAAACAATAAAAATACTGAGACTAAAAACATAGGGACAGATTACATATTTGAAGGTTAATCAGAGGAGGCAGAAAGTGACGTATACATATACAGTATGAAAAAAAGATAATAAGCTGAAAAAGACTTAACTTTAAAATGAAGAATAAGAAATTAGAATGATGTCACCAAGATGGCAACATAGGTTGTTCCTGACTTCACTCCCCTTCACAATAACTACCAAGTATTTAAGAACAAGATACCACTGAGAGAATGCTAGAACATAGGAAGGAATGAGCTTGAGGCATCCTACATTCACTACACAGAGACTGAGACAGATTGTATTAGAAGGTAAGAGAAGCAGACACATCTTTACTACACTGCCCCTTCCCCAGGCCAGTGCAGGACCATGAAGAGAGCTGTCCCCTAAGCCTTCAGTTCCTCCAATGGGAAAAAAAGATCCCAGAAGAGACAACCAGTCCCCCCCCTCCACCCAGTGTTGTGGATCACTTTGCAGAAGCCACTACTCTGATCCCACACCACAAGGATTGCAGGGGAATCTGCAGGGCACGACCACTAGGAATCTGACTATGACAGAGATGCAGAGAGGGACTTGCAACAACCAGCACATGAATCTTGGCAGAGTGAGTTTTTGCCTGTAGTGCCGTAATAGTAATCCTGACCAGAGGTTTTGGTTATTCTGCAGAACTAAGTCAGAGGACACGCCCTGACTCGTCATTTCAGTGGTGTGTCCATCTCAGATTCTCAAACAACGAGTTTTGCTGAACCTAGAGCCTGGTTTGCCTGTTCCCAGGCAAGGAGCTGAATCACAGCCCCACCCACTATGGAGAATATCTTCAGTACCTTTTGAGCAGAAGGGCTAGTGACAATGCCAAGAAGCAGGGCAGCCCAGTGATGCTCCAGCTGAGAGGTGGGTGAACAGAGGTGATTGTCCGCAGAGCCAAGCCAGTGCTAGAGTGGAGGCTCTCCCTGCTACACAAAGGCAGGGGAATTAGTTCATGCCAAGGCTGAGTACCTCCCAGCCACTCCCAATTAGAAAGTTCTGAATTCAAAAAATTCAGAATAGCCCAGAGGGGCCCCTTTCCCTCCCACTCAGGCAAGGGAGCTAAGTTATAGCCTTACCCACTGTGGACATTGTCTTCTGGCCCAACAGGGCCAGAAGGGCTACAGACAGCTCCTGAAAGCTGCATGGCCCAGTAACATTAGAGCTGAAAGACAGACAGAGTAAAGTCAGTAATCTTGTTCAATCAGGGAACTTGGGGCATAGGTTGGCTTAAGACAACAAAGAGCATTACTGGCTTTAGAATGGGTTCTCACTGTGCCTGGGCAGGGAATTTAATTCCTCCTCACTGTTGAATACAATGCTCAGCCTGTCCATCTAGGGAACCTAACCAGAGAATACAGGAAGCTGCATAGCCCAGTGGATAGCTCTATGTAAAGTGGCACCTGAACAGAGAGCATAGTCTGTGGACTCTTCTGTCTACACAGCAAAACAAATGGTCTCACCTGACCAGGGAATTCAGTTCGCACTGTGGACTGATTTGAGTCCCCCAACAATGAGCTCCATAGGCTATGGGTTCTGTCCTACTGCCCTGCCAGGGCAGGAAATCTAAATCATAGTCCGAGCTACTGCATATAGTACCTAGTCCCATGCATATGGTAAGCTTGATCAGAGAACACAGGCAACTGTAGAACCCATCCTACATCCTCTCTTGGGGAGAGAACCAGGCCAACAATCCTAGTTGTTCTCAGCCAGTGACATACATCCCTCATCTCCATCCTCAAAACCTGAAGAGTTGCCTCACCCAAAAAATAGATCATAGAGCAGGCCCCACTTACTCAAGGACCTTGCCAGGAGACACAGCCAGAAACCCAACATGACCTGACCAGTGAAAAACTCTCTCTGCCAAGGCAAACCTGTGAAGTCTGGAAGAGGAGCCCCATTTCTCAAATGTGCAGATGCCAACAAAGAATCAAGAATCACAAAAAAATCAGGTAAATATGACACCACCAAGGAAACTAAAAAGCTCCAATAACCAATGCTGAAAAAAATGAAGATCTTTGAACTGTCAGACAAAGAATACAGAATAATCCTCTTAAGGAAGTTTAATGAATTACAAGAAAACACAAACAACTAAACTAAATTAGGAAACAATGTATGAATGAAATAAAAAGTCTAACAAGGAAATAGCAATCATTAAAAAAAAAAAAAACCAGAAATCCCTGAGTGGAAAAATTCAATATTTGAACTAAAGAATTCAAGAGACACTTTCACAAGTAGAAAAGACTAAATCATAGAGAACAAATCAGCAACCTGGAGGATAGGAGACCAGAAAATACCCAATGAGGGGAGCAAAAATCAATGAAAAAGCTTAAAGAAAACCTGCAGAAATTACATGATACAGTGAAAGCAAACAATATTCATATTATGGGAAAAAGAGAAAAAGAAATGGACAGAATGTATAGTTAAAGAAATAATTGAGAACTTTCCCAACCTGGGGAAAGAAACAGATATCCATATTCATGAGGCTACCCAAACCCCAAACAAGTTGAACCTGAATAGGTTTATACCAAGACACATTATAATTAAATTATCAAAAGACAGTGACAAAAAAATTTAAGAGTAGCAAAAGCAGGAAGTTAGATACAAGGAAACTCCTATAAGACCACTGGCAGATTTCTCAACAGAAATTTTCCATTCCAGGAGAGAATGGAATGAGAACATTCAAATGGGATCAAAACAGTCAAAGAAAACTGTAGAGCCCATCCTACAGCCTCACTTGGGGAAGTAACCAAGCCAACAGTCCTATCCATCTGTTCTCAGTTACTGGTACACACCCCTCATGTCATCCTCAAAGCCTGAAGAGTTGCCTCACCCAAAATATAGATCATATTTCCAGGCTTTTGTGTTTTTTTTTTCTACTCTAGGAGAGAAAGGGGTGATAACATTCAAATGGGATCAAAATATTCAAAGAAAATAAGATTCAAACAAGAACTTTATACCCAGTGACCTGTCTTTCAGAAACTAAGATAGGATGAAGATATTCCTGATAGAACAAAATTTAAGAGAGTTCATTACCACCTGACCTGCTTTAAAAGAATTGCTAAAGGGAGTTCTTTGAGTGGAAATAAAAGAATGCTAGATAGAATCATAAAAACACAGAAGTGTAGTGTTCATCCCTTTGGTACTGGTAAATATATAGTCATAGTTGAATTCTGCAATATGGTAATAGTAGTGAATAATTCACTCAAAACCGTACTAGCTACATTATATAAAAAATACGTAAATTGTAACAACCATCACCTAATATGTGTTGAGGGAGGAGAAATAAAGTTTATGAATTCTATGGAAGTTAAATTGTTATCAGTTTAAAATAGGGTGCTAAAAGTTGAAGATGTCTTCTAGAAGCCTCATGATAACCACAAGAGAAAAAAATATATATAGTTATCAGATAAAAGAACACAATAACTAGGGTTCATCAATGAACTTGGTAAAGTTGCAGAATATAAAATTAATGCACAGAAACCTCTTGTATTTCTACACACTAACAATGAAAGATCAGACAGAGAAATAAAGGAAACAATCTCATTTACCATCACATCAAAATGAATAAAATAACTAGGAATAAACCTAAGGAGGAAAAAGACATGTACTCAGAAAACTATAAGATACTGATGAAAGCAATCAAAGATAATGTAAACATATGAAAGTACATGCCATGTTCTTGGGTTGGAAGAAATCAATATTGTGATAATGACCATATTACCCACAGTAATCTACAGATTCAATGCAATCCCTATGAAATTACCAGTAGTATTTTTCACATAATTAAAAAAAAAAATTTCAAATTTTGTATGGTAACACAAAAAGACCCCAAATAACCAAAGCAATCTTGAGAAGAAAAACAAAGCTAGAGGAATCAGGCTTCTTGACTCCAGAGTATACTACAAAGCTACTGTCATCAAATCATATGGTTCTGGCACAGAAACAGAAATCTATACCAATGAAATAGGATAGAAAGTCAAGAGGTAAACCCACACACCTATGGTCACCTAATCTATGACATAAGAGGCACGAATACATAGTGAAGAAAAGACGGCCTCTTCAATAAGAGGTGCTGGGAAATGTGAACAGCTACATGTAAAAGAATGAAATTGGAACATTCTCTGACACCATATACAAAAGCAAACTTAAAATGGATTGAAGAGCTGAATGTAAGACTTGATACTATAAAACTCTTAAAGGGAAACATAGGCAGAACACTCTCTGACATAAATCATAGTAACATCTTTTATGATGCAACTCAGAGAGTAATAAAAATTAAATAAAAAATAAACAAACAAATGGAAACTAATTAAACTTAAGAGTTTTTGAACAGCAAAGGAAACAAACAAAACAAAAAGATACCCCAAAGAATGGGAGAAAATATTTCCCAACAAAGCAACCAAGGGATTAACCCTCAAAATACACAAATACCTCATGCAACTCAATATAAAAAAACAAATAACTCAATCAAAAAATGGGAGGAAGATCTAAATAGACATTTCTCCAAAGAAGACATGAAGATGGCCATAAAGCATATGAAAAGATACTCAGCATCACCAAATATCAGAGAAATGCAAATCAAAACTACAGTCAGGTATCACCTTAAACCAGTTAGGATGACCATGATCAAAAAATCTATGAAGAATAAATCCTGGAGAGGATAGACAGAAAAGGGAACCCTCCTACACTGTTGGTGGGAATGTAAAGTGGTACAGAGACCATGGAAAACAGTACGGTAATTTAAAAAAAAAACTAAAAACAGAGCTATCATATGATTCTGAAATCCCACTCTTGGGCATATATCTAAAGAAAGCCATAATTCAAAAGGATATATGCACTCCCATTGTTCACTGTAGTACTATTTACAATAGCCAGGACACGGAAGCAAGCTAAATGTCCATCAACAGAGAAATGGATAAAGAAAATGTAATACATATATACAATGGAATATTAGTCAACCATAAAAAATAATAAAATTATGCCATTTGCAGTGACATGGATAGACCTAAAGATTGTCATACTGAGTGGAGTGAGACAGAGAAAGACAAATGTCATATGCTATCACTTGTATGTTGAATCTATTAATTTAAAAAATGGTACAAAACAGAAATAGAGTCACAAATGTAGAAAAAAACTTATGGTTGCCAAGGAAAGAATTGAGGGAGGGATAAATTTGGAGATTGGGACTGACATATACCTACTACTACGTACAAAATAGATAACTAATAAGAACCTACTACATACCACAGGAAACTCCATTTAATATTCTGTAGTGACCTGTATGGGGAAAGAATGTGTATACAGGTATACACATAACTGACTCACTTGGCTGAAGAGCAGACATGAACACAACACTATAAATCAACCATATTCCAACATAAATAAATAAAAATAAATTAGTTTTACCCTTGAGGGAAAAAAGAACACAATAAAAAAGTCAAAGCATACTGATACCAAAAGACACCAAAACACATACAAACAGACAAGAAAAAAGGAACAATGGACCTAAAAAACAGTCAGAAAACAATTAACAAAATGAAAACAGTAAGTCCTTTTCTATCAATAATTACTTTAAATGTAAAGAGATGAAATTATCCAAGTTAGTATCATCCAATGGTTAAAAAAAAGACAAAAAAATTCATTATTCAATGACCAAAGGGTCAATATATCAAGAAAGTGTACCAATTGTAAATATTTATGTGTCCAACACTGGATCACCTAAATATAGAAATCAAAAACTAACAGGGCTAAAAGGAGAAATAAGCAGTAATACAATTGTTGGGGACTTAAAAAACTTACTCTCCATAATAAATAGATCATCCAAAATAAATAAATAGATCATGCAGACTGAGAATCAATAAGGAAACAGTAATTTTGAATAAAGCTATAGATCAAATGGACCTTACAGACACATGCAGAACATCCTATCCAAAAACTACAGAATACACAAGCATACATGCAACATTTTCTATGACAGACCAGATGTCAGGCTATAAATAAGTCTTAGAAAATTCAGTAAGATTGAAATCATACCACATATCTCCTCTGACACTACTGTCATGAAACTAGAAATCAATACAAGAGGAAAAGCAGAAAGTTCACATATGTGGAAATTAAACAACACTTCGGAAGAATTAACGGGTCAAAGAAAAATTAAAGGGGAAACAAAGTTTCCTGAGACAACAAAAATGGAATTACAAAATACCAAAACTCGTGAGATGTAGCAAAAGCTGTTCTAAGAGGCAAGTTCATAGCAATAAACACACACAGTAAGAAGCAAGAAAGATTCCAAACATTGTTAAGTCCCTTTCATAAAAACCTTCAGGTTTCAAACTTTCAAAGCTACAAACATGTATTCCATCAATATCAGGCATGAGTAAAATTGCTTGCCTTCTGTCTCCTATTGTTGATCCTTCAGCTTTTTCATCTCCCACCTCCACTCCCTCCTCCAGTCAGTAACTCTTCTTGCCTGTTCACTCACTACCTACTACCTCTATGCCCACTGTTGTACTGTACTACTGTACTTCTCAAGGTACTGTCTTGTAAAATTTGAAATGCACATATTTTATATATTATCTGTGTGAAAGTATTATAAACATCAGTATTTTATAGCTGATTGTGTTAGTTGGGTATCTGGCAAACTTTGTTGGACTTAACAAGCAAATTGGACTTACAAATGTTCTCTCAAAATGGAACTCCATTTGTATGTAGATGACTTACTACAAACAACCTAATCCTATGCCTTACAGAGCCAGAACAAAGGGGAAACTCACCCAAAAGTTGACAGAAAAAAAAATAAATATTAGAACAAATATAGAATAGTGAACAGAAAAGCAACAGAAAGATAAACCATACTAAGAACTGAATTTTTTGAAAAGAAAAATTGACCAACCTTAAGCCAGAATTAGCCAAGAAAAAAAGAGAGAGGATAAAATTAACAAAGTTATAAATTAAAAAAAGACATTAGAATGGAAACCACAGAAATTCAGAGAATCATAAGAAGCTATTATGAGCAACTATATGCCAATAAACCAGACAACCTAGAAAAAATAGAAAAATTCTTAGAAGCACATAATTTACCAAGACTGAATCAGGAAAAATAGAAAGTCTGACTAGATCAATTAATAGTAAAAATATAGAATGAGTAACCAAAAATCATCCGAGAAGAAAACCCTAGGACCACATGACTACACTGTTGAACCTTACCAAACATTTAAGGAATTAATGCCAATCCTTCTTAAAATATTCCAAAAAGACCAAAGAGGAAGAAATACTCTCATACTCATTCAACAAGGCCAGCCTTATCCTGAAATAAAAACCAGAAAAGGACAACATTAGAAAAGAAAACTATAGGCCAGTATCTCTGATGAGTACAAATGCAAAACTTCTCAATAAAATACTGGTACACCAAATTCAACAGCAAATTAAAAGGATCATTAACCAAGATCAAGTGGGAATTATCCCTGGGAGGCAAGGATGATTCAACATATGCAAATCAATATGATACATCAAATTAATAAAATGGGAAAAAAAGAATCATGTTCATCCCAGCAGATGCAGAAAAAGCATCTAACAGAATTCAACATTCATTAATGATAAAAACTTAACAAATCAGGCATAGATGGGCATATTTCAACACAATAAAGGCCATATATGACACACTCACAGTTAACATCATACTCAAGAATGAAATTTTTAAATCTTTTCCTATAAGATCAGGAATAAGAAAAGGTATTCAATCTCACCATTTCTAGTCAACTTAGTACCAGAAGGCTAGCTAAAGAAATTGGGCAAGGAAAAGAACTGAAATACATTGGAATTGAAAGGAAAGTAGTAAAACTCTTTCTATTTGAAGATACATTATTTTATATATAGAAATTCCTAACCTTTCAACCAAAAATCTCTTAATCAGTGAATTCAGTAAAGTTGTAGAATATGAAATTAACATTAAAAAATCTGTAGCATTTCTATATACTAATGAATTCTGAAAAAGAAATAAAATGATTTCATTTCCAACACTATCTAAAACAATAAAACAGAAATAAATTTAACTAAGCATTTGAAAGACCTCTACTCCGAAAACTACAAGATACTGATGAAAGAAACTGAAGAAGACACAAATAAATGGAAAGGTATCCTGTGTTCATAAAGTGGAAAATCAAATACTGTTAAAATGTCAATACTACCAAAAGCCAGCTATAGATTCAGTGGAATCCCTATCAATATTTCAATAGCACTTTTTTACGGAAGTGGAAAAGAACACTTAAAATTTATATGAAACCACAAAAGACCCCAAATAACCAAGAAATCCTCAAAATGAACAAGGCATCACATTTCCTGATTTCAAACTAAACAAAGACATGGGTTTGATCCCTGGGTTGGGAAGATCCCCTGGTGAAGGAAATGGAAACCCACTTCAATATTCTTGCCTGAAAAATTCCTTGGAGAGAGGAGCCTGGCAGGCAACATTTCATAGAGTTGCAAAGAATCAGACACGACTGAGCAGCTGAACAAAGACATATACATGGTCATCATAACAGTGTGGTATCGGCATCAGAAGACAAATGGAAGAATCCAATGGAAGAATCAAAAGCCCAAAGATAGACCCACACAAATACAGTCAACTAATGTTTGATAAGGGAGCCAAAAATAATCAATGGAAAAAGGATTATCTCTTCAATAAATATTTGGAGGAAAAATGGATAACCACAGGCAGAAAAATGAAACTACATTCTTATGTCACGCACAGAAATTAACTCAAAATGGATTAAAGACTTAAATGTAAGACCCAAAACTATGAAACTCCTAGTTTTAAAAAAAGGCATTAAGCTACTTGATATGCGTCTTGGTAATGACTCTTTGCATCTAAACCACAAGAAATAAAAAATAAATAAATAAACAAGTGAGATTATATCAACCTAAAAAGCTTCTGTACAGCAAAGGAAACCATCAGCGAAATGAAAGACAACCTAGAGAATGGGGAAAATATCTCAAATCATGTCTGTTGAGGAGTTAATATCCTAGATCCAGAAAGAATTTATACAACTCAACTGCAAAAAAAAAAAAAAAGAACAAAGGACTTAGAAATTAGAAGAATTTTTTCTGTGAAGAAAGGACAAACAATACGGAAGCCCAGAAACAAATCATTTTATTGGAAGGGAAGGAAGGTGAGGGCAGTATGTTGGCCTGTTTCTTTACTACCAACACATACAGCAACTCTATGGCAAAGATAATATATAGATTTAATGATTTTATACTTATACCCTATTAGTCTGGAGGAGGGCATGGTAACCCACTCCAGTACTCCTGTCTAGAGAATACCATGGACAGAGGAGCCTGATGGGCTACATGTCCTTAGGGATGCAAAGAGTCAGACATGTCTGAAAGGATTTAGCACACACAGGCATGCAGCCTACCAGTGGTTCACACAACAATTTTGAAACCTCAGAAAGTTTTGAGTGGAATAACATCTGACAAAACTGGGAAGGAAGGGTATAGCTCACAGAAGATAAATGGACCCCTGAGTGCATGGCTGCTCAGTCTTGTCTGACTTCTTGCAACCCCATGAATTGCAGCCCACCAGGCTCCTCTGTCCATGGGATTCTCCAGGCAAGAATACTGGAGTGAGTTGCCTTTTCCTTCTCCAGGGGATCTTCCCAACTCAGGGATCAAACCCACATCTCCTGCGTCTCCAGCATTGCTAGGAGGATTCTTTACCACTGTGCCACCTGGGAAGCCCAAAGCGGACCACTAGAAGAAAACCACCACAGCAACTAGGTTTCCTTAGGAAACACCTTTCCATTAAGAAAGTAAAGTGAATCTATTTAGTGCCTGAAAAATCCAACTGCCACACATGGCTCAGTGAACTGCACAACATCATACCACTATTATGTAAAAATACCAACTGTCTTAGAAAAACATGGTGTCTTTGGCTAACTGAGATGAATGACTATGGAAAACGCCACAGTCTTTCTACTAAGAATGGGACACAACTGGCTAGACTACTGTCATACTGCCTGGATTCAAAATTCAACTCTGCCACCTTTGGTGTGACCATAAGCACAGGCACATTAAATAACCTTTCTGTGCCTCTTTTTCTTCAACAAGACTGATCTGATAAGTTTGTTGTGAGTACAGAGTAACATTGAATAACTAGAGCCGTTTTCCTCTCCCTCTCACCATCTTCCTTGTTCAGCTCCCCTTTCTCAATTTTCTGCTCTACCTGCTTCTCCTTTATCCTCATCTTTCACTATAATTATTAGTTCCTTCAACAAATGTTCACTGAATATTCACTATGTGCCAGATACTCTACTATGGCCTGGAATTACACTGATGAAAAAATACTGTCATTATCTCATTTTACTTTCATTTTATTACCTCTCATTTACTTCAATTTGTTGTGCTTTGCAGATATTGCATTTTTCACAAATTGAATATGTGTGGCAACCCTGCATCAAGCAACTCTATTGGTACCATTTTCCCAATAGCATCTGTACACTTCCTGTCTCTGTGTCACTTTTTGGTAACTGTTGCGATATTTTAAACTTTTTCATTATTATTTACTTGCTATGGTGATCTGTGATCAGTGACCTTTGATGTCACTATTGCAAAAGATTAAAACCTGCTGAAGGCTCAGATGATGGTTAGCAAAGTTTTTTTTAATGGTGGTATGTACATTGTCTTGTTAGACATAATGCTGTTACACAACTAGCAGATTACAATACAGTATAAACATAACTTTCATATGTACTGGGAAACCAAAAAAATTCATGTGACTTGCTTTCTTGTGATACTCACTTTATTTCTAAGATATGCCTGTATACATGTTTCCTGATCTCTTTGAACACATGAAAGCACTAAGTTTTGCACAGCTTAAAACCTCAAAGTTATGGTTTAGAAGGAAACTGTTGAATAAAAAATTAAATATCTGACTACAAATTGTGATAATTTTATCGAAAGAAAATAGCAAGGAGCAAGCAATAGAATGATCCTAATAATTATTCCAACATGGTGGAAGGACTCTCTGAAGAACCAACAGATAAGTGGAGCTATAAAACTTCCAAAATTTTGAAAGGACAAAGTTATCATCCAAAATGTACTTATTCCCAGTCATTTCAAACATTAGTATTTTAAGTGCTTACACATAATATACTTATCAGGATTTCTGTGCTAAAAAACAGAAAAATATTTGCTTGGAGTCCAAGATTGTTTCTATGGAAAAACAAGTTAATCAAACAAATAGTAGTTAAATTCTGGGACTATCCGCATGGTTCAGTGACTGACTCCACACTTCTACTGCAAGGGGCCCAGGTCGGATCCCTAATCAGTTTATTAGATCCCACACACCACAACTAAGAGTTCATATGCCACAACTAAAGAACAAAAATTGATGCAATAAAGACTGACAACCCTGTGTACCACAACTAAGACCTGCCATAGCCAAATTAACTTTTTTTAAGAAGAATATTTCATTTAAAAGGCCAACAAAATTGAAAAATGGGCAGAAGACCTAAGCAGACATTTCTCCAAAGAAGACATATAAACAGCCAATCAGTTCAGTTCAGTCGCTCAGTCGTGTCCAACTCTTTGCAACCCCATGAACCACAGCACGCCAGGGCTCCTTGTCCATCACCAACTCCCAGAGCCTACCCAAACTCGTGTCCATTGAGTCGGTGATGCCATCCAGTCATCTCATCCTCTGTCGTCCCCTTTTCCTCCTTCCCTCAATCTTTCCCAGCATCAGGGTCTTTTCAAATGAGTCAGCTCTCCGCATCAGGTGGCCAAAGTATTGGAATTTCAGCTTCAACATCAGTCCTTCCAATGAATACCCGGGCTGATTTCCTTTAGAATGGACTGGTTGGATTTCCTTGCAGTCCAAGGGACTCTCAAGAGTCTTCTCCAACACCACAGTTCAAAAGCATCAATTCTTTGGTGCTCAGCTTTCTTTATAGTCCAACTCTCACATCCATATGTGACTACTGGAAAAACCATAGCCTTGACTAGGTGGAACTTTGTTGACAAAGTAATGTCTCTGCTTTTTAGGTTGGTCATAACTTTCCTTCCAAGGAGTATGCATCTTTTAATTTCATGGCCACAATCACCATCTGCAGTGATTTTGGAGCCCCCAAAAATATAAAGTCAGCCATTGTTTCCACTGTTTCCCCATCTATTTGCCATGAAGTGATAGGACTGGATGCCATGATATTTGTTTTCTGAATGTTGAGCTTTAAGCCAACTTTTTCACTCTCCTCTTTCACTTTCATCAAGAAGCTCTTTAGTTCTTCTTCACTTTCTGCCATAAAGGTGGTGTCATCTGCATATTTGAGGTTATTGATATTTCTCCCGGCAATCTTGATTCCAGCTTGTGCTTCCTCCAGCCCAGAATTTTTCATGATGTACTCTGCATATAAGTTAAATAAGTAGGGTGACAATATACAGCCTTGATGTACTCCTTTTCCTATTTGGAACTGGTCTGTTGTTTCATGTCCAGTTCTAACTAAAATAAACTAAAATAAAATAAACTAACTAAAAATAGAGATACCATATGATCCAGCAACCCCCATCCTGGGCATATATCCAGAAAGAACTACAATTCTAAAAGATACACACACCCCTATGATTATAGCAGCACTATTTACAGTAGCCAAGACATGGAAACAACCTACATGTCCATTAACAGATGAGTGGATAAAAAAAGACATAATGCGCGCGCGCGTGCACACACACACACACACACACTCACACACACACACACACACAGAGGAATATTACTCGGCCATGAAAAAGAATAAAACAATGCCATTTGTAGCAATGCAAATGGACCTAGAAATAATACTAAGTGAAGTCAGACAGACCTGGACAAATATCATACTACATCACTTATATGTGGAATCTAAAATATGACACACAAAAAAAATAAAAAAAATAAAATATGACACAAATGCACATTTATCTATGCAACAGAAACAAACTCACAGACATAGAGAAGAGATTTTTGGTTGCCAAGGGGGAGGAGAGTGGGAGAGGGAAGGATTGGAACTCAGGATTAGCAAAAGCAAACCAGTAAATATAGGGTAGATAAACAACAGGTCCTACTGTAGAGCCCAGGGAACTATAGTCAATACCCTGTGGCAAATCAGAATAAAAAGAATAGGAAAAAGAATACATATATATATACATGCACATATATGTATAATCGAATCATTTTTCTATACATAGAAATTAATACAATATTGTAAACCAACTATGCTTCAATAATTTTTTAAAGTCAACAAAAATGAAAATAGACCTTTAAATGAATATTACATGTTTTAACTAAATTTATTGAACTAGTCCATGAAGAAAATGCAACCTAGAGCTAAATTAACCAAATCCTTAACCTTAAGGAAAAAATATTTTATAAGAGAATCAAAAGAACTAATTATAATTAATTATAATTATTGTATAACATCTTTCATGTTAATAATGTTGTCTCAAGTGTGAGGAAAAGGTTCTTAGCATTCCTGCTGATACAATATAGGGAGGTTAATTATAATTAGTCTATAAGACTGACAAAACATTATTGTTGAAACATTCAAAGAGAGAATTTGGAAAACTATTGTGAGATTATACAGGTTTTTTTTCACCTTTTGTTTTTGAGAGCAAAAGGTGAAATAGAAACCAGTAAAAGAAAACAAGTTTGGACAAAACTAATGGTCAAAATCAATAAAACAACAAAAAAAAGAAATGTGAGTCTGACAGTTAAGAGAACTGAGTTCCTTTTATCTAATCAGATTGCTAAACTGCAGGAGTTGGAAGAAATAAAGCAATAAGACTTGGTTCAGACACACAACTTAGAGTAAGAAAAAGAAGAGAAACTTTAGGACCTAACTCTAATTGGTGGATGTCTCTACTGCCAAGTTGGAGAAGAAAATGGCAACCTACTCCAGGTATTCTTTTCTGGAAAATCCTATGGACAGAGGAGAAGCCTGGCAGGCTACAGTCCATAAGGTTGCAAAGAGTCAGACAGGACTAAATGACTTCACTTTCACTTTCCACCGCCAAGTGACCTGAAATATACAAGTAAATACCAAAGTCATTGGCCTCATCTCATCTGACATTCATGACATCTCATTTGACATTCATGATTAATGGTATATCAAGTATACAAGATCTCATAAGAGTGAATCTGCTTTTATAAACCTTTTATTTTTATTTTCTAGCAGCTAACACGATTTTATAGAAAAAAGTGAAACAATAAATTTTGGTGGGTATGTTACAGCTAACAGTTGAATGGAGGCCACTATCCACAGCAAAGAAAAATATAATTAGGTAATTAATGACTCAGACTTTCCTTGTGGCTCAGTGGTAAAGAATCTTTCTGCCAATGCAGGACACACAGGTTTGATTCCTGGGTCAGGAAGATACCACGGAGACTGAAATGGCAACCCGCTTTAATATTCTTGCCTGGGAAATTCCATGGACAGAGGAACCTGGCAGGCTATAGTCCATGGGGTTGCAAAGAGTTGGTCACAGTTTCCCCACTGTGCTGTGCTGAGCTTGGCTGCTCAGTCGTGTCCGACTCTTTGTGACCCCATGGACTGCAGCTGACCAGACTCCTCTCTCGAAGGAATACTCCAGGCAAGAATACTGGAGTGGGTTGACATGCCCTCCTCAATGAAGCCACTAGTTAACAACAATAATTAATGACTCAGGTTACCTACGATTATGTCACTTATGTTACTCCCCTGCATGCCTTTAAGCAAGACACATCTTAGCTGCAAAAATAACATATAGAAATATGCAAGATGCTTCTTTTTCTAGTATAAAAAATACATAATTTAAGTATACTTGGGGAAACAAATATAAAGACAAGAACCAGCTGCTATAATGGAGGCAGATATTAGTTAGCTTCAAAGTAAAATGATTTGCTAAACAGCAAATGTGTGAGGTAGATGTACTGAAAACCTGCTCCTTTTCATATGCTTATAACATTAGCTTGAATTATATATTCATAGATTATATGTACTTTTCTACATTATAACAATTATCTGTTTCAAAATAACTATTTTAGGAGGTGTTTTTTTTTTTTCTTTTTTACCTACACTTCTCATTCTTGTTTGCAGGTACTGATTATTTATTTGGAAAATACTTAGTGCACATTTTTAAATAATTTCTATGTAGCCCATTATTATTAAATTGGTGAAAGTTAACTTTGGATGCTATCATTTTATTTTATTTTATTTGGATGCTATCATTTTAAATAATTTAAGCAATATTTCTTGCTTTTACTAAATGGTAGGAGAAACAAAAATCATAAAATATTTAACATACCTAAGCTTTTTTCTTTGGGGCCTTATATAAACCACATTAAGTTAGTAGAAGATATGAGTCTCAGGGAAAAAAACACTAAGTTTAAGATTATAACATTTTATAATATTTCTGTGTAGAAATTTAGCCCAGTTATATTATACACTTACTGACTTCTCATTGAGATGAATATCAATAAATTGATTGACCCAAGAAATAAATATTGATTTTTTAGCAAGCCCAAGGTCTATACTCATATCAGACAATTCTTCTTGATATTCCTAGGATGCAAAGTCAATAAATGAATTGTGATATTTATATTCTGAATAATTTCCCAAGTCTGCAAGAAAGTTGGTTTTTTACACTGTTGTGGAGAAGTGCTGACCAATTTGCATCTATATTCTGAGAGTACTTCCTAAAAATACCCAAATGAAATATCTCTCATACTGTTGCTCTAACAATGACTCATTTTAATAACATTATTATATCAATTCAGTGCTATTTCTCATATTCAATATATATTTCCATTTACTAGATTTCTTTTTATATGCCACCACTATATTTAGGCTTTTTTGACAAGTGTCTAGCCTCTGAAGTAGGACCAGAAAAAAAAAATAAAATTAATTACTGGGTGAAATGTTATGTGTTGATGGTTTGGCAGTAATTAAAATAAGCATACAGATGTTTGCGCAAATTGTTTTTAACTTAAGTGAATAAAGGTTCTGGAATTCTATACATAAGCATAAGGTTCCTTTCTGCCACAGAGATACTGCATTCTCCTCCCTATCACCTAAGTTTTATGGCTTTGGTCTAATCAAGAGCTGACAGCAACATTAGGCATATGCTTAAGTTTTAAACAGGCATCAAGGCACCTGCTTAAAAGTGAATTCAGAGCCCTGATGATGATAGCTTGAATTTCTAAACTAGGAATTTGTTACTATCAACAGCCAGTTGGTATATACAGTTAACCTAACAAGTGTTCTGAACAGTGCCCCAAAATATTGTTATCCTGTTGTTTCTACCCTGAGTCTTGATTCCAAGGAAGGGAATAATGTGTAGAGCTCTTTCTATCTCAATCTCCTCAAAGAATGTTGTGGCATAACTGAAGATACATGAAGTCACTACAAGTACAGCATATCTTTAATATTTTTCTTCAGTGTCACTAGAGGGACTTTCCCGGTGGCTCAGACGGTAAAGCATCTGACTACAATGCGGGAGACCCGGGTTTGATCCATGGGTCGGGAAGATCCCCTGAAGAAGCAAATGGCAAGCCACTCTAGTACTCTTGCCTGGAAAATCCCATGGACAGAAGAGCCTGGTAGGCTACAGTCCATGGGGTTATAAAGAGTTGGACACAACTGAGCGACTTCACATTACGTTCAGTGTCATTTTACCAGATGGTAGATATATCTTACATTTATATATATACTTGCTGGAGAAGGCAATGGCACCCCACTGCAGTACTCTTGCCTGGAAAATCCCATGGACGGAGGAGCTGGTGGGCTGCAGTCCATGGGGTCGCTAAGAGTCCGACACGCCTGAGTGACTTCACTTTCGCTTTTCACTTTCATGCACTGGAGAAGGAAATGGCAACCCACTCCAGTGTTCTTGCCTGGAGAATCCCAGGGACGGGGAGCCTGGTGGGCTGCCGTCTATGGGGTCGCACAGAGTCGGACACGACTGAAGTGACTTAGCAGCAGCAGCGTATATACTTGCGAGAGTTGCCATAACAAATACCGCACACTGGCTCATTTAACAGAAACTTATTTCCTCACGTTTCTGGATCTTTCCTGGTGGTTCAGATGGTAAAGAAGACACTTGCCAATGCAGGAGATGCAGGTTAGATCCCTGGATCAGGAAGATCTCCTGGAGAAGGAGATGGCAACCCACTCCAGTATTCTAGCCTGGGAAATCCCATGGAAAGAGGAGACTGGCAGGCTACAGTCCATGGAGTTGCCAAAGAGTCAGACACAACTTAGTGACTAAACAACAACAACTCATGCAAACTAACATAGAAAGCTCTTAGAAAAAAATGACTGACATCTGTCAATGAATGAATGGTTATCAGCAGTACTGGTATCTATATAGTCACCAGGTTAAGCAATTTACATGTGCCATTTTTTTTTTTTTACTTTTTTTTTTACATGTGCTATTTAATTTCGTTTTCTCAATACCCAATGAGATAAATGCTACTATTATTTGTATTTTACAAGTGAGGATAGTGGGGCTGACACAGGTAAATTCAACGAGTAAATGGAATAAACATATTCAAAACAAGGTCTTTTCAGCTTTAGAATTCACACTCTTAACAACCATGCTACCATTTTTCTCCCATATTTCTCAATGGTGGTGACAGTCTCAGTAAACATTCCCCCATCTGGTTTCAAACCATAACTGTTTTTAATCATGCTTCTTCCCTCCCACTTCATTTAGTAGGTGACCATCTTTATTCCAAAATATATTAATAGTAACAGCACAAACAAAACATATTGCATCTATTTCTCCTTCACCTTCTATTCTCCCTTGGTTTAAATTTATTAAGAATTGCATGTTTCTGCAAGATTGTGATTATATTTACAAACTAAACCAACAAATAGGATTGCCTCATCATATGAAAATGATATAACTCCAATTAGAGGGAAAGAGAAGGATCAAAGAGTGAAAAAGATTACTGTGACAGAGTTGCACCTCTGGAAGAAAGAATACAGATGAGTGATGACTTATCCTGTTTTCCTAACTCCAAATTCAATATGCTTTCCACAAGAGCAAGTTGCTTAGTGAACTGGAATAACTAATTGTACAGATCAAATGTGTTTTTGATGGGTCTCGAATTTCTAAAAAGTTGTTTGCAACGATGCTTAATTACTATTTGTGAAACCAACATGCTGTCCTGAGTTCTTAACTCCACCAGTTTTCAATTTTTGTTCCTCTTTTTTTTTCTCCAGTTTACTTTTACTGCCTGCTTTACTTCACTAGGATGAATATTCCTGAATCTCAGATTTAAAGAGTATATAACAGATCCCCTGAACCTTTCTTGGAAAGACATTAATGAAAAATAAGATGTCAGTTTAATATAATTTGTCACTATTCGCCTCAAATCCTTTCTGGTGGATTCCCATGAGGAATCTTTCATACACATTTACTCATTTTTTGGTCTAATCTGCTCACCTAACCTTTAGAGAACTTAATTAAGTACTTCTAAAAGTAATATCATATACTTCATAGAAATAGAATTTTCCATTAAAAGTTACCAAAACCAATGGGTAAGAACTTGCATAGTTGAAAAGAAAGACAAAGTGAAGATGTCAGCTAAACGGAGATAAAAGATGAAAAGAAAATTACTGTGTCATCAAAAAGATAATGAAGTTGCAAAGAAATAAAGAAGATGAGACATTTTCTAGGAGGTATAAAACAGTTTGACTAGAGCCAATAAAAAAGAAAGAAACTTTGGTAAAGGAAATGTCACTGATTCGATACTGTGAAAGCTGAAATGAACAGTTTATTTTATGCTTTTATAGGTTAACAAATAAAAAAGAGTACTTAAACAAGCAATATCTGATTTTTCCACAGATCAGGATACAGATTGTATGACATTATCTCTATAGGAATACAACCTAATCATGTGGCACTATGACACCATGGGGTGATGTGAAAATACATTTTGAAAAAGACCTTGAACTTGTGTGCCACATACCGAAGGAAGCAAATGCATTTTTTAATCCCTGGAAAGGATGAAAAGGAAACTGCTAGGATATATGCCTTTGAAAGAAATCTACAAAGAAACAAAAATCCATTCTAACCCAAACACTCTAACCTAAGAGTAGTCTCATTATCAGTAAATTTAAAAATAATGACCATCTGAAGTATGAAGTTTTGAAAATGTTAGTCACTCAGTTGTGTCTGACTCTGTGATCCCATGGACTGCAGCCTGCCAGGTTCCTCTGTCCAAGGAATTCTCCACTTTATGTTTTCAAAATATAATCTCATACTTCAAAAAAGTGTAATAACAAGTAATGCCAAGATACCACTGTCATAATCTGACCAAGGTGAAAGCACTGCCAACATGTAGAGTAGCTAAGGGTGTGGAGAACAGATACTTTAAGCCAGAGAAGGAGACAGTGCAAAATATGAACATCTTCATGAAGAACAACACGACAACATAAATCAAAGTTAAATGTAAATATTCTTGACTCAATAACCTTATTCTGAAGAGTTCATTCTAAGCAGAAACTATAAAATGGATAAAGATATAATTCAGAGCAGTGTCGAGTCATGTTTCCTTTCTCTCTGGGCCCTAGTTTCCAAGATGTACTCTCAGGCAGAGTTTCTCATCCTTGATGCTATTTACATTTTGAGCCAGATAATTCCATGTTATGGGGCAGTTTTGTGCACTGTAGGATGTCTAGAGGCATCCCTGGCCTCTACCCACCAGATAAGTATTACTCCTCCTGTTATGACAACCAAAAATGTCTCCAAACATTGCCAAATGTCTTGTAGAGAACAAAATCTCCCCAGCTGAGAACCACTGGCCTCCTACATCTAAGTATTTTAATTCAATAAAGTTATGTGTTTAATATGCCAAAATAATATAGACTGAAGCAGTAAAGAATACAGGGTCTGAAGTCAAAGTATCCGGATGAAATCTCTGTCACTTAGAATTTACTTTTGACAACTCATTTAACTCATTTGTAAAGCAAGAATGGTACTCCCTCAAAGTAGTATTCATGAAGGAATGTGTGTATATGAAGTACCAAGAACAGCATCTTGCTCATTGCATGCAATTTTATAAATGTAGCTGTTTAATTATTATAGCCCTAATCCTTCAGGGACATTGAGCTGGTTCTTTGTTGACACACAGAGGACTATTTTGCTTTGTTTCCCCAGGTTAACTTCATATCAAATTGGAGTATACACCTATAGTGTGAATAGCTATCCTTTGGAGGAAATAGTGGCTGATTGTAAGCACCATGAGAACTGGAATTAGTTGTATGCACACATACATCTCTGTATCTTTAAGACTCCAGCTTAAGACCTGGTATACAGCAGGCACGCAAGAAACAGCTGTAAATGTTCAGATCGATTGCTGGAGGAGTGATGCAGAGATTGGTAATTTCAGGTGTATTGTCTGAGATAACAAAAAAGCCTAAAATGGGTAAGACTGATTTATTATTAATATATATCCAATACTATCCTTTATGACGCAGAATTTATATATCAAAAATCATAGTCATGCTTGAGAGTTTTACAGAAAGCACTACTCTGCTATCAGAAGTAATTAGGAAAACAAACAACTGTTCAGCCATATTACTTGCATCACTGAGGAATAAATAAAAATAATTTTAAAATTAATTTGTCTGCATCTACAGCCTGCATCCAACTCTACACTGATGATATTTGATGTTTAAACTTCAGTGGAGATATTCAAATATTCCCTCTCTTTCTCTGTGTGTGTGTGTGCGTGTGTGTGTGTTGTTGTGTATTCTTGCTAAACAGCTCTACAGATGAAAACTGAGAGAAGAAACTTTTGAAATATAATTCTCCCAGCAATAAGGATTTTTATTGTCAATCTAAAAACAGCTGACACTCCCTGAAAGTAGGACCATAAAAATAAAATATAGCACACATCCTCCATTTGCCTACACTTGAAGGAAATGAGAAGTTCTCACAATTGTTATGGCAGTTAATGTTACCACATTTGGTAGTTTTCAACAAAAGAAAAAGGGGGGAAAAGATCTCCTGAGCCTTAGGATACCTCCCTGCTTTTCAAATTGAAGCAGATTAAGAAGCTATACACTGAAAATACATCTTCATGATGGAAATGTACTTCATCTTCTTCATCGTTCTTTTTGACAATCATTTTCTGCTAATTATAGGACCAAAAAAAGCAATCCTTGCACTAAAATTGCTGGAGTCCTTTCTTTTTCTACTTTCAAAACTAAAATTTTTCAGAGACAGAACTTTTGATTCCCTTTCCTACTGGTCTCCACAAATATTCCAGACCTTCACCACTCTTCTCAAGACTTCTACTCCTCCTGCTCGAGAGAAACCTTTCTTCCTACTTCCCTGAAAAACATAGTCAACCAGGCATTAAGTGTCTCGGTGACCTGCTTAAAATGTATCTGTATTAAAGATCTTCCCATACTAGCTGCATCTTATCTCAACCCCTTTCCAGGGATGGCGATTCATCAAGTCTTCTTTATCCTACCCAAATCTGCGTTCTCTCCTTTCTCAATGGACTCTTTTCTTTTTAGAATTTTAGATTTAAATTTGGAATTTTAAATTTAAATCTAAAATTTAGATTTTAGAATGCATATCTGTTCAAATTTTTCTTATCATAAAAAGCTTGTACTTGACAGTACCTCTAGCTTCCCTGTAGCTAGGAGACTTGGGTTTGACCCCTGGGTTGGGAAGATCCCCTGGAGAACAGAAAGGCTACCCGCTCCAGTATTCTGGCCTGGAGAATTCCATGGACTATACAGTCCATGGGGTCACAAAGAGTTGAACATGACTGAGTGACTTTCACTCACTCACTCACTCGCTTCCCTGTAGCTATTGCTCTATTTGAGCATCCCTCTGCAGTTATCATATTAAAGGAGTAACTTGTGCTCTTTTTCACTTATTTCAGCTCCAATATGTCTCTACCCATTCCAACGTAGCCTCTGATCCCATTCATTAAAGTCCTTCTTGGGAAGATCAGCAACAAATCCCACATTTTCACAATCTAAACTCTTCATGTGAAAAATGCAAAACAATTAATTTATAATTGTTTTCAGGCCTTTCTTCCTCCCCAGCCAAAGCTCTCTGGTTCTGCCTTCTCTTTTCTATTACTTTTCTTCTAAAGAGGGATCTCCCTTGCCAGGTGGGTTTCTTTGGAATTTTATGATGGAGGGTCAGGAAGAGGTAATTGTATAAGCAGAAAAAGCAGAGAGCTAAATATGTTGAAGGAAATTAGGGGGAACCTTTTTAAAAATGGTGTTCAAAGTGTAGTTATACTGAGGGAAGTAAATGAGATAAAAGTGAGAAAGTTAAGAAATTTGAACGTGGTTTTATAAGAAAACTTATGTTTTCTCCGTAATACTAGACATAAAAAGGGGAAACTATGTTGCTTAGAAATTATTTTCATACTGCCTAAAACTATGCTTTTTATTATGACATTTCTCAGAGAATGGACAATTGTTACACTGAGTTTACCTGACTTCTCATCATTTTACATGGCTAATTAAACCCACCTTCTTGAAGGTCTCTATTTTCTTCTCTCCTATAGCTTTCCTGGACCTCATTTTATGATCTCCAGCATCCTTATTAATATCATGCATGAATGTCACTTCTTTCCTATTCAAGAAATCCATGATTGGAAACTAACCTCAATTCTTTCCTCTCTCTAGCAAATCCATCCCCACCTTGCACTGAGAAGGTACTTATTATGGGCTGAATTGTGTGCTCACAAAGTTCATATGCCAGGGCCCTAATCTCCAGTACCTCAGAATATGACTGCATGTGGAGATAAGATCATTAAAGAGAGGATTAGGTTAAAAAGAGGTTTTTCAGGATAGGCCTTAATCCACTGTTAATGATGTCATAAGAAGAAATCCAGACTCACAGAGAGACACTAGGACCATGTGACCAGAGGAGGGACCATGTGAAGACACAGCAAGTCAAACAGAAATTAAAACCTCAGAATAAAGCCAAACAGCCTGACACCATGATCTTGGACCAGCTTACCTCCAAATTGTGGGAAAACAAAAGCCATTGTTTCAGCCACCCAGCCTGTGGTATTTCATCATAGCAGTCCTAACAATACAATAGTTACTTGTTTTGATATTAGACCAAATAAAGATTAAGTCCTGCCGAAGTCTGGTTCTAATTCTATATTCTGAAACAGAATCATGGGATATTAAAGCTGGAAATGTCTTAGATACTATTTAGTTGAGGTTTTCATTTTTGTGAGGTCACTGGAGTCCTTTGTAAAATTCATGAAAACCAGAGTCCTATCCTCAACACAGTGAACATGAGAACATATACATAATTTTGTATGTATTTTATTTCACTAGGAACTGATTTTCTTCATATAGACAGACTACATATTTAAAAAAAAAATCTTTGTCAATAAATAATTCTCACCTATTTTTCAGAAAAAAAAAAATAGAAGTCACTTTCTAAAACCAAGTAGAAATGATTGGCAACTATTGTAAAAACTAATCTGACTCAACAGTAAATTCCAATGAGAAATCTGATTTAAAAGCTTTAACTTACTTTAACATAGCAGTGTCTTTGGTATTCAATAATTTGTGACTGTTATCATTTGGGGATATGATGTAGTGAAGAAAATCTAGCTCGTTATACAAGATGGCAAGCCACACTACACAGAATTAGAATAACCATTACTCTCTCTGCCAGTCAAGGATAGGATTGTGAGAAGAAACAAACATTCTCCTAAACCCTTTGGAGAAATTCTAGTCACATCATTTCCTCCAGTCAATAAGGTCACTTTTGGCAAGTACTGCATCACTGATCCTGTCTATTTCAGCAAGAAAATAAAATAAATCCATATTTCGATGTTAAGGTCATTGTCACAAAGGTAACTTTCAAAAAGTTTTTCCCTACTTTGATATATCCAGAGATTTCTGCCAATGGATAAAATGACAAGACTGTCATTCTCAACTCTGGGCTTTAGAAGCTCTTTGCCTGGAATTGGAAACTATGTATATTTGTCAGCTCCCATCCTCCTCTCACAGAATGAAAACTTGGCCAAAAGAGCCCCTTCTTTTCAACAGCATTCACAGGCAATAGAAGGGCCTTAAATCAGAAGATTTGCCTTATTCATTGAAGCAAAATATCTGCCAACTGAGCCAATCCATAACTGCATTCTCCCTGTCAAGCTTTTCTGTGACCGGGCTCTCCTAGACTCTCCAAAGAAACTTAGGCTTTAAAGTTAAGTCAATAATTAAAAAGGCAGCCAACTTCTTGGTTCTCAAAAACTTGGTTATGCATGAATTTGTGACAAAACTTCTGGAAAAGAAAATAATTTTAAAACCTGGCTCTGAAGAAGCTGGTATCTTTCAAAACAGTAAACAAGACTCTTTTCAAGATTGTGGCTAGGTCTTTGACACCAACACATGCTCCTGACAAAAGCAATGAGAAGTCATAAAAATGTGACTTATCTAAAGCAGGAAATCCAGATGGATAACCATGACTGTATATCCTTCACTGGGACACAGTAAACTAATTTTTTTTTTTTTTTCTAGCCAAAGGCTTCCTAGTGAAGAAAATTCTCACCACTTTGAAAGCATCTATGGTCACTGTCATTTCTAAAGGTGACTCAGATATTAAAACATTTCTTTTGATAGCTCTCTGTGTGTGTGCTCAGTTGTGTCTGACACTTTTGACCCCATGGTCTGTAGCCTACCAGGTTCCTCTGACCATGGAATTTTCCAGGCAAGAATACTGAAGCCGGTTGCCATTTCTTACTGGAGGGGATCTTCCCCATCCAGGGATGGAACTTGTGTCTCTTATGTCTTCTGCATTGGCTGGCAGATTCTTTACCACTCTGCACATAAATCAAGAAAACCAAGGTCTGACAATATGGAAAAACAATAGTAGTGTCATCTAGGTGTATACTGGAAGGAAAATGACACAGTTGTGAATCCCTCCTCCTTTAGAGTCTTAGAAAAAAATGTCAGCAAGTCTGATGTGCGTGATATTATTTCTTAAAGACATTGTTTCTATTTTCTACTGTGGCTTTGATCACAAAGTAGCTTAATAACACCCAAAGAGTAAGGGAGTACCAAGTGTGTTCAACTTTCTGTGACTTCCTGTGGCTAGCAATATAGCAAGTGAAATTTTACCTATAGAAGAAAAAAATATATAAAGCTATAAAGCTCATTCCCACATCAAAGAACCACCAGGAAAGTATCAACAGGAAAGAGACAGCATGTGCTCACTAATAGTCTCTTCGCAGTCACCATGTAGCACTGGCCACTTTTCCGTCTCTGGCTCAGACTCCTGCAGTGATCAGTGGTAATGGCGTGTAGTGTTGCTCTTGCCTATCCAAGTCACTATGCCATAGCTGACACTGTGTGTGATGGCTGCCAGGATGTGTTAACGTGTCTGCTTCCGAGCTCAAGGGAAATGATAGCTGCACTAACTGGGCTTTTCAACTGCTGCTGCCACCAGAGAGTCTGGAGCTTCTCGCTGCTGAAGCTACTGGCCCAGCCAACAAGCACCAAAAGCAATCCAGGGCAGGGCTATGTCCTTTGCCAAGATGAACAAACCTAGACAGTGTGTTAAAAAGCAGAGACATCACTTTGCTGACAGAGGTCCATATAATCAAAGCTACGGTTTTTCCAGTAGTTATGTATGAATGTAAAAAAAGGCTGAGCACTGAAGAACTGATGCCCTCGAACCGTGGTACTGGAGAAGACTCTTGAGAGTCCTTGGACTGCAAGGAGATCCAACCAGTCAATCCTAAAGGAAATCAACCCTGAATATTCACTGGAAGGACTGATGCTGAAGCTGAAACTCCAATATTTTGGCCACCTGATATGAAGAGCCAGCTCATTGGAAAAGACCCTGATGATGGGAAAGAGTGACAGCAGGAGGAGAAGGGGTGACAGAGGATGAGATGGTTGGATGGTATCACCAACTCAGTGGACATGTCGCTGCTGCTGCTGCTAAGTCGCTTCAGTTGTGTCCGACTCTGTGCGACCCCATAGACGGCGGCCAACCAGGCTCCCCCATCCCTGGGATTCACCAGGCAAGAACACTGGAGTGGGTTGCCATTTCCTTCTCCAATGAATGAAAGTGAAAAGTGAAAGTGAAGACGCTCAGGCGTGTCTGACTCTTGGCGACCCCATGGACTGCAAGCCTACCAGGATCCTCCATCCATGGGATTTTCCAGGCAAGAGTACTGGAGTGGGTACATAAGTTTGAGCAAATTCCGAGAGGTGCTGAAGGACAGGGAAGCCTGGTGTGCTGCAGTTCATGGGGTTGCAAGAGTTGGGCACAACTGAGTGACTGAACAACAAATGTATGGATGTGAGAGTTGAGCCATAAAGAAGGCTGAGCAGCGAAGAATTGACGTTTTCAAACTGTGGTGCCAGAGAAGACTCTTGAGAGTCCCCTGGATAGTAAGGAGATCAAACCAGTCAGTCCTAAAGGAAATCAACCCTGAATATTCAAAGGACTGATGCTGAAACTGAAGCTCCAATACTTTGGCCACCTGTTGTGAAGAGCTGACTCACTGGAAAAGACTCTGATGCTAAGAAAAATTGAGGGCAAGAGGAGAACTGAGTGACAGAGGATGAGATGGTTGGATAGCATCACTGACTCAATGGACTTGAGTTTGAGCAAACTCAGGGAGATAGTGAAGGACAGGGAAGCCTGGCATGCTGCAGTTCATGGGGTCACAAACAGTCGGACCCGACTTAGCAACTGAACAACAACTATCAGTAAAGTATTCTACAGGGAGGTAGACTTTACTGAGCTTTAGACAAATGCCTCAGCTATCTCCATAAACTGGCATTAAATAACAGAAAATTAGTTCATTGTGTCTGTTATTCACATACATACATACACACATACAGTATCACAGAGATATCTGTTCTCATAATGCCTATAACAGAACTATTCCTTATTTTTAATCACCTTAACCACAGTCATTACAGAGATCTGCTCTACCTCCTAAGGCTCTCTTTCAAGAAATGACACCACCATCTAATCAGTCAGGAAATAAAAATCCTAGAGCCCCTTGAACAGTATTAGTGGCAGTTTCACGTGATTTTTTAAGTGTAGTAGGTTTCAGTATACAAAGAGATTCACAAGTCAACTTGGGAAGACTTAAGACTCCTGAGAAAAAAGAGAAGTGAAAGGCAAAGGAAAAAAGGAAAGATATACCAATTTGAATGGAGAGTTCCAAACAACAGCAAGGAGAGATAAGAAAGCCTTCTTCGGTGATCAATGCAAAGAAAAAGAGGAAAACAACAGAATGGGAAAGACTGGAGATCTCTTCAAGAAAATTAGGACAGAAAGTAGTACAGCCACTATGGAGAACAGTGTGGAGATTCCTTAAAAAACTGGAAATAGAACTGCCATATGACCCAGCAATCCCACTCCTGGGCATACACACCGAGGAAACCAGATCTGAAAGAGACATGTGTACCCCAGTGTTTATCTCAGCACTGTTTATAATAGCCAGGACATGGAAGCAACCTAGATGCCCATCAGCAGACGAATGGATAAGAAAGCTGTGGTACATATACACAATGGAATATTACTCAGCCATTAAAAAGAATACATTTGAATCAGTTCTAATGAGATGGATGAAACTGGAGCCCATTATACAGAGTGAAGTAAGCCAGAAAGATAAACACCAATACAGTATACTAACACATATATATGGAATTTAGAAAGATGGTAACAATAACCCTATATGCAGGACAGAAAAAGAGACACAGAAGTATAGAACGGACTTTTGGACTCTGTGGGAGAAGGTGAGGGTGGGATGATCTGAGAGAATAGTATTGAAACATGTATATTATCAAGTGTGAAACAGATCGCCAGCCCAGGTTGGATGCATGAGACAAGTGCTCAGGGCTGGTGCACTGGGAAGACCCAGAGGGGTGGGATGGGGAGGGAGACGGGAGGGGGATCAGGATGGGAAACACATGTAAATCCATGGCTGATTCATGTCAATGTATGGCAAAAATCACTACAATATTGTAAAGTAATTAGCCTCCAACTAATAAAAATAAATGAAAAAAAATTAAAAAAAGAAAATTAGGACAGAAATGGTATGGACCTAACAGAAGCAGAAGATATTAAGAAGAGGTAGCAAGAATACACTGGAGAAGGCAATGGCACCCCACTCCAGTACTCTTGCCTGGAAAATCCCATGGATGGAGGAGCCTGGTAGGCTGCGGCCCATGGGGTCGCTAAGAGTCAGACACGACTGAGCGACTTCACTTTCACACACTGGAGAAGAAAATGGCAACCCACTCCAGGGTTCTTGCCTGGAGAATCCCAGGGATGGGGGAGTCTGGTGGGCTGCCGTCTATGGGATCACACAGAGTCAGACACGACTGAAGTGATTTAGCAGCAGCAGCAGCAGCAAAAATACACAGAACTATACTAAAAAGACCTTCATGACACACCCAGATAACCACAGTGGTGTGATCACTCACCTAGAGCCAGACATCCTGGAGTGAGAAGTTAAGTGGGCCTTAAAAAGCATCATTGCAAACAAAGCTAGTGGTGATGGAATTCCAGTTGAGCTATTTCAACTCCTAAAAGATGATGCTGTTAAAGTACTGCATTCAAAATGCCAGCAAATTTGGAAAACTCAGCAGTGGCCACAGGACTGGAAAAGGTCTGTTTTCATTCCAGTTTAAAGAAGGGCAATGCCAAAGAATGTTCAAACTACCACACAATTGAACTCATCTCACACACTAATAAAGTAACGCTCAGAATTCTCCAATCCAGGCTTCAACAGCATGTGAATTGTGAACTTCTAGATGTTTAAGCTGAATTTAGAAAAGACAGAGGAACCCGAGGTCAAATTGCCAACATCCATTGGATCATAGAAAAAAACAAGAGAGTTCCAGAAAAAACATCTATTTCTGCTTTATTAAGTATGCGAAAGGCTTTGACTGTGTATATCACAACCAACTGTGGAAAATTCTTTGAGAGATGGGAATACCAGACCACCTTACCTGCCTCCTAAGAAATCTGTATGCAGGTAAAGAAGCAGCAGTTAGAACTGGACATGAAACAACAGACTGGTTCCAAATTGGGGAAGGAGTATGTCAAGGCTGTATATTGTAACCCTGCTTATTTAACTTTCATGCAGAGTACATTGTGTGAAATGCCAGATTGGATGAAGCATAAGCTGGAATCAAGATTGCCGGGAGAAATATCAATAACCTCAGATGCAGATGACAACACCCTTATAGCAGAAAATGAAGAGGAACTGAAGAGCCTCTTGATGAAAGTGAAAGAAGAGAGTGAAAAAGCTGGCTTAAAACTCAACATTCAAAAGACAAATATCATGGCATACAGTCCTATCACTTAGTGGCAAACAGATGGGGAAACAATGGAAACAGTGACAGACTTTATTTTGGGGGGCTCCAAAATCATTGCAAATGGTGACTGCAGCCATGAAATTAAAAGATGCTTGTTCCTTGGAAGAAAAGTTATGACAAACCTAGACAGCATATTAAAAAGCAGAGACATTACTTTGCTGACAAAGGTCCATATAGTCAAAACTATAGTTTTTCCAGTAGTCATGTATGGATGTGAGAGCTGGACCCTAAAGAAGGCTGAGCTGAATAATTGATGCTTTTGAACTGTGGTGTTGGAGAAGACTCTTGAGAGTCCCTTGGACTAAAAGGAGATCAAACCAGTCCATCCTTAAAGGAAATCAGTCCTGAATGTTCATTGGAAGGATTGTTGCTGAAGCTGAAACTCCCATACTTTGGCCATCAGATGAGAAGAACTGACTCATTGGAAAAGACCCTGAAGCTGGGAAGATTGAAGGCAGGAGGAGAATTGGACCATAGAGGATGAGATGGTTGGATGGCATCACCAACTCAGTGAACGTGAGTTTGAGCAAGCTCTGGGAGTTGGTGATGGACAGGGAAGCCTGGTGTGCTGGATGGAGTCCATGGGGTTGCAAAGAGTTGGACATGACTGAGCAACTGAACTGAGTGACTGAAGGTCCCTGAGCACACAAGCTTCTATCTATCAGGTGCCGGCAAAGGCAGATCAATTCTCAGCGATTCTAACCAAATAACAGTGTTCTCTCACATCCTACGATGCCCCTGCCCATACCCATGTATACCACACCAGCCACCACCTTTGCCTCTACTTTGTGATGTGGCACAAGGAGACGTATCGGAAAAAGCTGCACAGAAAAGGCACCGCAAGGCTTCATGTCTCCCATAGGTAACTTCAGGAGAATATTCTGAATAAGCCCCAATAACCTAAAGTGGCCCTTGGAGCAGCAGCAAATAGTTTTCGAGAGCTTGCACTTCCTGCCAGTGACTTGAGTCAAGTTTTGGAACACCTCCCAAGGGCTTAGAAACTTCCAAGAAAAACCTCCTTTGGCATTCACAAGCTTTGCTTACAATGCATCAACAGGCAGCCGTGTATCGATCCACTGTGAATTTGGAGGATACATGTTCATTTTCCATCTTGTTGGACATTAAATATGCCTTCATTTTGGTTACAAGTTTATGACTCCCAAGTTCTAGCCCTGAATAAATTATTGGTTTTATTATCCTATTTTTTAAAATTTCTGGCTATACCACATGGGATGTGGGATATTAGTTCCCCAATCAGGGACTGAACCTACACCACCTGCAGGGGAAACAGAGCCTTAACCACAGGACCACAATGAAAGTCCCTTTATTAACCTATTGTTTAGAGCAAATATTTATATCTGTATGTATTAGTCAGGGTTCTCACACCTGAACAGCACGGATATATTTTGAAGACCTAAGGTTTAAAATTCATACTGATTCAGAATAAATCCACACAGTGCATTGTGCTATTTTACAATGAGACAAAAAGAACACTTTATGGTTGACATAATTTATTCCATTGTTTTCTATCCATTTCATATTATAAAAAAAAGCATAGTCACATTTTTTCAAAAAAAGTCAACCAATAAACATCTTATTGCATGTCAATTAATTTAAATAAATAATGTTGGAGAAGAAATTCCAAAGGGACTGGGCCAAGTTGACTGTGATAGCACTGATTCATTCACACTGCCATTTCCTGGGATGCATTCACAGTGCTAAGCTTAGTACAACTAAATTATTATTAATGTATATATAACTCTAAAAATATATCATCTTTAAAGTCTGTTCGATTTTTGCTTGAAGATTGCCTAAAAAAGATAGTACACAATATTAGACACTGATCACAATATTAAATTGTTATATACCTTATAATACATGCATAATTATCTGACTTAAAACATCAATTTAATCATATGCCATAGCTGAAATAAATATTCTTGAGGCATACCATTAGAAGAGCGTGCTAAGAACTGGAAAACTGATGCTAGGTGGTCACTGCAATTTAGTAAGGGGTGAGACATGTATATCCTCTTACATACATATCCCCTGAGATTTTTCAGTCAGTTCAGTTCAGTTGCTCATCGTGTCTAACTCTTTGCGACCCCATGGACTGCAACATGTCAGGCTTCCCTGTCTATCACCAACTCCTAGAGCTTGCTCAAACTCATGTCCATCAAGTTGGTGATGCCATCCAACCATCTCATCCTCTGTCATCCCCTTCTCATCCTGCCCTCCATCTTTCCCAGCATCAGGGTCTTTTCTAATGAGTCAGTTTTCACAATACAAGAAGAGATTCCCAATCTACAGCTCTGACTATCTACATACTAGAGAAAACAGAAAGCGTTATGGCAAGAATGCTTTCTCTCATGTAATCTCTCATGTAATCACTTAGGACTCTCAACTAATTACACATTTTCAGTAAAATGAAAGGGATCAAAACCACTGTTTTTTCAAGAGATACAGCTATCACTACAGATATTTCCCTGAGATCTAGATTGGCAAAGAAATCTTTGTTACTCATCAGTGTAGAATGTAAATAGTTTTCCCTCATGGTGCAAATGGTAAAGATTCTGCCTGTAATGCATGAGACCTAGGTTTGATCTCTGCCTTGGGAAGATCCCCTGGAGAAGTGAACGGTTACCCACTCCAGTACTCTTGTCTGGAGAATTCCATGGACAGAGGAGCCTTGTGGGCTACAGTAGAACGCAAGCAACATGCAAAGACGTCTCCTCAGAGTCTATGGAAGACATCTCAGTTGGAAATTACATTCAGCAGCATTTAATTAAAATCTGAACTGGGTGACTTAACAAAATACAGAATGATTTTTCTCATGTAACTGAAATGGCAACCCACTCCATTCTTGCCTGGAAAATCCTATGAACAGAGGAGCCTGGCTGGCTAGAGTCCATGGGGTAACAAAACAGTTAGACATGACTTAGCGACCAAACAACAACCAAAAGGAAATACAGGGTTGATTCAGCTGCTTGAGAAAGTATTCATGACTTAAAATAGCAATGCTTGTAAGACAATTACTGTGTGCTAAAATATAAAGAGGGGCTTCCAAGGTGACTCAATGGGTAAAGAATCTGACTGCAATGCAAGAGACACAAGAGACGTGAGTTTGATCCCTGGGTCAGTAAGATCCCCTGGAAAAGGAAATGGCAACCCACTCCAGTATTCTTGCCTAGAGAATCCCATGGACAGAGGAACCTGCATGGGGCCTCAGAGTCAGACACGACTGAGTGACTACACACACACACCACACACACACACACACACACACACACACAAGATAAAGAGAAGAGCTTCTTCATGTGAAGGTATATGCTTTCCATTCTGTAATTCATTTAGAAAAGTTCTGAAAAACATGTATTAATGACAATTATCTTGAGTGCCATGTGCAAGGTCCTTTGACAGCAGTGTTATTTCAGGGAATAAGTATAATAGCTCTTCTATAATGTATTTAGAGTAGTATTTTAGAGCATGTAGATAAAATAAAAATGAAATAAAGATGTTTCTAAAATAAACACATAATAAAGATATTTATAAGAGTTGTATGTGTAATATATTTGAGAAGTGCATTATTTCAGGGAATGAATGTGATAGCTCTTCTGTAAAACATTTAGAAAAGTGTTTAAAAACATATGTAATAAAATTGTTTAAAAGAGTAGTACCTGTTTTCTAAGAAGAAAAGTGATTTTTTGAATTAAGGGATATTTTGCCATTCTGTAATGCTTTTAGAAAAGTGTTTAAAAACACATTAAAATTTTTAAATAGAAAATCTTCTTGGTCCTGGGTTCTCATCTCATACCAAAAGATGCTACTCTACCTCCTAGTATATGTATTTTCTAAGCAGGAAGAAATTGGAAGAACAAAAGACAACAAGGTCCAAAAAAGTAAGCAGACCTGTCCCCTTTAAAATGCATTCTCAGAAACCTCTTCTCCCAAACACAGAAACTTCTGAATATACCTCATTAGCCAGAATTATGTCACATCAACACCCCTAATGGCAAGGAAGGCTGAAAGATAAGTATTTAAGTATACTGGATTCTGTTATTAAGCAATGGGAGAATAGTTATTGGATAGAAAACAAGCAATGTCTGTCCAAAGGTCTTTTAAATAGTTTTGCATTCCATTGGCTGTGTCTGGTTTAATCTTATTTATCTCTGCAAGATCAATTGAAATCTAGAATTTTATTGATTCCCTATCTACTCCAAGTGAAATCTTGAATTTTATTGACTCCCTATCTACCTCAAGCTCCAAACTGGATATTACTTTGCCTCCTTACTTGGATGTTAGAAAATAAAGATAAATTAAAAGCTATATATGACACAAAATTTTACATTTAAATAGATCTGACAATTATTAATGATAATAATATCAGTATTAATACTATTAGGAGAGCACTAATTATCAAGATTATTAAAAGAGTACTGTTGGTTTTTAAAACTATAGACTTGGTACATTAGCTATAAAATCATCTAAGCAAAATAAACCTTAAAAGAGTGATTCAAAATTTATAGATATCCATATTGAACAAAGTAAAACCATAGTATTCATTCCACTGATATAACATAATACTGTGTATGTGAGCACTATCACACAAATTAATAACTCCATGACATACAACATTAATGAGATTGTTCAGAAGAGAGCATGCACAAGACTTTAACTAGACAAGAAACAATTAACTATGGCTGGATCCTCTGAGGAAGCTTCTCTGTACTACATCAAATTATTTTTGGAAAGGATTATGGCAAGTGAAATAGATGAGACATGCTGGTTCCTGAGTTATAGCAACCTGTAACTCTCAAGTCATGTTACCCAGTAGCTGTAGATCCTACACTACACGTCATAGACACAGGATTATTTGCTTACTCCTTTCTCTTACTCCAGTGATTTTAAAAGTACTTGTCCCACAACTTTTTCTGGTGAAATTAAGGTAAGTGACTAGGCAGTAAACTTTAAGCAGTTTAAATTTAAAAAATAAAATAACAGTTTGTGACATGATGGCATATGATGGTAAAAGTTTATTCTCAAAGAGTATCATTTAGCACCACAATTCTATTGATGCATTTCAGCTTAAGAGTTTACTCACGATAAGAACTGATAAAGATTTTTTAAGAAAAATATCTGGCAATTATATAAAAAATTATTGCTGTTGTTTAGTTGCTCTGTCATGTCCAACTCCTTTGCAAACCCATGGACTGTAGCCCGCCAGTCTCCTCTGTCCATGGGATTCTCCAGGCAAGAACACTGGCGTGTGTTACCATTTCCTTCTCCAGGGGATCTTCCAAACCCAGGGATTAAACCTGCATGTCCTGCATTGGCAAGTGGATTATTCACCACTGAGCCACCAGGGAAGCCCATATAAAAATTACTCTTTCATCCTATTAAAATACTGTTAAAAATACTGTTAAATCTGGACACTAATTACTTACTATTCGTCTAAATTCTAAAATGAATACAAACATCCTCAGAGGAATTTAAATGGGACAGGTGGCTAAAATATAATGGTCTATTCGTCCTTATTTTTACTTTCCAAAGGAGTCTGTGGTGAGAAATACAAAACTCTTAATTTATTAACCACATATAAAAAGTTATGATACATTTATAGAAGCAGAAAAAAGATTAAAACTCTCTGTGAAAGGATGATACCAATGAGAATCAACTTGACTCTTATATTGATAGAAAAGGCTCATTCTGATAGAATATCCTGGAAAAGCTCATGATTTTGAAGCACCAGGTATCTCTGAAAGTCAGAGTGAAGGGTGTTTGCAGCCAAGAGTTGTGATGGATAATTTGCTTCAGAAATTTGAAACTAGATTCCCTCCTTTCTGAAACTGCTTCTCCCTCACCTGGGAGGAATAGATCAGGTTACCCTATAAAGAATGTGAACAGCAGAGCCCTGTACCTAGATACATAGGGGAAACTGCAGGCTAATGTGTGGCCATACTCAAAGCAAATGAATTCATGAAATCCTGCATTCTGAACAAGAGACCCCACTGTGGGGTCCCAATCTACTGACAGTGAGATAAATGCCCAGAAAAACAGAATGGAAGCTTTATCTATAAAAAATAATCACCCCAAGGGAAAAGACATATACATACTAACATTGATTCCCCAGTCTGTCTACTTCTCATCCAACAGCCCTATACTACTGCTATAAAATGATAAGCCTTAGCCATACACACAAATTTCAAACATCTTTTCAGTGCCTCACTCATAAAATTAAAATTATCAGTTAACTATCATTAGATATTCAAGGAAAGCGTCTAATATGAAAAAAACAGTCTAAAATAAACAAAAGGCAAAAAGGCCTTTAAAGAAAAAGCAAACTTAAAAAATATAAATGATTAACAACATCAGAGAGATCTTAAAAACAATGAATCAAGAAAATAGTATCAGGATGATATGAGAAAAGAAAATATAAGAGATCAATGAAATAAGAGCTGCTAGAAATTACCACTATCAAAAAAAAATAAATTTTTAAAATTTAATAGAAGAGCTGGACGATAAAGTGAAGCTAATCTCCAGGAAAATGGATGAAAAGAGATTTTTGTTTTTTAACTAAAAGATAAAGAAATGGAAAATAAGACAGAAATAATAAGAAAATCATAAGATCAATTCAGGAGATCTAACCTCCCTCTCATGGGAGTTTCACAAAGAGAAGAGATAAAACAAAGGAAAGAATTTTCAAAGAAATATACAAGAAAATGATGTTGAACTGAAAAAAAGTTTCTGAGTTAAAAAATAATGAGATAAGGAAAAAACAATGAAAATAGATGCATAACGCATAGTGTTGTGAAATTTCAAACTAAAAGGAGATAGAAAAGATATAAAAGCTTGTAGAGATAACAAAGTCATCTGTAAGACTCAGCCTTCAGAATACAATCAGTCTCAGCAGTAGTTGAAGATTGAAAACACTGGAGCAATGCCTTCAAAATTCTAAGGCAAAATTACTCTTAAACTGTAATTAACTAACTAGCCAAACTATCACATCAAAACAGAAGTCAAAATTATCACATTTAGCCACGTAAGATATAAAAAATAGCTATGTTCAAGTACCTACCCATTCTCTTTTTTTTTCTTTTTGCAGCTCAATATGTTTTGCTGCACAAAATTTTGTCTATATTTCCAGTAGCTTAGAAGCATAAGTTCTCCAATGCTCAGCAGGCTTTAAGGAATATAAGGAGTGGGGGTAGGAATTGGCATAAAGAAAGAGAGCTGGTGTCAAAATTCCTAGCAGGATAATTTTCCCAAACAGTAAGACACAGTAGATTCCTAAGGCACAATAGGAAAATAGAAAGAAATGGTATAGGGTCCAGGAAAAAAATGATACAAACCAGAAATCAGGCAAAGAAAATCCAACGTAAGAAGGTAAATGAAAAAACCAAGGATAACTGGTTATGCTGCAGGCCCAGAAAACAACAATCCAAACTGGAGAAAAGTCACAAGGTTTCAGGAAGTATTTCTCAAAAAAGGAAAGAGTAGGACTGATGTACTTAACAGGGTAAAAGAAGTGTTCTTCATTCTATTGGTTAGTATGGGTTTAATGTGTACCTGGAAAAGAATAAAACAAAGAGATTATTATATGGCAGACTTTAAGGTAGCCTCCATGATCCTGGCCTCCCAGTATTTATACCTTTGTGTAATTCCCTCCCCTTGAGTATTGGTGGGACCTATAATCTGCTTCTCACCAAAAGAGTATGGCAAAGATATTGGGATGTCACTCCTGTCGTTACATTTTTTTAAGATTCTGTCTTGCTAGCTGGCTTGCTCTCTCTCTCCCACTGGCCTTACAGAAGCAATAGAAAATAGAAATGGGGGAAAAAAAAAAAAACAGAAAACCTTACCTCTAGGGGAAAAAATTTGCACAAGATAATAAATGTATAGTACACTATGTGACCTACCCATGAATACTATTTACAGTCATAATAATGTACATTCTGAACACTGACTCTACAAAAATTCTGAACTGAAAATGAGGGGGAAAGCATATATTGGTAGAAAGGAGATTTATTAAAAACCTAATACCTCATCTTCATAGTATAGTAATAACAAAATCAATTTTTGGATTTCCATACACTGTGCCAAGCACAAGATACATTATTGCATACACCGATCAGCAGTTTTCACCCTTCTTAGCTTTCTGAGCTCACTTGCTCTGGCTCACTTCCCTACCTTTCCATCCACCATTCCTGACACTCTCTTATTCCAATTCTTTTTAACTACTCAGCTTCTGTAACTCCCCTAAACACACCTCAATCTTCCTTTACTAAAAAGGCTGTATATGGACATGCTGAATGAAGCCCTCTGGAGAGAACTAATCTCCCCAGTGAGAAGGAAATGATTTAGACCACAGGTAATGCCAAACCTTCTAGCTTATCTGAAAGAGAAGTCAAAACTGCTGCTATTTAGACCTATTGTATAAAACAGAGGGCTTTCCCTGAGAAGGAGATGTACAAAGTTTTACACAGGGTAGTTCAACATAGTTGAAGCTGCTGAAAATCTCTCCCAAATTTCAGCCATATCAAAATTAGCTCTGAAGACCTTATTGGAAGGGGAAGGGAGGAGAAAGCTGAAATCAAAGAAAGTCATAGGGACACAGTGATCAGAGATACATTTCATAAAATGTATATGGATATTTATTTATCAAGTGTTTTATTTTCATTAGTTAATCTTATTTTATAAAATCTGAACACTTTTACCAGTTTTATTTTTTTAAAAAAAAACATGCTCAGGATTTGTAGACTAAAATATTAAGCAAAGTAAATATTGAAATGCCAGTATAGTCATTTTACATAAGGAATGTGATCAATACACAACAGGAAGCCAAGAGATACTATCTAAAATTTTATATTAAAGACAGTCACAAAAACAAATTATTTCATATGGAGGCAAATACCAGAAGGATTTGGAAATTACCTGTTTATTCTGAAAACTACTGAGGTCATAGTTCTATATGATACAGACATATATCATTCTTCTAATATGCATTTTGAAATTTTAATAATTTAGAAAGGTCTGATGTTGATCTAGAAGTCAATAAACAAACTGATGTGCCACTGAAGAAATTCAAATATTTTTAGAAATGAAGTTTGTGATAAATAAGACTTTTCAAAGAAGCTAGGAAAGATGATCAAATAATTGGCATAATTGGGTAGACAATGTTGTGCAGATCATCACAAGCCTCATACAGAAAACTAAGGCAGGATGTCTCAATGTAGAAATGGTAAAGTACTGTCTTGGTGATTTTCAAATTTACCATCACATTTTTAGTGAAGAAAGCCTGCTCACAGCACTAACATAAAACTTACATATTCTTCACAAAGTATAATCCCTCCTTCCTTGAAAAGAGTAAACTTCTTTAAACCTCTTCTAGCAGTTAGATTCTGAGTCAGAGGGCTGACTTGAAGTTCCATCTCTGCACACCAACTTTGTAACTTTGGGTAAACAACATTACTTTTGAACCTCTGCTTCTCTGTTAAAAAAATTTAAAAAAAAGGAAGAATAACTGCTGATAAAAACAGGCTGTCTCATTTAATTTCATGGCAACCCTATGTAGACATGCTTTGAAAACAATAAAGCACCTACATAAGTAATTGTTACTAGAGCGATTATTGCTTAATAGGACAAATTCATCTACAACTCTTAAGAGAAAAAGAATATTTCCAGGACTTGTTAATAGATATATATTTTTTTCTAAGGGTCAATGTTTCTAATTAGAATATATTGCACTTTTTTACAGTTCTATTGTAGAAATATCACATTCTAAGAATGAATTACAGAGGGAGGTGGGAGGGGGGGATCGGGATGGGGAATACATGTAAATCCATGGCTGATTCATGTCAATGTATGACAAAAACCATTACAATATTGTAAAGTAATCAGCCCCAACTAATAAAAATTAATGAAAAAAAAAAACCAATTAGAATTGGAAAAGAAAAAAAAATATAAATAAAAACTTTCTACACTGTTAAAAAAAATAATAATAAATTACTATATTCTACTGCTAAGAAGTACCTGAACTCAACTATAAAAAATAGAAGTAAGCAAAAAATCTAAACAGACACTTTACCAGATAAAATATACTGATGGTGAGTAAGCATATGACAAAATGTCCAACATCATAGGTCCTTAGGGAATTGCAAATTAAAATGAGATACTACTACTCACATTATTAGAGAGGGAATAATGCAAAACACAACACCAAATGTTAGTAAGATGTGAAATAACAGGAATTTTCACTCAGTGTTGGTGAGAGTGTAAAATGGTACTGTCACTTTGTAAGACAAATTAGTAGTTTCTTACAAGACTAACGTATCCTTACCATATAAGCCAACTATTGCCCTTAATAGTATTTAGGAAAGAGAGTTGAAAATGTATGCCCACACAAAAACCTGCATGTGAATGTTTATAGTGGTTTTATTCTTGTCAAAACTTAGAAACAATCAAGATGCTTTTCAATAAGTGCATAGATACACTGTGGTACATCCATACTATGAAATATTATTCAGCACTAAAAAGAAATGAGCTATCCAGCTCTGAAAAGACATAGAAAAAACTTAAATGTATATTACTAAGTGAAAGAAGTTAACTGAAAAGGCTACATACTGTATGCTCCAACCATTATATATGACATTCTGGAAAGGCAAAATTATAGAGATAGTAAAAGGATCAATAGTGACCAAGGATTAGGAGGGAGGGAAGGATGAATAGTTGGAGCACAGATGATTTTTAGGACAATAAAACTACTCTGGGAGACCAGTCAAGATGGTAGAGCAGAAAGACCCTGACTTCACCTCCTCTCACAAGGACCCCAAAATCACAACTATCTGCAGAAGAAAATCCATGAAAAAGACTGAAACATACCCAAAAAGCTCTTCTACAAATAAAGATATGAACAAAGAACCACAATAAGATGGATAGAAGGGGTAGACTAGCCATATAAAAATGCCATACCCCCCAGGTAGGCAACACAAAAACTGGAAAATAATTATATTGCAAAGTGTCTCCCACAGGTGTAAGAGTCCTGAGCCCTATTTCAGGCCCCCAGACGCAGAGGTCCTGATGTAAGAAGATGAGCCCCTTAAGCATTTGACTTTGAAGACCAGCAGGACTTAATTTTGGGAGCCCCACAGGACTGGGGGATACAGAGACTTCACTCTTGAATGGTGCACATAAAATCTCACATGCACTATGGTCCAGAGAAAAAGCAATAATTTGATAAGAGCCTCAGGCAGACCTACTTGATGGTCTTGGAGGGCCTCCTAGAGAGGAGGTGGGGTTGGGGGTGTGTGTGCCTCACCCTCCAGACACAGACACTGGTGGCAGACATTGGGAAACATTCTACCTTGTGAACACCGCTGTTAGCAGCTGCCATTTTAGTTTATTAGTACCAAGCTTTCCCCCCACCAAACAGCCTGTAGGCACCAGTGTTGGGACATCTCACATCAAACAAAAATTGAGTGGGGACACACCCCCATTCACCAGCAGACAGGCTGCCTAACACTTCCTGAGCCCATAGCAGCCTCTAGACTGCCTCTAGACACAGCTCACCCATCAGAGGTTCAAAACCCAGTTCCACCCATCAGTAGGCAGGCACTGGCCCTTTCCTCTAGGAAGTCCACACAAGACTCTAGACAAGCCTCACCAACCCGGGGGGAAGACACCTGAAATCTACAATCCAGCAGCATGTGGATCCAGCCCACCCACAGCAGGCCAACCCTACTCTGAAACCAGCTGGGTCCTGGCTCTATCTGCTAACAGGCCAACACAAGCTTCAGGACACTCTGGACCCTATATCCAGTTGTGTCAGGACCTCCCCCCTCCCCCCACCCTCAACACCACCACCACAAATGATTTAAAATGAGCTCAGGTATCCCTGAGTCCCACAGCCAGATTCCAGGAAAGAGCTGTGCCTGTCAGTAGCCTGGCACAAACTCCAAGACCTGACTTTACCTGCCAATAGGTAGGCAACAACCCCAGAGTCACAGAGACCCTGAATCCACCCATCAGTGAGCCAGTAGTAGCCTGTGGGACCCCTAGAGTTCTGCAGTCAGCTGCCTCATGACCAGGCCCTGCCAAACAGCAGCCAGCAGCATCTGTACAAGGCAGGACCTGGCAAGCAACTAGGCTGGAGAGGACCAGGCCTATCAGACTGCCCACATAGTCAGCCCTCCACAATCGGACATAAGCAGCCCTCTTAGGGGAACCCCTGGAGCATATAGCTTGACAGATGAGAGTGAAGTGCACTTCTGGGACACATAAGAAGTCTCCTACAGAAGGCCACTTCTCCAAGGGTGAGAAATGTAACTAACGTACCACATACATAAAAATACGAATAGAAACTTAGATAAAATGATGTGGCAGACGAACATGTTCCAGACAAACAAACAAGATAAAACCCCAGAAAAAGTGAGGGGATGGAAAAAGGTATTCCACACAATGGAAAACAAAAGAAAAGTGGAGCTGCAGTAGTTATATAAGACAAAATAGACTTTAAAATAAAGACTGTGACAAGAGACAAGAGTGACACTACATAATAGTCAAGGAGTCAATCCAAGAAAAAGATATAACAATTGTAGCTTTATATCACCTCAGTATATAAGAAAATTATTAACAGACACAAGAGAAACTGACAGTAACACAATAACAGTGGGGACCTTTAACATCTCACATTTACATGAATGGATGGGTTACGTAGACAGAAAATGAAAAAGGAAACACAGACTTTAAATAACACTTCAGATTACATGGCTTTAATTAATATGTATAGAGCATTCCATCAGAAAGCAGCAGAACACACATTCTTTTCAAGTGCACATGGAACATTCTTCAGGATAGATGACATGCTAGGCCACAAAACAAAGCTTGGTACATTTAAGAAAGTTGAAAATGTATCAAGTATCTTTTCCAATCACAATGTTATGAAACTAGAAATCAAGTACAAGAAAAGAATTACAAAAAACACAAACAGAAGAAACCTAAACAATATGCTATTAAACAACCAATGAATCACTGAAGGAATTCTTAAAAATAAAAAATTATAAATCAATATCAATGATGAATATACATACAAAAATATTCAACAAAATTCAACATTAATTTATGAAAAAAGGTCTCTAAAAGTGGGCATAGAGGTAACATACCTCAACATAATAAAAGTGATATATGACAAAACCATAGCAAACATCATACTCAATGGTGAAAACCTAAAAGCATTTCCTCCAGGATGAGGAACAAGACAAGGATGTCTACTCTCACCACTTTTATTCAACATAGATTTGGTAGTCCTAACCATGGCAATCAGAGAAGAAAAAGAAAAGAATACAAATTGGAAAGAAAGAATTAAAACTGCTTTGCAGATGACATATACTACACATAGAAAATCCTAAAGATGTCACCAGAAAACTATTAGAGCTCATCAATGAATTTGGTAAGGGTGCAAGATACAAATTAGTATCTTGCAAAATTAGAAATTTTGCATTCTATACAGTAGCAATGAAAAATCAAAAAGAGAAAGTAAGAAAACAATTCTACATACCATCACATCAAAAATAATCAAATACATAGGAATAAACCTATGCATAAGAGGCAAAAGACGTATACTCCCAAATCCATAAGACGCTGATGAAAGAAATTATAGGTGACACCAACACATGGAAATATACCCTGTGTTCTCTAATTGGAAGAATTAATATCGTTAGGATGACCATACCACCCACAGGCAATCTACAGATTCAGTGAAATCAATGGCCTTTTTTTTTTTTTTCTCAGAACTAGAACAAATAACCTTAAAATTTTTATGGAAACACAAAAGACCCCAAATAGCCAAAAAAATCTTGAAAAAAAAGACAGTTGGAGGAATCACACACTTTGATTTCAAACTATAGTAAAGTTACAGTCATCTAAACAGTATGGTACTGGCACAAAACCAGACACATAGATCAACAGAAAAAAGTAGAGAGCCTTTAATTAAACCCACACACTTACAGTCAATTAATCTATGACAAAGGAGGCAAGAATATACAATGGAGAAAAAAGTTTCTTCAGTAAACAGTTCTGGTAAAATTGGACAGCTAAATGTACAGGAATGAAATTAGAATATTCTCTAACAAAAAAAAAATATTCTCTAACACTATGTACAAAAATAAACTCGAAAAAGATTAAAGACCCAAATGAAAGACTGGATACCATTACCCTCCTAGAGGAAAACATAGGCAGAACTCTTAGTCATATATTGCTGAAATACTTTTTTGGATCTGTCTTCTAAAGTAAAGGAAATAAAACAAAAAGTAAATGGAGCTAATTAAACATAAAAGCTTGTGTACAGCAAAGGAAACCACTGATAAAACAAAAAGACAAGGTACTGAATGGGAGAAAGTATTTGCAAATGATATGATCAATGAGGGATTAACATTCAACATATATAAATAGCTCATTCAATTCAAGATCAAAAAAAAAAAAATAACCCAATTAAAAAATGGGCAGAAGAACTGAATGGGCATTCTTCCAAAGAGAAAATGTAAATGGCCAACAGGCCCTTAAAAAGATGCTCAACACTGCTAATCATTAGGGAAATTCTTAATCAAAACCACAGTGAGATATAACCTCACACCAGTCAGAATGGCTATCATCAAAGTAAAGTAAAATATATTCTTTATATTTTAAGAAGTATTTTTTTCCAAACATGTGTGTGTATATATATATACATATATATATATATAATTTCATTTGCCAGAAACATAGATGCAGTTTTAAATAATAAAAATTAAAATTGAACTGCCACATAGGATAGACCAGGATTTTTTTTTTTGGGGGGGGGGGATCAGTTTTTTGATAACACTATATTCAGAATTCTAAACATCTGATTTTTAATTTACTATTTGCAAAATTCAATATTAAAACAAACCCTTGGATGAGTTTTGGAGACCACAGAAGCCACCTGAATGGAGATAATTGGTTTAATGTATTTAATTAGTTCATTTTCAAAAATTTGATAATAAAGACTTTAAAGGTGTTAAATTTGGGATACTATCAACACCATTATCTGTTTATGAAAAGCACAGATCTTAAGCCAGTCAGTTCACTTAAGAGTTTTTAAACATAGAAAATTGGTAAAACATACGCACACTTCATACTAGGGAAATATCTGTTTGAAAAGTATATTAGTTGAGACACTTCAAATTTCAAATGACGGAATTCCAAGTCAAACTTATTTAAGGAAAACAAAAGAAGTTTGGTGATTTATACTGTTTGCTGGGATGAACAGGGATAGTTCCAGATACTAGATTAGGTCTTCCTCTTTCTCCTTACTTTGCCCTCAGTCTTAATGCCTTCTTTTTCCCTCACTCTCTCTCCCACACTTTCTTTTGCTCTCCCTAACTTTGTTCATCTGTGGAATTTTTCCCTCACTTTTTCCTATTGAGGATTTGATTCTTCCAAGTAGTGGGAAATAGTAATGACCTGAAATTTACTCTAGGCTCACGAATTCTGAGTTGACCACACCAGAGAAAGAACATTTATTTTCCAGAGCCTCTCCATAAACTTCCAATGAAGTAATCTGATTGACCAGTTTGCATTAAGTGCCCATTGCTAGTCAAACTCTGTGAAAGCATCATCATAATCTCATTTGGCATAGAAAAGAACGAGTCCCACAAATAAAGTTTGCAAGAAAGAAAAAAAGAAGTGAGGAGGGAAACTGGGAAAAGAACAGTTTGATTGATATATTTAATTTGGTTAATTTTAATTAATATACTTAATAAAAAAGGCTATTTTAAAACAATTCTCAGGACTAAAATTACATTTTAATTGTCAAGTCCAGAAAGAGGTTATTTCTGAGGATAATCTGGAATCTGATAATAAACATGTAGAGTAGCTTAGCAAATCAGATAACCAAGTACTTCAGGAATTAGTTTCTGGAAAGCTAAATGTGACTGACATAGTCTTTAATACTAACTATACTTTCTCCTGTCAAGGTGAGGTTCATTCTGCACTGGTCTGTTTAGAATTCTTTTTTTTTTTTTAGTTTTTTTTCTTTTGAGGCTAATAATAATTCTGTAGAGCTTTGACTAATTGGTTTATATGATAATCAATCATGGGTTAAATTTCAAAGTATTAACAGTAAATCATATTTAAAAATATGGTTCATATAAATAACAGAAAACAAAATGGTTTCACATATTTCTGAGATGAAATCTGAAATGAAATGTTAAATAGTTTCCATACATTCTAAGGATAATTCAGGTTTTTAAAACATTTTTTCCCACAATTGGATATCTTAGAGGTGTGGAAGTTGGCCCAAATTAACAGTCCCTTGCCTTATGTAGCAATTCAAAACTCAGCACTATAGTAAATATTTATATTTTAACAAAACCTTCATCTTCTTTAGAGTCTCCATTTTCATATTGACTTACCTGGAGTTTTTCTTTCATAAAAATGTTGACTGTAACAGACTTCTGATAGCGTCTACTCTGTTCAATAAGATCCCAGTGAACATAACAAGAGGAGTTATAAAGTAAAGTTAATGTTCTACTCAGTTGTTTCCAAAGATTTTAAGAACAGTTCTCACAAATGTTTCAAAATCCTAATTCATAATTTGGGAAAACAAACTTGTAAGCCCTTTTCACAGTTCCATTTTCATATTCTACTTCAGTAAAAGTGTAAACTCACATGCTCAGTGGCATCTCAGTTCCAACTACACCATCTGTAGTCCACCTCACAAATATCCACCAATATCTCTCCCTCTTAAACTTCCTGCAGTGTGTAAACTATTCACATATTTTTACTGTAATCAGGTCCGGTAAACAGCTTGATGGTGTGAGGAGATGCAAACTTTTAAAAAGCTAATATTCTTCATTGTGTAAAGTCTTTCACAGTGCTTTCAGGCACAATGGAATAAGAGAGACTCTCAACTGCAATCAACCAGGAAGTATTCACCAAGAGACGGACTCTTAGAGATAAACTGAATTCAGCAGCTTTTGGGTTTGGAATTATAAATATCATCAGGAGAAGGACTTTTCCAACATGGAAGAATATGTTTCTGTAAGACCTTGCCTTGCCCTTGTTCTCCTATGTCCCCAGAAGTTTGATTCATTCCTACACAACTGCTTGCCACTGCTAAGTGTATCTGGTTCTCATCTGCCCGCTGGTCAATTTCTTCAGTTACCTGGATGCAACTACTAGATTCTGGCCTCTCCCTGTATATTGGCTTCTTCTCATTTTTAATCTGATTTAAACCTAAAGATTTTCCTGTATCTGTGTTTATCTAATTTCATTCACTGCATTTGGACTTCTGGCTTCTATTCCCAGCCCCTGTTCTGGTGGTCTGTTGACCAAAAAGTAACTAGTATTAAAATGTGTTTGTCTTTTCTGAGTACACAACTGATGGCAATAGGAAGAATACAGGGAGGAAAGTATCCTTCAATTAAACATTCTCTGTACAGAGTCTAGAATGACACAAAGAGAGCTAGATAATCAAAAGTTGGTTATAAAGACAAATTGATTAACTATCCTTAAATATTCAATTCTTGATTACTTAAGCTATTTCCATTTCTTTGCTTTTTCTAGCCTCTACCCTTTTATCATTTCACTAAATCAAAATTTTAATGTTTCTCGACCATCTAAAATGAGACAGAATTTGTGAATTTCAGTGATTTGGACACCATTGTCAAATCCAAAATCAATATACTCTGAAGAAAAAATTTAAACCTAGATAGTTCCAAATTATTTAAATATCTTGTCATTATAAAACAGGTGTCTAGAGGTTGAGAGAGGAGAATATGTATGTCAACTTTTTCTGACAAGTACTAGGGGGTCAATATATTGATGCTAGTAGCTAAAACATTTCTTTAAACTAGTGTGATTTTCTTTCGGATATTTTGTACATTACATTATCCACTCATCCAAATTTACTCATTATAGTACATATATTATTGTTTCTGGGTGTTATTACATGAAATATCTGCTTCAGTGGCTATTTAAAATTCAGTGGAATAACAATAAAAACAATTTCAGCCTTCAACATTTTAGCATTTCACTGCACTGACAAGGATATTCAGCACTGCAAAAAATGAGACTATCATTTATACTTATGTTTTAATCTTACATCTTAAATCTATTCTTGTATCTTAAAATCAATTCTTTATTATAGTTAAAGCTATTTGAGTATGGCTGCTTTGTTAGGATTTTTTTTCCAAGCCTCCTCTTTCAGTTGCTTTCCAAAGGTGCAAAAATAATCCTGTCACAACAGAGAAGAAGAGCTTATAAAGATGCTTTAAAAACCTTATCACTAGGAAACAGTGCACAGTGTATTGTATAATATAGTGTCTTAAAATACTTCTGCTTACCTCCTCATTGATGCTGCTACAATATTTACATAACACTGCTAACTAATTCTTCATTATGTAGGTTATTTATCCTTTCTCTCAGAGACTGTCTTCCCAGAACATTTAATATCATCGAATTGAGGCATTGTTTTTATTTCTACCCACTGGTTAGCCGCAGTGTATCTTCTCAGTTCTGGGGCTGCACTAGTGAGTCAGGATTTACGTTTACTGCTCCTTGGGGTAAGAAATGAAAGAGTTGGAGGACATCTGTGGCAGGGCAGAGTCTTAGCTAGCCATCAAGGCAAGTTGTTTATGTCTTCAGGATGGGTTATTTCAGAACCAGAAAAAAAAAATAAAAAAAAGGAAAAAATAAAATAAAGGAGCTGTTTTGGTTCAAAGGAATGGTTGTCCTGGGAGCAAAAAGTAAAAGTGGAAACTAATATTTTAGAAAATGCTTCAGCAAAAAGACATTTTTAGTGCAAGATATCTCAAAGGCTAGGGAAAATTATTTGAAGTATTAAATATTTTCAAGACTTTCTGCATTGAATACATTTCTAAACCCTAGGCTAGACTTTTTCTTAACATTTCATGTTAAAGAGTTCAAATCAGAGAAAAATCATATTTCCATGTGACTGAGGAGCACTCTAAGGCAAATACATGTAGTGCACTTGGCTCTACCTACTTTCAACCTGAAGGTCAATCCAGATGGACAAGGTCTTTGAGTTCCCTCTTTAACACTTCAACACTCTGTTAAGCCTGCTGCTGCTGCTAAGTCACTTCAGTCGTGTCCAACTCTGTGTGACCCCATAGACGGCAGCCCACCAGGCTCCCCTGTCCCTGGGATTCTCCAGGCAAGAACACTGGAGTGGGTTGCCATTTCCTTCTCCAGTGCATCAAAGTGAGAAGTGAAAGTGAAGTCAGTCATGTCCGACTCTTAGCAACCCCATGGACTGCAGCCTACCAGGCTCCTCCGTCCATGGGATTTTCCAGGCAAGAGTACTAGAGTGGGGTGCCATTGCCTTCTCGGTCTGTTAAGCCTAGTTTCTCATTAATCTTCTTGCACATGTCTACCATTATAGCACAGTGCCTCCGGCTGAGATCACCTAGATTCCAATACAGTCGCCCTTCCCACTCTACAAATAAGTCACCTCATCAAATAGCAATCAACAATGTCTTGGCTCATTCCCACATCCTATTCTCCTGGAGCTTAAATACATTGCTTCCTAAACGCATTCCTCTTCCAGCTACAGAAATGAAACCTGGAGGGAACTTCAAGCTAGATTTTTCTGTATGATTCCAACCAATTCCCAAGCAACCCCAAAGGTTTACAGTTATAGAGTTGCTGAACTGCCTTAGATTTGCTAAAAAATAAAAATAATTCCAACTTAACATTTTTCTCCTCAGCTGAAACAATAAACATCTAAAATTTTAGAGGTTCTATAAACCTGTAGATATTTTTCTTTATGTACTAAACTTGGCTGTATATATATAAAGTGACCACATACATTTTTTTCTAAGTAAAGCTATAAAATCAGGATTGTCATGTCAAATAAATGCAGTAGTTTGTCCAAAACTAAAAACTCATATTGTCATTTAATGAGCATATTAGACCTCTTAACGTTAAACTTCTAAATATTGAGCAGCTAAATACTGAAGTTAGGCATTAATAAAGGCTTTGAATATATCTTATTAGATATAACTGCCCCTGATTCTTATAAAATAAAACATAAATATTTATTGACTAACTAGAAGAAACCTGACACTGAACTGTGACCTTCTGTAAAGTTGCCTCTCAATGATGCTATGAGTTGGATTTTATCATCCCCTAGACTGAAGAGAAAAACAGCCTCAGAGAGGACAATTGACTTCCCAAGGTTACTCAACCCATAAATGAGCTCTGATTCAGTTCTCTTAACTCCAGCCCCGGTGTTATTTCCACTACTTGATGCTGCGACTCTTCACTTGAAAATTTAATCATAAAGAATACTACATCATTAATCTACAAACATGTTTTCGTTCTACCCTGTAAAACTTGCTGAGTACAAAAGGCTGTCCTCTGTTAAACTGTATAACCTTGGGAACAGCTAGGGTAAGTTTTGATTTACTGAAATAGATCTGATTAAAAACCTAAATCAAAACACAGGACTAAGAAACTGAAAACCAAAAGTACATTTTCAAACTCATGATAAGTTCTGTTTTCATCAAGAATGCTTTTAGATGATTTCAAATTACTTATTACAATAAAAATACTTGATTGTATTTAGTGACTGTACATAGGCATAGTTTAAACCATTTTGAAAGGATGAACATGATTTAAGACTCTTTATACTAATTTCTGCCTGATACAGAAGACTTACACCAGATGCATTAAGGAGATTAAATGAACTTCACAAGGATAAAACTTACAACAGAGCACTTTTTTAAAAGCTGAATTTTAACTCTCATACAACACTAGCTTAAGAGTACATTAATGAGCTTACAAGAAATCTAAGTAGATTTAATGCATTTGGGTTTTTATTTTTTGTCTATCCACAGTGCAGAAGAGTATGCTATTTCATATGAAATTTTGTTTCATATGAAATTTTATCTTATCTTATAGATAAGATTTAATTTTTATGAACCTGTAAATAGCAGTACATATTATACTAAGTGTGTTTAGTAAGTGTTAAATAATAATTTTGATTTAGTTCCTCGATTTATATGTAATACATTAATTTAAACTCCAGACCAAGGAATAGTATGCTGAAAGTGCTATTTGACAATGGGACATAAAAGAAGGACTACTATTCTGTTAAAATTGAAATTAATGATAGCTAATATTTCAGAGGTGCAGCCATTTCACTGCAGTGTACTAATGTCTGGAACATTAGATTCTTATGTGATTTAAGTCATAATATAAATAAAATACATTTTATCCTTTCTGAATGATCCCCAGTGGGGATTTGTTGGCATTTTCTATCAACTAGGCAACTTATCATTGTTTACAAAGGAAAATCATGGTAGAACAAAGAGAGAGAAAGAGAGGAGGGGGAAGAAAAAAAAACCAAACTACCTACTTTTAAAAAAAAATTGGGTTAATCATTTTCCATGTCTATAAAATACTCTAGTCTGCAGGTAAGTTATTTAATCCTCCCCCTCTTTATTTTTTTCATTCTTATAACTTGCTTTATTGCTATCTGAGCCAATACTAGTTTCAGTCTCCCTGAACACATTGGTTTTCCATTATTTTAAGTTTAAAAATCCTCTTCAATGTTTCCATATGCTAGCAACTTGGTTCAGGCAGACATTATACTCCCTGGATAATCCAAGAAAAATAGCTTATATGTATTTAAAGTGACTTACAGATCACAGTAGTCTTACCCAATACATTTGATACTCCAAGTCCACAAAAAAATTTGGAAAGTTTATGTGACTTACATAAGCACCACTCACTTTACTGCAGTCCTGATTTTAGAACTCTTAATCTTCCAATGGGAAAAACCTTAGTAGAAACACATATAGTGATATCTAGAAAAAAATTAATAAGTAGACTAAATACTTGGGACCATGGAAAGACAAAAGGGAACAAATATGAAATGACCTATAATTAAGAAATGTTTCCAAGGCTGGCTGCTGACTTCCAGGAAACAAATTCCTGAAGAGTTTAAAGGCTACCCAACTCTCATGAACAAATCAGTGTCTACATTTTCTGTTCCTTGACTTCTTACCCATATAATGGAAATAGCAGATGTATGTCTAAATCCTCTTTGATGTGTCTCCATGTTTCTGCATCCAGACCTTCCTGAGCAACATGTTTTTCGATTTCATTAATATCATAAAAATATTGTCTCTATGCTATCTGTAATTTAATCATTTCATTTCACTGGATAACAAACCATACCCAGTTAAATCTTCAGTTCAGTTCAGTCACTCAGTCCTGTCCAATTCTTTGCAACTCCATGGACTGCAGATGTCAGGCTTCTCTGTCCATCACCAACTCCTGGAGCTTGCTCAAACTCATGTCCATTGAGTTGGTGATGCCATCCAAACATCTCACTCTGTCATCCCCTTCTCCTTCTGCCTTCAATCTTTCCCAGCATCAGGGTCATTACTAATGAGTCAGTTCTTCATATCAGGTGGCCAAAGTATTGGAGTTTCAGCCTCAGCATCAGTACTTCCAATGAATATTCAGGACTGATTTTCTTTAGGATTGACTGGTTGGATCTCCTTGCAAGGGAGTCAAGGGACTCCCAAGAGTCTTCTCCAACACAACAGTTCAAAAGCATCAATTCTTTGGCGCTCAGTTTTCTTTATAGTCCAACTCTCACATCCATACGTGACTACTAGGAAAAACCATAGGTTTGACTAAATGGACATTTGTCAGCAAATCTTAGAACTATAATAAACATCTTCCCTAGTAGCTCAGGTGGTAAAACACCCGCCTGCAATGCAGGAGACCTGGGTTCAGTCCCTCAGTAAGGAAGACCCCCTGGAGAAGGAAATGGCAACCCATTCCAGTATTCTTGCCTGGAGAATCCCCATGGACAGAGGATCCTGGCGGGCTAGTCCATGGGGTTGCAAAGAGTCGGACACGACTAAGCAACTAACACACACACAGACAAGAAGTATAAGAATGATTTTAAAAGGCCAATTATCAGAATGCAATAAGATTTGCCAAAAAAAATGATAAAGATACAAAAAGTAGGGTTTTGAAGTTATGTTCAAAGAAAATGAACATGCTGCTTCAAAGTAACATTTTTATAGCACATGACAAAGAAAAAGCCATACCACTCAACTTTTATTTTTTTTTCCATCTTCTCTGTCAAGGATAGCAAAAATAAGTTGGTAAGAGCAATCTGAAGCTGAAAAACTGTGAGTTTGTAAGAAAGCAATTCTTTCCCTAAACAACTTTACTTCTTTGTCCCAAATAAATTATATTCAAAGTTATAAGAAGAACTTTCAAATAAATTTCTATACCATTGAACTATTTCTTGAAGCACTGTGAATAATCAGAAAGATAAACCAAAATACTAAACAAGAGAAAAAAGTTATAATTTCTTTTCATATAAAAATCAAAGGATTCTATACTAAAGAGTTTGAAATTAATTCCAAAGAATGGGTTAGAAATTATTATTAAAATATGGTTCATGAACAATTGGAAACAAATGATCAGTAGGAATTACATGAGTTCACTAAACATAAAGAATGCATATCTTAGTTCATTTCTTCATTGACAAATTTAGTCCATTTAAGTACCAGGTGATTTCTATACACATATTCTAATTTAGACAAATTATCTACTGGATACAATCTTGGATGATATATTCATGGACAAGAAAAAGATATGATTCAATTCCACTATAATTTGCTAATGGTTTGAATGGTTGTGCTAAAAATATATTGTTTATAACAACCTGGAAGGACATTTTTTGTGGAACAGGATTTTGTACTAGTCAATGTTCTCATCAAATGTATCTAAGAAAAACATTGCATAAGATTTGGTTGAACATAAAAAAGAAGTGGTAGCTGCAGGTCATGAGAATGTATCTCAAAGACCAACTACAGGGAATGTACCTGACCAAAGACTCTAGCTTCTGTGCTGAGACTCATCTGTGTTTGCACTGAATCTTCCTCCCAAGGGCTGCTCCCAATCAGCCACTGAGCCTGGCAGGAATACCAAAGCAAGCCTGTCCCTGGAAGATGTGGGATTCCTCTGACAAGTGAGTTTAGCTCAAGGGATCCCTGGTGGCTTTGTTGAACCTTCCTTCTAATCCAGGATTAGATACATAGAAAAGGGAAAATCCCACCAAGAAAGGCAAATAAATACATAGTAAGAAGTGAGGATCAGCCATTTAAAAAAGCCAAAACAAATATTATAAGAAAAACATTGTCAAAGCAACTATAACTAAAATAGACAATTAAGGTATAAACATGAAGATGTACAATATGACATTGAAAACACAAAATGTGGGAGAAGGAAACTAAAATAGAGATTTCAGAATGTATTTGAACTTAAATGACTACCAGTTTAAAACAAGTAGACATAGTTATATGTCAGCATGTATGAGCCGCATAGTTATGACAAATCAAAAATTTATAATAAGTATACAAAAACTAAAAATAAAGGAACACAAGCATACTACTAAAGAAAATCAGCAAACCACAAGAGAAGAAACAGAAAGAAGAAATGAACAGAGAAGAACTACAAAAACTGGAAAACAAGTAATAAAATGCATTAAGTGTATGCCTATCAATAACTACTTTGAAACGCTTCAATCAAAAGACATAGGGTGGCAGATTGGACTGAAAACAAAGACCTTTCTATGTGTTGCCTACAAGAGACTCACTTCAGAGCTAAAGATACACAGAGACAAAGTATGAGGATGGAAAAAGAAATTTCATAGAAAAGAAATTACAAGAATGTGGAGACAGCAATACTCATATCAAGGTAGACTTTTAAAGACTATAACAAAAGACAAATAGGCCATTAGATAATGAAAAAGGGATCAACCCAAGAAGCCTATGTTGTGGTTGTTGTTCAGTTGCTAAGGCAAGTATTTGTGACCCCGTGGACTGCAGCATACCAGGCTCCCCTGTAGCTCACTTTCTACCAAACTATATTAAATTCATTAAAATATATGCACCCAATACAGAAATACCTAAATATGTAAAGCAAATACTAACCGACTTAAAGGGAGACAATGACAATAATACAATAATATTAGGGGATTTTTAACACTACTTACATCAGTAGACAGATCATTTAGACAGAAAATCAGTAAGGCAATAGTGGTCTTAAATGACACAATATACCACCGGACTTAATAGATATCTATAGGACATGACATCCAAAAACAGCAAAATATACTTTAAGTGCCCAGGGAATATTCTCCAAGAAAGATCACATCTAGGCCAAAAAAACAAGTTTCAAGAAATTTAAGAGGATAGAAATTATATCAAACATTTTTTTCCAACAATGGTATGAAACTAAAAATCAATGACAGAAAGCAAAATGGGAAAAGGACAAACACATGCAGACTAAAAAATATGTTACTAAAACCTCAATGGGTCAATGAAGAAATAAAAGGAAATCAGAAAATACCACAAGACTAATGAAAATGGAAACATAATTTTGCAAAATGTATAGGATGCAGCAAAAGTTTAAGCTCCTAAAAGGAAAGTTTACAGCAATACAAGCTTTTCTTTAAAAAAAAGAGAGAGAAAGAAAGAGAAAACTAAAAAAAACAACCTAACCTACCTCCTAAAGAAAAAGAACAAAAAAAGCCCCCAAAGTCAGCAGAAGAAAGGAAATAATAAAGATCAGAGAGAAAATAAATAACATAGAGATGAAAACACAGTAGAATAGATGATTGAAAAGAAAAGCTGGGTTTTTTAAAAAAAATAAAATCAATTAACCTTTAGCCAAATCTACTTTTTCTTCACTAAGAAGAGACAGGATCTCAATAAACAAAATAAGAAATAAAAGAGAAGAAATAACAACCCATACCACAGAGATACAAAAAAAAAATCATAAGAGAATACTGCGAACAATTATCTGCCAACAAACTGGATAACCAAAAGAAATGGATAAATTTCTAGAAATACAAACTTGCCAAGACTGAATCAAAAAGAAACAATTTGCACAGACCAACCACTAGTAACAAAATTGAATATGTGATTAAAAAAAAAAAAATTCCCAGCAATCAAAAGTCCAAAATCAAATGGTTTCACAGAAGAATTCTATAAAACATTTAAAGAACAGCTAATATTTATCTTCCTCAAACTATTCCAAAAAGTTGGAGTATGGAACACTTACAAATTCCTTCTACAAGGTCATAATTATCCTAATACCAAAAACAGATAAAGATAGCAACAACAACAAAAACTACAGGCCAATATCTTTGATGAATACAGATGCAAAATTCCTCAACAACACATTAGCAAATCCAATCTATCAATATATAAAAAGTATCACATACCGTGATCAAGTTGGAGTTATTCCAAGTACTCCAAGATGGTTCAGTATTCACAAATCAATGTGATCCACCACATAAACAAAAGGAGGATAAAAATCACATGATCATCTCAGTAGATGCAGAAAATACATTTGACAAAATTACCATCCATTCATGATTAAAACTCTCATCAAGGTAGGTAAAGAGGAAAATATCTCAACACAATAAAGAACATCTGTGACAAACCCACAGCTAACATCATACTCAACAGTGAAAAGCTGAAAGCCTTTTCTTTAAATTCAGGAAGAAGACAAGGATGCCCACCCTTGCCACTGCTATTCAATACAGTATTGAAAGTCTTAGCAATGGCACTCAGACAAGAAAAAGAAACAAAAGGAATCCAAAGTGGCAGGGAAGAAGTAAAACTGTCACCATTTGCCGATGATACATTACATAGAAAGCCCTAAAGTCTCTATGCAAAAACTATTAGAATAAGTGAATTCAGGAAAGTTTCAGGATAAAAAGTTAATACACAGAAATCTGTTGCTTTTCTATACACTAATAATAAACTATCAGAAAAATATAAAACATATATAAAAATACTGCAGTATTGTATGACATCACTCTTATATGTAATCTAAAAAAATAAAGCAAATGAAAGTATATAGCAAAACCGAAACAGACTTATGGATATAGAAAACAAACAAGTGGCTACCAGCAGAGAGAGGGAAGGGGGAAGAGGCACGAGAGGGGTATGCAATTCAGATATACAAACTACTATGCGTAAAATAGATAAGCAGCAAACATATATTATAAAAAAGGAATTACAATCATTTTTTGTAATAACTTTTAATTTTGTATAATCCATAAAATTACTGAATCACTATGCTGTACACCAGAAACTAATATAATACTGTAAGTGAACTATAATTCAACAGAAAAAATTAAAAACTCAAAAAAAATAAAAAGCACAGCTATTAAGTGAGGTTTTTACTAATTTTATTTTTATTTTTGCCTGTGCTGGGTCTTTGCTGCTGCATGAGCTTTTCTCTAGTTGCAGTGCATTGTCTTGTCATTGCAGCGGCTTCTCTTATTGCAGAGCTTGGGCTGTAGGGGGTGTGGCCTTCAGTAGTCCAGGCTCCTGGGATTTAGAGCACAGGCTAGATAATCAGGACATACGGGCTTAGTTGCTCCACAGCATGTGGGATCTCCCCAGATATGGGACCAAAGCTGCGTCTCCACTAAACCACCAGGGAAACCTTTTAAATGAAGTTTTTAATCTCTAATTCAACATATAAGGTAAATGGTTGTCTGAATATCTTCGTTGAGCTCTACGCTTTCATTTTTCCTCGGAGATAAGCATCCATTACACCTTCTTTCTTTTTTTTTTTTTTCCTTTTTTTTTTTTTTTTTAAATTTTTTTATTAGTTGGAGGCTAATTACTTCACAACATTTCAGTGGGTTTTGTCATACATTGATATGAATCAGCCATAGATCTACACTAATTCCCCATCCCGATCCCCCCTCCCACCTCCCTCTCCACCCGATTCCTCTGGGTCTTCCCAGTGTACCAGGCCCGAGCACTTGTCTCATGCATCCCACCTGGGCTGGTGATCTGTTTCACCATAGATAGTATACATGCTGTTCTTTTGAAACATCCCACCCTCACCTTCTCCCACAGAGTCCAAAAGTCTGTTCTGTATTTCTGTGTCTCTTTTTCTGTAACCCCTCTTTAGGAAATACCATTTGAGAAATTATGTTAATACTTGGGGCTTCCCAAGTGGTGGTGGCAAAATTAGACTTAGCACAGTATTTTTCAACTGCTTCTATCCATGACCCATGATAAACAATCAGTTCTATGTTACTGCTCAGCAAACACACAGTTGCACATGTGTGTAGGTGTTTGAAATAACTCTTATCCTACTGCAGCAAATAATGGTGTTTTATATTCTACTCCTTTCTTTTTCTTTTTCTTTTTTTTTTTGCTGTTGGTTATTACTTATTAAACTCATCTGGCCATCTATTGAAAAATTCAGAACCAGAGATCATAATCATGCTTGAAGATAAAATACATGGAAAATGAAAGGCATTCTTTTAGTCTCAGGGCGGGGGTCATCTGCATTTTCCTGAACCTCCTGGCAGGCCTCATCTACAAGTCTTCTGCCCTGCTCTGTATTTTACTATATTTATTAGTACTTTCAGCATTTTCCCATATTTATTCATACTGAGTCAAGAAGAAAGGGCAAAAACTCTGGCAAGAGATGTTCCTAATCTCAAGGACACAGAATGAGGCCACAAGTAATAGCACTTGTCTCATATGCTTTCTCACACGTCACTCTCGCCATGAGGTCTTCCATGGCCGTCCCACTTAGACCCAAACCACCACAATGCATACATCGCTTTCAACGTTTGCTATTCCTTAGCAGTTGATACTAATATTCTATATATTTAAAATATTTATTATCTGGCTCTCCACTGTAATATTAATTCTACAGGGATAGGTGCAAAGAAGAAGAGAATTTCTGGAAAAAAAAAAAAAACAAAACTTGCAAGCAGAGGAATAGTAAAGCATATATTTTTCCCAAGTTCTGTTACCCCAGGAGAAATGTGCCTAGGTCAGGTATGGCTAGATTGCATGCCCTGTGGCAGAGAAGCAGCAGAGTAGAACTCTTAGCCCTATAGTGCTCTACACATTTATAGGGACAAGAAGAGAAAACAGCTTTGTATGGAGCAATGGAAACTTCTGGTCAAGTAGCCTTCTAACTTTCTCTTAAAACATACATGGTGTCACTGAAGATTTTAAGGAAAAAGACATGATCAGACTTGCCTTTTATATAGTGTGCTTTATTAAAGTGTGGAGAAGTTGGTCAGAATAGCTAATATTAGGAGTTCCTCTTGTCACTCTCTCTACCTTCTGAGAAATTGTCTATGACCTCCCTTAGGTTAAGGAATCTGGCTGCCCAGGACCTTAATAAACCTTAGGTAGCTCAGGGAGACACTGGTTCCATCCACTGTAGGGAATACACTTAAAGGCTGCCCGATGCAGTCATTATGTGCAAGGCAGAGAAAACAGGGATTACAATATAATTTCTTCTACTTTATTCCAATTTTTAAAATTATAATAGACAAATCAGAAAAAAATTTCTTTCCACGTTGTAACTCTAAAGAGGCTAATCAAAAATGTTTGCTAGCTGTTAAAATTTGCTTTTTACAAGAATGTAATAAAATATGATTCCTCTCTACAAGGACTCTAAAGTATGAAAACACAGTAAAAACTTTTATGGATTAAGAATATTAAAAGAATTTTGGTTGTCTTAAATCTCATTTCTAGATGAACACCATTCATTAGAGATATAATGTGAGACACAAGTACATGTAGCTTAAATTTTTAAACATAAAAAATTAAAAAGCAGATGAAATTTAATATTTATGTACACTGAAATACCTAAAATAGCACTTTCAACATGTAATCAGTATAAATAATTATGAAATATGATATTGATATCTTATACTTACTTCATAATAGTCTTAAAAGTCTGGTGTACTATATATTTTACACTTATATCACGTCTCAATTCAGAGTAGCCACATTTCAAGTGCTTAACAGAATCACCTGGCTGGTGGTTGCCATTTTGGACAATGAAGTTTTATGTCATTTTTGAGAGAAAACATTGATAAAATGAGGGCAGAGAGGAAATGTTTACTGAGTACCTTATTGTCAGGCAGTCTGTACCAGGTAATTTTACATTGATTTAAAATGTAATCCCCACAAAAATATGTGAAGTAGCTCTTAAAATCCTCATATTTCAGATGAAAAAGACTGCTACTCAAAGGTTTAACAAGCTTCTCAAGAAGTCATCTAGCTAATAAACCTATCTGGCCCAAGATATTCTCTTTCCACACCTCTTTTCTTGCTCAAAGCAAGTGTCTTTACTGAATTTTCATTATTAATAAATGCTTAAGCTTGAAAGTCCCTTGGACAGCAAGGATATCCAACCAGTCCATCCTAAAGGAAATCAGTCCTGAATATTCATTGGAAGGACTGATGCTGAAGCTGAAGCTCCAATACTTTGGCCACCTGATGCAAAGAACTGACTCACTGAAAACACCTTGATGCTGGGAAAGATTGAAGGCGGGAGAAGGGGACGACAGAGGATGAGATGGTTGGATGGCATCACAGACTCAATGGACATGAGTTTGAGTAAACTTTGGGAGTTGGTGATGGACAGGGAGGCCTGGCATGCCGCAGTCCAGAGTGTCACAAAGAGTCGGACACGACTGAGCAACTGAACTGAACTGAAGCTGCAGTTGTTCAGTCACCCAGACATGTTCGCCTGTCTGTGACCCCACAGACTGCAGCACTCCATGTCACCCTGTCTCTGACCATCTCCCAGAGTTTGCCCAAGTTCAGTTCATTGCACCTGCAATGCCGTCTAGCTACCTCATCCTCTGATGACCTCTTCTCCTTCTGCCCTGGATCTTTTCCAGCAACAGGGATATTTTCAATGAACTGTCTGTGCACAACAGATGACCAAAATACTGGAGTTTCAGCTTCAGCATCAGTCCTTCCAGTGAATATTCAGGGTTGATCTCCCTTAAGATTGACTGATTTGATCTCCTTGCTGTGCAAGGGACTTTCAGGAGTCTTCTTCAGCACAAGAGTTCAAAGGCATCAATTCTTTGGCATTCTGCCTTCTTTATAGTCCAGCTCTCGCAACCGTAGGTGAACACTGGGAAGACCATAGCTTTGACTATATAGACCTTTGTTGGCAGAATTATCTCTCTGTTTTTCAACACACTGTCTAGGTTTGTCATAGCTTTCCTCTCAAGAAGCAATCATATTCTGATTTTATGACTGCAGTCACTGTCTGCAATGATTTTGGAGCCCAAAAAGAGGAAATCTGTCACTACTTCCTCTTTTCCCCTTCTGTTTGCCATGTAGTAATGGGGCCGGATGCCATGATCTCAGTTTTTTTTAATAGTCTTAAATAGGCTCTTTCACTGTCTTCCTTCACCTTGTGAAGAGGCTCTTTTAGTTCCTCCTCGCTTTCTGCCATTAGAGTGATATCATCCTCATATCCAAGGTTGCTGATGTTTCTCCTGCCTATCTTGATTTCAGCTTATAACTCATCTAACCCGGCATTTCTCATGATGTGCTCAGCCTATAGGTTAAACAAACAGGTGACAGCAGACAGCCCTGTCGTACTCCCTTCTCGATCTTGAACCAATCAGTTGTTCCATACGGGGTTCTAACTGTTGCTTCTTGACCCGCATACAGGCTTCTCAGGAGACAGGTAACATGGCCTGGTATTACCATGTCTCTAAAAGCTTTCGTCATGATTCATGATTCACACAGCCAAAGGCTTTAGCATAGTCATGAAACAGACATAGATGTTTTTTCTGAAATTCTCTTGTTTTCTCTATAATCCAGCAAATGCTGGTAATTTGATCTCTAGTTCCTCTTCCTTTTCTAAACCCAGCTGGGACATCTGGAAGTTCTTTGTTTGCATAATGCTGGAGCCTAGCATGCAAGATTTTAAGCATGACCTTACTAGCATGGGAGATGAGTGCAAATGTCCGATGGTTAACATGTTCTTTGGTATTACCCTTCTTGGGAATGAGGATGAGGATTGACCTTCTCCAGTCCTGTGGACACTGAAGGGTCTTCCAGATTGGCTGACATAATGAATGCAAAACCTTGATGGCCTTCTCCTTTAGGGATCTGAATAGTTCGACTGGAATTTCATCCTGTCCACTAGCCATATTGACACCAGTCCTCAAGGTCCACTTGACTTCATACTCCAGAATGTCTGGCTCTGGGTGACTAACTAAGCTACAGTAAATATTACCAAGTGCCTGAATTGTTGACTGTTAAGGTAAAGGAAAGAGGAACCTGTATTCATTTTACCATTTCAAAGGACACACATACTATCATCACATCACTAAAAAATGTAATTTTGGATCCACTAATTCTTATACTTCAAGACACGTTTTTCACATAGGTCATAAATTTGGAATCTCTAAAATGATATCTAAAGCTACTGCCTGTCAGCTTCAGTCCTCTATCAAATCTTTTTTTCCCACAAACTGTGAATTTCTTAGTCTTGGTTATGAAGGGCATATGAATATGACAGTGTCAAGGTCTGACATGACTGAAGAAAATGTTTGTTCTGATTTGCTGTGCATGAAAAATATTAATCCCACAACATGTAGGCCAACATTTACAAGCCATTGCAAATTGATGCTCTGCATATTTTGGTCACAGTTAATTCTGACATAGATGAATGTGAAATTGGCCATGTAGCATTAGGAAAATAAAAAAAAAGTAATTGTTGTATTTATTTTGTTATCTGAATTTGATACCTACTACTAGCTGAGACTTGCTCTATTATGATAACCCTGCTATTGATTAAAAATTCTTAAAGAGTTTATAAAATGTTTTATGTTCTGTATGATTGAAAGACAAGAAAATAATTTCCTTCAAAAGTATAAAATTCCAAATATTATTGTTGTGAAAGAATAGATTACACAAATGATACTATTTTTTAAGCATAGTCCTACAGAAAAAATGACACATGCATCATGGTAGGTAAAAATAATTTCATAAAAATTAGTCTAATATCAAAACAATTTTTACAGTTTTATCTAGCTATATGATTTCAGCAAAACTGAAATGCAGTATGTATATACATGTATGTGTGTACATATATATATACGTGTGTGTATATATATATGATTGTTGTTCAGTTGCTCAATCATGTCCAACTCTTTGCAACCCCATGGACTGCAGAATACCAGGCTTCCCTGTCCTTCACCATCTCCCAGAGCTTGCTCAAATTCACGTCTATTGAGTCAATGATGACATCCAAAGGAAGTTTAATAAAAACCAATAAGAAAAGTCTTTATTTTTGATAACTTAGTAAATTACTGACTAATGAGTAATTCATATACTCTTACTGATGCCCTGGAAGTTGACTTTTCTTGAAAACACTACTGATTCTCTTCCGTTTGGTTTCTTTTTAAAAATTAGATTATTTTAATTTTTTGACTTATTGAGATGATGTTGTCTGTAAACAACATGGCTCGCTGGTAAGAATCTAGGATTCAATCTGAAGACCTGGACTTGAGATGGGTTTTGGTTGTATATTAGTTTTTGTCATGAAATTAAGACAATACAGAATTTGACATAACTATAAATGTCTGACTTATATAAAATCTGTGATTTTTCAAATAAATATTAACTGAGTTTCATTAAAGGAAAGAATAAGAAATGAAAATGTTAACTTCAGTATAACCACACTTGGTTAGTTTAAATTTAAATAACATAAAGCAATTAAGAACAATGATAGTTTTCTGGAAATTTTAAAATTACAATTATGGATGCTTCACAGTAGCTTCAATCTCAATATTTAATGAATTTCTAAATTTTCTTTTGGTTAACTATTATAAGAAAATTCTGATTCAAACAAAATTAGTGTTCAACCATAATAGTTTTCAATGGTCGTCTGCCTTGCAATCTCATAACACACTTGATCATGCATAATCCACAAACATGAAAGAGGATTCATAGGAAATTATTTCAAAGTTGAATTATTACAAGGTATAATAAAATATTCTGTTCTTAAGTACTATTGTAAGTCTGAAGGACTTGGGACTAGAGTTTTGCCCCCTCCCTTATTTAATTAGTATTTTCACCTTGACTTCCTTAAATATTTTCCTTGAGATGTAAACCAGAAATAGTAATCTACCTGGTAGGATACTGAGTAAGATGATATTTACAAATGAATTAGTTTAAATTATGACAAATAATTAAAGCTGTGTTAATTTTTAAAGAATATGGATACATTAGCTCTTAAATTTGAATCTCTACAATGAAATACTCAGTTGTCATTTTTTAAGTTCAAATAACATGCTAATTTCTATTAAATGTTCCCTCAAAATTTCAAAATAATTTTCTTCTCTGTCAAGTAATATTATTACATTTACAAAGTAATAAATGCCCTTTTATTCACACATAGCAAAAAATAAGCAAATGGGGAGTTCCATAACAGTTTTTCCCTTGTCCAGTTGAACTTTAGAGATTTCGTGTATGTCAGTCCATAAGCTAATTAGTCAAGTAACTTATATGCACATTCTTGTATTCTCTCAGCTTTATTTTCAGACAATGTACTAATTATATTTTCCTAGCTCCTTACTAATCTAATTGTTGCAATATAATAGGATGTCATTTAATAAGTGCATTTTCAGCATCAGATTCAAATTGTGTTTGCATACATTTTCGATAGCATTAAGCTGTTTCATTTATTCCAAAAGAATTTGAAAGCCTTATTTTTATGCTCACTTTGTTTTGTTTCAAATGATGTAACTTGGCAGAGATTGTGGAACTCTTTTCAGAATTTCACTGCATAAACATACTGAGGATTTGAGTAATTTTAATTGCCACAAAAACGATTGCAAACAAAAATAACTTCTCTTTAATTTTCTTGTCATATTTTCTATGACAGAAATTTCTATGTCTTTAAATTTCCAGTGATTTTGTAGAAGAATTTCTGGCATAATGTCCTATTTTTCTACGTTGTTGTTAATGTGGATGACATCAGTTGAATCATCTTAATATGTTATTTCATCTTAAACCAGATCAATCTCATCACTAGATTCTTTCCAAATTTTTCAATTTTTACTAACAACTGTAGTTTTAAGAGTAACTTTAATACATTTGAAAAATAGTTAGAAATGTAAAAGTTATGCAGGAATGAAAGCTTTAAATAATAATAACACTACTATACACAGTTATAGAAGAATCCAAAATTTAAAATAAGTGCTAAAATTATTTTAATACTATTTGTATTAGAGTTCTTCAGAAAATTGGAATCAGTAGGATGATTTAGAGATAGAGATAGGGATTATAAGGAACTGCTTCCTAAGATTATGAAGGCTGACAAGTCCAAATATTTGCAGGGTGGGTTGGCAAGCTTGAGACCCAGGAGAGCTAACAGGGTCAGTACCTTTAGCCAGGAGGTTAGGCTGGTGAGGTTAGAAGAGCCAATGCTTCAGTTTGAGCCAGGCCTTCAGTTGATTGAATAAGATCCACTCACATTATGGAGGGTACTCAGCGTGCCCATTTAAATGTAATCTCATCTAAAAACACCCCCACAGAAACACCCAAGATAATATCTAACAAAATATCCAGGCCATCTGTGGCCCAGCCAAGTTAATCATAAAATTAATCATCATACCATGTCATACATGTAATTTGTTATGTCATTATTTGCCACTGTACAACAATATATCACCCTATGATTCCAGTCTACACCAGTTGCAAGTCTACATCAGTAGATATAAATGAGCCTTGCCTGGCATTTAGCTGAGTGCAAAAACATGCAAACATGCTCTAATATCAATAGTATTCTCCCTTCCACAGTTTACAATTCTTGGCGTGCAGGTCTCTGAATCTTTTTGGTACTGTTGCAGCATTAAATTATAATGATTCAATGAAAAGTTTAAAATGTATGCACAGAGATGACAGAACAAGCTTTTTCTGATATATGTAAAAAATGAGTTGACCTGGCAAAGCAAGTGAACTGATAGTCTCTGATGTTTTAAATTCAGCATACAATAACCTTGATATTTTGTGCTGCTTTACTTTAAAGTTATATTGTATTTAATTTTTACTAACTTATGTGGAATTTGAGCCCTCTTTGTACTGATCCCTAGCAGCTACATTTTGCTCATATTTATGGGTCACAGATCATTACTTGAGAAAGTAGCACTTTGAACATCAACTCTCTGAAATTCACTATAAAATATCCATGAAACCATCTGGAAAAGAAGAATTTTTCACATAATAATAAGTAACAAATGTATTCTAGATTCTGATAGGAATTTTAATAATCCTCCACTGATAGTTTGTGATTAAAAATCAGTGGCTGTCTGGAATCCTCTCCTTTCTACTTATTTTCTGTTTTCTCTCGAGTAGTTGGGTTTCTGAGTATATTTGATAAAATCATTGTGCCAGTTCAACATTGTGCCATACAGGAATCCTCTCTACCCATTAACTTTCTGGCTTCAGACCCTATACTGGCAAAGCAGACCACCTCAGGGCATGTGGGCACTCTGCAGTTTTAGTGTCCCTCAAAAGCACATCAACAGAAGCATTTTTTGGTCTTGGGCTTTTTCAGAAAATTTAGAACATAAATCATCTCTCTTGTCTGCCCACCATATTCGTGGCCTTTGACTCCTTTCTGCAATCCGAGTAAGCCTAGAAGGTCCATTGTAGTTTACTAAGAAACAAATCAGTCTGACATCTAAACCCAGACAAGTTTTCTTAATACCCAAGTACATGTGAATGTGAAGTCGCTCAGTCGTGTCCGACTCTTTGTGACCCCATGGACTATAGCCTACCAGGCTCCTCCATCATGGGATTTTCCAGGCAAGAGTACTGGAGTGGGTTGCCATTTCCTTCTCCAGGGGATCTTCTCGACACAGGGATCGAACCCAGGTCTCCCACATTGTAGGCAGATGCTTTACCATCTGAGCCACCAGGGAAGTATGCAAAATTCTATATGTATGTGCATGTATACACTTTTCCAGGGTAGAGAGTCTAGCTTTCACTGAATCTTAAGTATATTCTTCATTCCAAATAGGTAAAGACTTCCAAGACTTCTTCATTCCAAATAGGTAAAGATTTTTCCATTGGGAAAAATCTAAGTTTCACCAATTTCCTTCTGTACCAGGGTTCTCCAGAGTTCCAAAGAGAAACGGAACAGACATATACAGAGAATGAATGAGAGATTTTAAACAATTGGCTCATGTGATTATGGGTGCTAGCAAGTCTGAGATTCACAGGTCAGGCTAGAAATTCTGGCAATAATAGGCTTTGCAATCTTGAGTTCAAAGATAGCCTAGAAACAAAATTTCTCTTTCTTCAGAGGACCTCAGTCTTTTCTCTTAAGGCTTTCAACTGATTGGATAAGGCAAAGTCACATTATGATGAGTGATCTGCTTTACTCAAAGTCTACTAATTTGAATGTTAATCACATCTTTTAGAATGCCTTCACAGCAACATCTAGACAGATATTTGTTCAGAAATTGGGTATCATGACCCAATCAAGGTGACATAAAATTAAAGCACCTTTCTGGGTACTCTTTTGATAGCAGTACCCTGACTCACAATAAATATTCAATAAATGTTAGCTTTGTATTTGTACATTTTAGTTTACTCTTTGTCTTCAGATCTGTGAGGGAACACCTACCATAGCCTGGCTAAAAGCAGAATGGATTCCAATCTCTATAGCCTTGCAAGTGTGTGTGCATGTTAAGTTGCTTCAACCATGTCCGGCTCTTTATGACCCCATGGACTGTAGCCAGCCAGGTTCCTCTGTCCATGAGATTCTTCAGGAAAGAATACTGGAGTGAATTGCCATGCCCTTCTCCAGGGGATCTTCCTGACCCAGGGATCAAACATGCACTTCTTGTATCTTTTGCATTGGCAAGCAAGTTCTTTACCACTAGTGCCACCTGGGAAGCCCCTCTATATCCTTACTGTCCTCCAAAAGCTTGCCTGAATCTCTTCATCTCTATGCAAGAAGGATATCATGTACGCTGTAGAACCAGTTTCCCAAGATCCACCGGTAACATCGATAAGACTAACTAGTCTAGTTAAAGATTAATTTGACAGGAAAAAGAATGCCTATAATGAAAAAGAAACAGTATAAGGAGAACATAAAAAGACAGTATTTAGAGGTAATTCTTTGACTTTGGCTTTCAAATTACTAATTTATTTTCTTCCTGAAATAGGACCAAGTCATAGAATCTTGAAGACCCAGTTTTCCAAAATGTGTAGTGCCTAAATTTAAACTGATAATCACTGCTGTTTAGCAATTTCGTCTTTAACTATTGTTCACTTCCTATGAAAACAATTCTTAAGGTCAAGAGGGAAGTTGGGAAGGAGACAGACTGTAATCAAAACCATTTTTCCTTAAGATGAAAATATACTATCTTTGGAGGATTTGCCCCCCACCTCAGAAAACACCTGCTGTAATAACTGTAATAGATATGGGTACGTTATATTCCTCAGAGATGATGCGCAGACAAAAGTCTGAGATTACTTCTGCAGAAGAATCACAGAATTGTTTTTAGCTGGAAAGAGCTTCAAAATTCTTGATGCCTAATCTCATCATTTAACAAAGTAATCGTGTCATCCCAAACAGCTTCAGAGCCTCATCACAGTCACTCAGCTCTAAGAGCTATTTCAAACCTTTTCTACGCTTTCCATGCTGCTTCTGGCCTCTCTCCTCTCCCCTTACTTGCCTCCTGAAACATCACCTTAAAGCCTTGAAACTAAATTACTATCTTTTTTCCACCTCAATTCAGTTCTTTCTTGATACTCAAATATTTATTTTCTCTTAACTCTCAGGAAAAAATATACCTCTTTCTTTGTCTTCCTGACCCAGGGAATAAACCGGTGTCTCTCCATTGGCAGGCAGGTTCTTTACCACTAGCGCCTCCTGGGAAGCCCTTGCTTGTCAAAGCTAATCCCAATCTTTGTTTTTCCATCTCCTCTCCCCCTCTAGAACCTGAGTACTTCAACACATGATCTGAAGACACTAGGATCCAAAGCACCTTTTGCTTATAGTTCTCTTTTCTTGTCTCCACCTTGGCAGAATCAGAATTTCTGAACAGAGGTCCAGAATCTGTATTTTAACAAAAATTCTCCAGGTACTTTTTACACATACAGAAGTTTTAGAAACATTGCTCCTTACAATGTTTGTCAATAGTTGCCTCTCTTTCTAAGGAATTCAGAAACTTCCTTTTCACTGTCTCTGAAATTTGACTCCCATTCCTCAATATCATCTATACATTTGACTCAGAGACCCCTTATAATCCCCTTAATAGGCACTAAAATGGCCTTTTCTCAGCCCCTATTCTTCCTGATCTTTCTGCAGCATGAAAGAATCACATCACAAAAGGCCAAATTCTAAAAGTTCAGTAACGCACACTTGACGAAAGGAAAGAAAATGATAACATAAGCAAGTGATTCATGAGCTATTCCAATCAGTGAACCTGTGCTCCAAAACAGGCATGGGGGGGAATACTTGAACCTGCTATCATCTCAATAGGTCTCTCATAGTGTGAGCTACTTGTTCACGGAGTGGGAGCCCAGTATTGAAAATGCTTTTACATTCAACATGGTCCCTACATGAAATCCAGCTATGTCTTATTAGGGCACTGGGAAGGAAAGAAGGAGAAAGGAAAGATCTATTACAAATTGGGAGGGAAAAAACTTGTGTTAAATTTTTATAGAAAAACACTGTGTCAATATCTAATATAGCACCTTTATTATAGCTTTTAAAAATAGTTTTGACTTTGTCGTTTTCAACTCATGTTAAGAATCTAACTCCTAAGATGAAAAATTCACTGTATAATTAACTACACTTTTTACTATACCACTTAATTCCTTAGCCTCAGCAATGTATCCTCATATGGTTTTCTCTTATTCCTACCGTTCCTTCTTGGTTCTCCCTAACTGGTGCCTTTGTCTAAAAATGAAGGCACTAGCCCCTTTCTTCCTCCTCCTGACTTTACTTTTTCTGGCTTCTTCCACTATTGAGTCCCGCTGTAGAAAAAGACTATTGTTTAGTTTCTGAATTAAGTCCAGCCAAGGGTAAAATCTTCTGGTAACACCAACTCGACCATTTAAGCAGATCTGAGATTGAGTACTGCTTCCGAATGATGGAGCTTAGTGGTCTAGTCAAAGATGTCAAGAACCTGTGTTGTTCCCCCAAACTTCCTTGTTACCTTTCAGATCCATTACTTTGGTGCTTGAGGACAAAATGCTAATGCCTGTCCCTTGAAAGTCACAGAGTCTCTACCCTCTCCTATGCTGACTCTGTTGACAGGATTAAGTTTCTGCCTTGACTCTCATTCAGAGGGCTGACTTGTTGGCCTATGGTCTCTATTAGACATTATCAGCTCCTCTACTTTTAAGTTCTGCCAAATTGAGGAACTGATAACGTGGCTGGCAAGACAGACCAAAGCCTGGAGCAAGAGTTCCAGTGGAGCCTGGTGTAATGACAATGGAAACTGAAAGTAAAAGAAATGGAGGGATGGGAAACTTAAGGGACACTTATTTTGTAAGATTTTAGCCTTTCATAACTATTATCCAATATTAGACTAAAATTTAATAGTTACTTTTAGAATTTATGATGTGCTCTGACTTTTATTCAGAAAAGCACACACATTTCTGTATTTGAAAATGTCAAAGAATCACTATGAAATTAGTTCTAATCAGATCCTTGCCATTAGTGAAGTGTGAATTCAGCAGCATTCAGAGGAAATGGCTTTAGGAACATAAAAGTTAATCTATCATGCTAAAAGATCATTGAAATACTATTTCATAAGGCAAACTGACGGCAGCTATATTAACCAAAATATATTTGCAAAGGAAATTTTTAAGTAGTATATCTTTATTTCCATTAGATGAAAGTATGTGCATGTCTCCACTCATACATAAGCAGATAAAATTACAGAATATTTTATAGTTGGAAAGAACTTAATTATGAAGTTCAGCACTTTCATTTTAATAGCTGAAGGTACTAAGGCCTAGCAAAGGCAGACTAAATAACATGTCTAACATCTAGTTTCTGTCATAACCAATTCTTGAGATCTTCCCCAATGCTACTTCATTTATGCAATAACTATCTATGGAATACAATCTCTGAGTACTGAAGCAGTGATAAATGAAGGATCTTGTTCCCAAGAAGTCTACAGTACAAAGAGAAAATCATACACGCAAATAATATAACAAATATCAACTGCTTCAGCTTTGGGTTACCACACTTCTTAATATTTAAAATGAACTTAAGCTCCCAGGATGTATACATTGGAAATCATTGCCTTCTTTCCATGTATTAACTTCTCTGAAGGTTCATGTTTCTCTTACTGAACTTCTGCTCTAATTTCCTGCTTTTATGATGTTGGGTAGATCATCCAAGGATGTAACTGACAGCTGACCTGTGAGCTAGATGTGGACAGTTAGAGATCCCCTCACTCCCTCCCCTGTCCCTGGAATGTGTGTTCTGCTTTCCTTCCTCAAGCTAGAAGCTACCTAAGCACACAGCAGTGAGGCAGTAATGTAGCATTAAGACCATCTGGATGGTATATGTGACTGAATCCAGTTAAGGCCTTATGTAAACTTTTAACACTCTTGCAGGAGAGTATAGAAATCTATTCATCTTGTGGCCACCCAAGATCAGCCTTGTAAGTAAGTTCCCTTACTTATTAAACCTGCCACCTACCAATCTGAAATGGTCTGCTTCTTTCTTTGGTCTCTCCCTATCCTCTGAGTAAGGAGACCAATTTCAAATTAAACCAGGGAAGCTCCTGAGAAGGCTGCAAAGCAGCAGATAAATTTTTATACTTACACTTCATCTTTTGTGATGAAAGATCACTCTAACAGGGGAATGCAGATAATTTATCTCAGATTTCCCAGGGCATCCATAAACTCAAGACCTAAATATTTAACTTAGTTTCCTAAAGAGATGGGTGTAGTGAATGGGTATTAAATCAGAACTGCAGCTGTTGGGAATTTTGATAGTAATCAATAAAAGAAAAAATATCACTCAAACTATTCATTTAGTCAATAAACAGTTTAGTTATTGATTCAGGCTTTGGGGAATTAGCAATTAAAAATAGTAAAAAAAAAAATCCCTGCTCTCAGGGTGATGAATTTTTCTTGGGAGAGACAGATTATAGGCAAGTAAATAAATAAAGATGTATGTGCAGGGATCATACTAGAAAGAAGATTACAAGAGGAAAGGGCACAAGATATAGTCATCTTTTAGATAGGGGAGTCAATGGAGAACTCATTCAAAAGGAGGGAATTTAATGAGAAACCTGAAAGGACTGAGGAAGTAAGCTACGTGGAATCTGAAAGATGGAGGTTCTAGGCAGAAGTAACAGCAAGTGCAGAGATGCTGAACTTGGCATGTCTGAAGTAAAGCAAGGAGGCTAGTGTCTCCTGGACAGAGTAACACACCAAAAAAGTAGTACGTAGGTCATAAAAATAATGAATCCATGTGAGTGAGAGCTTCTAGGGAAATGTAAAGACCAGGGGTTTTATTAACAGTGAAATTTTATGACAGCAGATTGGCATGGCCTGACAGATTTACAGAGAACCACTATGTTTACTGAATAGGAAACAGAATGACAAGAGTATAAGCAGAGAGGCATTTGGGAAGCTATGGCTATAATCCAGGAGAGAGATGATGTGGGTTTAGATCAAGGAAGCAGTGATGGAAATAAATGGTGAAATTCTGGATATATTCTGATGGAAAAACTGACAAAATTCGCTAATGAGTTAGATGTGGATAAGACAAAAAGAACTGGCAAAATAGATGGGCATTTAACAAAATTAGCAAGAGTCACATAATTTGGAAGAGAGAGAATCAAGAGTTTGGTTTTATTTAATAACTGAGAGTCTCTGAGTCATCTAGACCAGATGCTTGGTAGGTTTCAAGATCAATTCAGAGGTCATTTGATCTTAATGACTCAATCAAGTCATCAAAGACTTATCTTTTCCCTTCCATTTTTCCATCTCTTATTCTCAGTCAGTCTTCCCAAGGGTGGTTCCCCATGTGTTCAAAGGATAACCACCATCATAAATTGGTGCTGCATGACTTTGTGAGTAGTAGGACATCCAGGGCAGTTCTCACAACCATAAAACAAAGAGTCCTGAGACTCTAAACTAACCCATGTACCTCAGAAATGTGTCAGGAGAAGTGTTGACTAGCTTACTTTCAAATTAATCACTGTCTAAATGGTATTATGGATTACCTTACTGTTTAGACCAATTTGCTATAACTTTTGGAGGAGGAAAAAAGGTTAATTCCATCTAAACCAAATGACTGCTACATCATCAGGGAAGAGTGGGTAAAATACCCACTATAAATGCATAGAAGAGCAGATAACCTAAAATTAAATACCGGATGCAACTATTCTTACAAGCCTTTTGACAATTCCTGTCCTTGGAAAATTTCACTGGCTGTTTTGTTTGTTTTTAATTGAGGTTCTCCTACAGAAAAGGCGTTCCATATTACATAACCTCCTTTCCCTCAAAATCTTTCTCACATTTCTTCTTCATATTATTTCTCAGGCTCTCTAAACCCCTCTTCCCAAGTGTTGCCACCAGAAAATTCAAAATCCCTATCACTTGTCACTTTATTATGCAGAGAAATAGCTTCAAATCAGTTTTGCATATATACAAATTCATTGAAGTGACCTGTTAAATCAAACACTGTTCACTCCAGGTATGAACTCCTTAGTGGAAAGGAAGAACCTACAGAGTTTTTGAAATTTGGTATTTTTACTTTAAATACATAGTGAGAGGGAACTATATGGATCTTTTAATAGATATGAATTGCCTCAGAAAACAGAAGTAGCAAGATAGCCAGAATTACGTACAGAGGAAATGGCAGCCCACTCCACTAGCCTTGCCTGGAAAATCCCATGGACGGAGGAGCCTAGTGGGCTACAGTCCACGGGGTTGCAAAGAGTCAGACACGACTGAGTGACTCTATTTTCTTCTTTATCTGAGAATTTATTTTATTGTTTCACATAAATGCTTCCCCTTCTTTTACAATAATTATTCAGTGAATCAAGAACTCAAAATAAGGTATGTACAAAGTGCTATAATTGCTAAGTAGTACAGGCATTCAACTCCAGCCAGCATAGTGACTAAGACAAGTATTATCTTATAGGCAATACTGAAGCTACTAACAGTTTCCAAGAGACAAAATTACGTTATAGGAAGATAACTCTTTAACAGTTATGGAGGAGAAGTTAGGAGGATGATAAGTAAAACCAGATACCATGCAATCAGGAAGCTACAACAGGCTGGTAAAGATCGAGGGAGGGGATGGCCCTAGCAGAGGAAGAGAGGTTGAAGAGAGGCCCTAGTTTTAAACATAATTACAAAAGTTGAATTATGTTGTCTTTCTTATATACCAAACAAAACTCACTGCAGCAATATAGGGTGATATCTTTGTACGCATAAAGACTGAGTGAACAGTTTGTCAGTTTTTCTAGCCTTTCGGATTTTGTTATTTTGCCAACATCTTTTTGTTGTTGTTTTTCTCCCATTAACACCACCTGAATTTTTCTTCCAGGGAAATGGTCTTTTCTCATTAAATACAGTCTGGTTAGGTCAATGAAGAACATCTGTTTCCCTCCATTTTCTTCAATTTAGACCAATAAGATAGAACTTTTCTACAATCTGATAGTAGGGCTGGGAAGAAGAAATGAATATGATCAACAGCCGCACCTGATGAGACTGTCTGTCGTTACTACCAGGATTTCAAAAGTTGCCCTAATTCTTAGCTTTTAGATTTCTCAAGACTCCTTTAAAATTAACTATCCTTATGTCTCCCTATACCCTCCTAAGAAATTATTTTCTGCCAACATTAGCTAAGGGAGGCTTCTATTCCTTACAAAAAAAGAAACCTAAATAATATAAAAGTATGACAAAAATAATTGAGTCAAGATAAAATAAAGTTCACAGAAGGACCCAGGTCTTCTAATACTCAGTATAGTGGTTTTTGAACCATGCCATAATGCCTCTGAATACTGAATAAGAGAAAATGTTCTTCAGACATAAGAAAAATAGTATCTACTGGAAATGTATTCCTTGATGCTAACTATAAAGAAAGATACAATCACTGGTTTAGATCCCATGAAACCAGTGGCAAAGGGCAAACTGTACATTACACATGCTAGGTGGGATAATATAACCTACCTTAACCATGTTTAAGGATTATACAAAAATACTGAATAAATCTAATGACGCCCTGGCGGTATAGCAGTAATGGGATACAGGCCAAGTTGCTGACTTTGTCATCAAGTGGAGAATTTATGAGTTCTCACTCCTGTTGCTGCTACTGTTGCCTCAAAATTCCATTTTGTGGTTTGTAGGTGAATTAAAGAACCTTCAATCAAGACTTTTAAACTAAGAGCTTTAGCAAATAATAAAAAGCCTAGCTAGGCATATTTCAAATCATCTTCTTGGTTCATTGAGTGTGCAAGAATAAAATTTAATATAACCAGCAAGCTCCTTTCTGCTCAGTTTGTTTGCTCCCAAGTTTAGGTGACAATCAGACTCCTGTGATTGTACCTTGATCTTTCTGGTTTCTGGGGATAAAGGAATTCTCTAATTTATCTGCTAAGTAGGGAATATAGCTACCTCCACGGTAAAAAAAAAAAAAAAAAAAATCAAGCTGAAATTCACAATACAGGAGCTATTGGAAGGGGAAAGGACAATGAAATCAAAGTGAAACAAGATGACAGACTGAAAAATCCTGAAAGCGGAAACATATTAGTGCTGAAAACATTGGCAGATTGCCAAAAAAGTATTCTGCCATAAAATAATCAAGTTTAGAAGCACTAACTTTAAACCGAGGAAAGGAAATTAACTGGAGAAAAAAACAAAAACAAAAAAATCAGTAAAGGGGAAAATTATAAAGGAATAATCAGAGTTGAATTCGAGAAGAGACAATGACAGCCTCCCTTTGTTTTAATGAGAAAAATACCCAGCAAAAGGCGTTTCCTATTCTACCTGCCGAAGAATTACTGCAAATAAAAATTCATTGTATCTAAGCACAACACTGATGATTCTCTGATTTAGTCCACTGTGTTTTAATCAACAAGATAAAATAAGAATACTGGTAAACAAGGTTTAATTTCCTTTACCCTGGCCAGTAAGATCCGAATAACACAGGTCATATCTTCCCAGATCCTTCCTTTCAAAGGCCCCCTGGTGGAGGTGACTTTTTCCTCATAAGGTCGCTTTATTTAGATTTCAAACAAACCAAAGCAGACAGAAGAGGTGACCACAAGTAAATCCTTCCACTCACAAGATGGGAAACCGGAGTCTGTGGCTTCAGCCAAAAGCAGCTACCACAGGACCGGGGTCCCTCAGGTCTCCGCTGACCCCATGCCCCGAGGGCGGCCCCTCCACCACCGAGCAGAGAAAAACCAGAACAAACAGGAGAAAAGAAACGCGAGGGCTGAAACCAAAGGACCCAAGGAGAAGGGCAACACAAACCTTCTGGGAGGTCGTCTTGGGATGGCGTTCCGCGGTGCCCCCCGAGCCCACGCAGCCCAGGCCTGGTCGCGGAACATTTTTAGGTTTATTCAGCGGGACGCAGTGTCAGGACCCCTTGTGGCCGGAGATGTGGGTCTGGGCCTCCCAGTCGTCGTCGCAGTCACAGTCCTGAAAGAGGCCTGAGCCCCGCCAAGCTCCGCGGCCTCGGTCGTCAGGGGACTCCTGGCGGCTGTGGGCCTCACTTCTGTAGGCTGTCTACGGGTTCCGGCTCCTCACTTTCCGCACGAGCCTGATGAGGCACTTCTGTGCCTTGAAGTAGCTGCCCTCCGAGGAGGTATTGGGGAGCCAAAACAAGACCACGTTCCAGTTACACAGGTCGCCTTGTTCCACCAGCGTGTGGCCTGCTTGTCCTACTCTGTGCGATCCCATCTGCTGCCACCCGCCAGGTTCCTCTGTCCATGGGATTCTCCAGGCAACACTGGAGTGGGTTGCCGTTTCCTGCTTGCTCCAGGAGATCTTTCAGATTCAGGACTACGAACCCACGGCTCTTATGTCTCCTGCATTAGGCAGGTGTTCTTTACCACTAGCGCCACGTGAGAAGCCCACCAGGATCACCTGGAAATCCTCAACTCCTCTCCTGCTACAAGCCCCTGGGCTGCCTTCTGCCAGCTGGATGCTAGCAGTCATAGCAAAAATCTGCTTATCTACACAAGGTAGGATGGCAGATCAGTATCTCTAGATGTGTTCTTTCAGTATGCAATTAATTTATTTGAAACACTGTGTATTAATTGAGTTACAGGATAAATAATTTTACAAGGAGATTTTGAATTAATTATGAACCGTATTTGACAGAAGATAACATTTAAATACAATGGAGTAACCTAACAGTTTGAAACCTAATAAAGCAGAAGACAAAGTTAATGAGCAACTGAAAGACAATTTGAAATCTGTATATTGAGTTATATCTGTTTTTAAAGATTATTTTGTTTTGTTTTGTTTTTTGCTTACCTGGATGACCATCTGTGTGACAGAGCTGTAATGGCATGTTACAAATATGACTTCACAGTCTTTTTACTTTTATTGTTTAAAAGCATTATTACTTTTTGAGCTATAGAGAGTTACTTTAGTAATTAACTATGTACAATGCCATATCTAGTTTGTATTAGAGGTGCGTTTAGAGTTCAAGTTAAAATTTTGAAGATCAAAATTGTAGAATAAATGTAAATTCTACAACAGAGAAGTTTAAAAAAATCGTTAGTGTAAAAATCTGAATGGCATGTTTCTTTCATAGAAATTTGACTTTTTATGACCTGTTTATAAGCATTTACTGTGCTTCAACAGCAAATGTTTTGAATTATTGATATTTTCTTCCTTATCTTCTTTATCCTTTTCCTTTCTTAATCATTTTTAACCTTGCATTATCAATCTACTATGTGCCAGCCTCTATGAAAGATACTTCGTTTATTTTTTTAGAACAGTTTTAGACTTTACAGAAAAAATGAGGTGATAATACAGAGTTCATTTATACCCTGAACAGTTTCCCCACTATTAACATATGATATTAGTTGGACAGATATTGTACATTTGATACAAGTGATGAACCAGTATTAAACCATGTAATTAATGAAACTCCATACCTTCTTCCAGTCTTCTTAGTTATTACCTTATATTATTTTTCTTCCAGGATCCAGTCAGGATATTTAGGTGTTATATCTCCTTAGGCTCTTGGCTATGATAGCTTTTCAGATTTTCTCTGTTTTTGGATGACATTAACAATTTTGAGGAATACATGTCAGGCATTTTGTTGAATGTCCCTTAGTTGGAATTTGCTGCTTTTTTTCCCCTCACAGATAGACTGAAGTTATGGATTTTAGACAGGAAAACCATGGAATTAAAGTAAATAGCTCATGCAATTAATTACTAGTATTAAAATTAATGTTGATGCTGACCTTGATCACACCTGGCTGAGGTAGTGTTTGTCAGATTTTTTTCATTGCTTCTCCCTCCCCCAAACTGTTTTCTTACAAGACAGTCACTATACACACTCCATGCTTAAGGAGTAGGAGCTTATGCTCCCCTTCCATGAAGGCAGTGTACTGCAGAAATTATTTGTAGTTCTACAAGGAAGATGTTCTCTTCTCTTCCATTTATTTATTTATTCAATATATATTTTTTTACATCAGCATAGATTCATGGGTGTTTGTTTTATACTTTGTATTATAATCATGTAATAGGGGCAGGGATGGGAGCACAGTCATTAGCATGCCACCATTAGCCCACAACCATTAGCGTGGCGGTTAGAGGTCCCATTCTGCCATGCTCTCAAGGTTCCATGAGGCAGTGTCATGAGAAGTGGATCTGGTGGATCACAGCTTTGTCCCTGGGACCCTCAAGCCTTGGGCCTGTGAGTGAGCTGGGGACAGGCTTAGGGCTGTGTCCTACAGAGCTCCAGAGCCCTCTCCACAGCTGCCCACTGACCAGGCCAAGGCCTTGAAGCAGAAAACCTCTCCCCCATCCCCACCTCCAGAACCTAATGGCAGTGGCGGTCTCCATGGGTAGTAGTCCAGGAGATCTGGCTCCCATTTGTGTGGCCTGAGGAGCCTAAGGGCCTGCTGGGTCCTGGGCTCCTTGCCCCCTCAGTGATGATGGCTCGGCGGGGTCTGGGGACTTGGCCCTGAGGGTGCCGTCAGCTGAGATCTGCTTCCTCAACTGGGCCTGGGCACTAGCAGAAAGACACCCACATTGGGAGTTGGAAGAACACTCCCAGGCCAGGTAACCAGCAATAACTGGTAAGTCTGCAATAACTAACCACATAGCTCCCTCACCTTTCCTATAAAATGGTTTTGCTGTTTTCTAGAAGTTCAGGAATTTTTAAGGCATAAGCCACCCATCTCCTAGCATGGCCCTACAGTAAACATTTCATTCCTCCAAACTCCTATGTTTTGGTATTGTTTGGCCTCACTGTGACTTAGGCACACACTTGTGCTCCATAACAACCCAATCCTTCTTTATGTATTTTGTTACTCAAATTTTTCCAGTTTTAGCCATCTGCAATTCTTTCAGTTGGCTCTGTTATCCCTTCAATATACCCATCAGTGTGGGATTTCATTTTGCTTGTCTTGTTTTAAACGCTTACACTCTTAGTTTGGGCTATTATACTAGAGTATCATAGATTAGTTTGTTATTTGGTCATAAAGACCTGTCCGACTCTTTGCAACCCCATGGACTGCAGTATGCCTGGCTTTCATGTCCTTTACTATCTCCAGGCATTTGCTCAAACTCATGTCCATTGAGTCAGTAATGCCATCCAACCGTCTCATCCTCTGTCGCCCACTTTTCCTCTTGCCCTCAATCTTTCCCAGCATCAGGGTCTTTTACAATGAGTCAGCTCTTCGATCAGGTAGACAAAATATTGGAGCTTCAGCTTCAGTACTTCCAGTGAATATTCAGGGTTGATTTCCTTTGGAATTGACTGGTTTGATCTCCCTGCAGTCCAACAGACTCTCAAGAGTCTGCTCCAGCAGCACAGTTCAAAAGCATCAATTCCTCGGCACTTAGCCTTCTTTATGGTCCAACTCTCACATCCATACAAGAACACTGGAAAACCATAGCTATGACTATGCAGACCTTTGTTGGCAAAGTGATGCCTCTACTTTTTAATATGCTGTCTAGGTTTGTCATAGCTTTTCTTCCAAGGAGCAAGTGTCTTTTAATTTCATGGCTGCAGTCACCATCGACAGTGATTTTGGAGCCCAAGAAAAGAAAATATGTCACTGTTTCCACTTTTCCCCCATATATTTACTATGAAGTGATGGGACTGAATGCCGTGATCTGGGTATTCTGAATGTTGAGTTTTAAGCCAGTTGTTTCACTCTCACTTTCATCAAGAGGATCTTTAGTTCCTCTTCACTTTCTGCCATTAGACTGCTATCAACTGCATATCTGAGGTTGTTGATATTTCTCCCAGCAATCATGATTCCAGCTGTGCTTCATCCAGTCTGGCATTTCGCATGATATTCTCTGCGTATAAGTTAAATAAGCAGGGCGACAATATACATCCTTACTGTACTCCTTTCCCAATTTTGAACCAGTCCATTGTTTCATGTCCAGTTCTAACTGTTGCTTCTTAACCTGCATAGAGGTTTCTCAGGAGGCAGGTAATGTGGTCTGGTATTCCCAACTTTTCAAGAATTTTCCAGTTTGTTGTGATCCACACAGTCAAAGACTTAAGCAGAGTCAATGAAGCAGCAGTAGATGCTTCTCTGTAATTCCCTTGCTTTTTCTATGATCCAACAATATTGACAATTTGATTTCTTGATGCAGTGTCTTTTTTAAACCCAGCTTGTACATCTAGAAGTTCTTGGTTCATGTACTGCTGAAGCCTAGGTTGAAGGATTTTGAGCATCACCTTGCTAGCATGTGAAATGAATGCAATTGTATGATAGTTTGAATGTTCTTTGGCATTGCTCTTCTTTGGGATTGGAATGAAAACTGACCTTTGCCAGTCCTGTGGCCACTGCTGTTTTCCAAATTTCCTGGCATATTGAATGCAGCACTTTAGCAGCATCATCTTTTAGGATTTGAAATAGCTCAATTGGAATTCTATCACCTCACTAGCTTTGTTCATAGTAATGCTTCCTAAGTCCCACTTGACTTCACACTCCAGGATGTCTGGCTCTAGATGAGTGACCACACCATTGTGGTTATCCAGTCATTGAGACCTTTCTTACATAGGTCTTCTGTGTATTCTTGTCACCTCTTCTTAATCTCTTCTCCTTCTGTTAGGTCCTTGCTATTTCTGTCCTTTATTGAGCCCATCTTTGCATGAAATGTTCCCTTGATATCCCTAATTTTCTTGAAGAGATCTCTAGTCTTTCCCATTCTATTGTTTTCCTCTATTTCTTCGCACTGATCACTGAGGAAGGCTTTTTTATCTCTCCTTTCTGTACTCTGCAACTCTGCATTCAGTTGGGTATATCTTTCACTTTCTCCCCTGCCTTTCACTTCTCTTTTTCTCAGCTATTTGTAAGGCCTCTGCAGACAACCATTTTGCCTTCTTGCATTTCTTTTTCTTTGCTATGGTTTTGGTTCCTGCCTCCTGTACACTGTTATGAACTTCCATTCATAGTTCTTCAGGCACTCTGTCTACCGGATCTAATCCCTTGAATCTATTTGTATCTCCACTGTATAATTGGAAGGGATTTGATTTTGCTCATACCCTCTTGATGAGGTTGAAAAGGAGCATGAAAAGCTGGCTTAAAACACAACATTCATAAAACTAAGATCATGGCATCCAGTCCTATCACGTCATGGCAAATAGTTGGGGAAAAAGTGGAAACAGTGAGAGATTTTATTTTCTTGGGCTCCAAAATTGCTATGGACAGTGACTGCAGCCATAAAATTAAAAGATACTTGCTCCTTGGCAGAAAAATTATGACAGACCTGTGTGTGTGTGTGTGTGTGTGTGTGTGTGTGTGTGTGTGTGTTAAACACTCGGTCATGTCCAACTCTTGCAACCCTGTGGACTGTAGCTCGCCAGGCTCCCCTGTCCTTGGGATTCTCCAGGCAAGAATACTGGACTGGGTTGCCATTTCCTTCTCCAATTACAAACCTACACAGTGTGTTAAAGAGTAGAGACATCACTTTGTTGACAAAGGTCCATGTAGTCAAAGCTATGGTTTTTCCAGTAGTTATGTATGGATGTGAGAGTTGGACCATAAAGAGGGCTTAGTGCCAAAGAATTGATGCTTTCAAACTGTGGTGAAGAAGAGTCTTGAGAGTCCCTTGGACAACAAGAACATCAAACCAGTCAATCCTAAAGGAAACCAATCCTAAATATTCACTGGAAGGACTGATGCTGAAACTCCAATACTTTGGCCACCTGATACAAATAGACGGCTCATTGGAAAAGACCCTGATGCTGGGAAAGATTGATGGCAGGAGAAGAAGGGGATGACAGAGGATGAAACAGTTGGATGGAATTACTGACTAAGAAGTTACTGAGCAAACTCCTGGAGATAACGAAGGACAGGGAAGCCTGATGTGCTGCAGTTCATGGAGTCACAAAGAGTCAGATGTGACTTAGTGACTGAATAACAAGAACAAGACCTGAATGGTCTGGTGTTTTCCCCTACTTTCTTCACTTTAAGCCTGAATTTTGCAATAAGGAGCACGTGATCTAAGTCACAGTAGCTCCAGTTCTTGTTTTTGCTGACTGTATAGAGCTTCTCCCTCTTCAGTTGCAAATAATATAATCTATCTGATTTCACTATTGACTATTTGGTGATGTACATTTGTAGAGTCGTCTCTTGTGTTATTGGAAGAGGGTTTTGCTATGACCAGTGTGTTCTCTTGGCAAAACTCTGTTATCCTTTGCCCTGCTTTATTTTGGACTTGAAGGCCAAATGTGCCTATCACTCCAGGTTATCTCTTGACTTCCTGCTTTTAGATTCAAATCCCCCATGATGAAAACGACATTTTTTTTTGGGGGGGGTGTATTATTTCTAGAAAGTGTTGTAGGTCTTCACAGAATTGATCAGCTTCTTTGGCATTAGTGGTTGGGGGCATAGACTTGGATTACTGTGGTGTTGAATGCTTTGCCATAGAAAGAAACTGAGATCAGTAGATTATGTGGCTTATAAAAAACAAATTTATTTCCCACAGTTCTTGAGGCTGAGAGTCCCAGATCAGAGTAGCAGCATGATTGGGTTCTAGGACCTTCTTCTGAATTGTAGATCACCAACTTATCATTATATCCTCACATGGCAGAATGATTGAGCTATCTCTCTTGTCTCTTCTTATAGGTGTATTAAACCATTCATGAGGGCTCCACCCTCATGACCTAATTACCTCCCAAAGCTCCAACTCCAAATACCATCACACTCAGGATTATATTTCAAATGAGGGAGGGGCACAAACATTCAGTTCATTATACCTCTTTACTACCTTCTAGCACTACATGATGCTCCAGACTCATATGTATTTCCTGGTCCAGACCTAGAATCAATAAAGCCCTTGTTCCTTATATTGGAAAATGATGTGTGTTTGTGTACTTAGTCGCTCAGTCATGTCCAACTTTTGGGGACCCCATGGGTTGTAGTGCACCAGGCTCCTCTGTCCATGGGATTTTCCAGGCAAGAGTGCTAGAGAGGATTACTATTTCCCCCTCCAGGGGATCTTCCTGACCCAGAGATTGAACCCGAATTCCCTCTGTCTACTACATTGCAGGCAGATTCTCTACCCGCTGAGCCCTCTGGGAATGCTAGATGTGGTTATCGCTACTGGGGTGTTACTGCTTCCATACCTCTCAATTGACAGAGTAAGAAAATATAATTGTGTATACTAACCTATGTACACATACATATCTATGAATATTTCTGTATATCAAATCTATATTAAGCTAAACATGAGATCATACTGATGTCTTCAGTTCTAATCCTTTACCACATGAAAATTCCAGCTTTTTCCCTTCCTTACTTATCTTTCATCTCCCCAGTAATAGTGAGAAACTTGGCTTCTGCCTCTTCTGTTCATTTAGTTAATTGTTGAATTTGTTAAATTCAAGTATATGTGTATAGCAGTTTCCATATTTTAACTCATACCCCATTGTTAACTCATAAAGCTGGGTAACAGCTTTATCAAATAAAGTATAGTGTTTAGGTGCAGTTCCTTTTGCTTTAAGCATTATAGGCTCCACTCATTTCCCAAAGTCATTTACATTAGCATGTTTCTTCCCTAACTCCTTTATTGAGGTGTTTCTTTCTTCTTTTTTTCTTGCACTTGTAATATAGTCTGATTCTTTTGTCACAGGATGCATTCCATTCTGAGATTCTCCAATTTTCTGTATAATTTTTAAAATATTTGCATACATTAAGGTTTACTCTTTTTCTACTCTAAAGTTGCATAGATTTTTGACAAATGCATAGTATGCATAAAATTATGTCTCCATCATTACAGAATCACATGGGATAGTTTTATACCCTCAATTAAAAACTATTTTCACTTTCCTCCTCCTGAACCCCTGATAACCACTAAACATAAGGATGTTTCATGTCTTTTCCTGGTTGATAGCTCACTTATTTTACCTTGGAATAATATTCCATTGTATGGATTATCACTATTGCTTTTTTTAAATTTTAAAATTGAAGTATAGTTGAGTTATAATATCTTGTTAGTTTCAGATGTGCAGCACAGTGATTCTTGAAAAGGGATATATATATATATTCAGATTCTTTTCCTTTTTAGGTTATTATAAAATATTGACTGTAGTTCCCTGTACTATACAGTAGTTAATTGTTGATTATCTATTTTACATATAGTAGTGTGTATACGTTAAACCCGACCTAATTTATCCTTTCTTCTACCTCCTTTTCCCTTTAGTAAGCATAAGTTTGTTTTCTATGTGTGTGAGTCACTTCTGTTGTGTAAATAAGTTTACTTGTGTCATTTTTTTATATTCCACATATAAGTGATATCATATGATATTTGTCTTTCTCTGTCTGACATACTTCACTTAGTATGGCAATCTTTAGGTCCTTCCACATTGCTGCAGATGACATTATTTCATTCTTTTTCATGACTGTTATATATGTATTAATATACAGTATTTGTCTTTCTCTTTCTGACTTCACTCTGATAATAGGCTCTAGGTTCATCCACCTCATTAGAATGGACTCAAACACATTCCTTTTTATGGCTGAGTAATATTCCATTATATATACATATATGTGCCACAGTTTCTTTATCATTCATCTGTCAGTGGACATCTAGGTTGCTTCCATGTCTTGGTTATCATAAATAGTGCTGCAATGAACATTGGGGTATATGTATCTTTTCAAATTATAATTTCTCTGAATATATGTCCAGGAGTGAGATTGCAAGATCTTATGGTAGCTCTGTTTTTAAGGAACCTCCATGCTGTTCTTCATAGTGGCTGTACCAATTTACATTCCTAAATGTAATGTAGTGTAGGAAGTTTCCTTTTTCTCCACACCCTCTCCAGAATTTATCATCTGTAGACTTTTTGATGATGGCCATCCTAACCAATATGAAATGATACCTCATGGTTTTAATTTGCAATTCTCTGCAGTGTTGAGCATCTTTTCATATACCTTTTGGCCACCTGTGACTGGAGAAGGAAATGGCAACCCACTCCAATATTCTTGCTTGGAGAATCCCATGGACAGAGGAGCCTGGTGGGCTACAGTCCACGGGATCGCAAGAGTCAGACATGACTTAGTGACTAAACCACCACCAAGTGCTCTTTGGAGAAGTATCTATTTAGATCTTTTGCCCATATTTTGATTTTTTTTACAACTTGTTCATTCATTCATGTATTTAAGGATATCTTTGTTGCTTCCAGTTTAAAATAATTATGAATAAATCTACTGTAAACATTCATGTGAAGTTTTTGTGACATAAATTTGCAAATCAGTTAAGTAAATACCTAGGAGTGGAACTGCTGTGTATAGCAAGACTATGTTTAGTTCTATTTAAAAAATCCAAGAAAACAAAACAACACCAACAACACCCTGCCAAAATCTCTTCCACAGTGGCTGTGCCGTTTTGTCCTCCCATCAGCAATGAGTGAGAGTTACTGTTGCTCCACACTGTCACCAGTATTTGGTGTGGTCAGTCTTCTAGATTTTGGCCATTCTAATAGATGTGTAGTGATATCTCATTTTGATTTGCCTATCCTTGTGATACAGAGCGGGATAAGATGCGCAAGGCAAAGAAAATCAGAGGATGCATCTGAGTAGGGGGTAGGATTGGAAAGCAGGGTTACAAAAGAGGTAACAATCACCATACAGGTTTCCTTTTGAATTTCAGTACATATACTAGCTTACTTTTATTTTAAATTAAAAAAGAATAAAACTGACAGAATAAAAAAGGTCAAAATTTAATGTTAAAAAACTTCTTTATCACTAATCCTACTGGTTAGCTATTTTTCCCCCTAATTCAAACTAATTTAAGGGCTGTCATGTACACACCAAAATTTATGTCACATATGAAAATTGAGGAAATGACATAATGTAAACATCATCTAAATCTACAAACTTTATTTCAAAATCAATTTACATACCATGTAAACAAACAGGCTTTCAATCAAAATTTAATTAACTTATTATTAAATATTAATACAAAACAGACATTCCCTCTAATTTATGTAGCTACTGATCAAGAAAACCTCTAATTTACATTGTAGTTTTAAACCTCATTTGTCTTATTATAAGTAATAGGAAAATATTCCATAGATAAAAATTATAAAAGTCAAATTTATGGCATATAATTTTACTATTTCGACTTGAGAAAGTGCATGTTCATCCTAAGTTTATGTAGGTTCTTTTTAAAATTAATGCTAACCTTTTTAAGATTTAAAATACACTTAAAGATATTTTTATCCTATTTCTTGGTTTCCCCCCAAAAATATAGCCTTTAAAATATTTAGCTCAGTTCAGTTCAGTCGATCAGTCATGTCTGAATCATTGCAAGCCCATGAACCGCAGCATGTCAGGCCTCCCTGTCCATCACCAACTCCTGGAGTTTATTGAAACTCATGTCAGTTGAGTCAGTGATGCCATCTAACCATCTCATTCTCTGTCGTCCCCTTCTCCTCCTGCCTTCAATCTTTCCCAACATCAGGGTCTTTTCAAATGAGTCAGCTCTTTGCATCAGGTGGCCAAAGTATTGGAATTTCAACTTCAACATCAGTCCTTCCAATGAACACCCAGGACTGATTTCCGTTAGGATGGACTGGTTGGATCTCCTTACAGTCCAAGGGACTCTCAGGAGTCTTCTCCAACACACAGTTCAAAAGCATAAATTCTTCTGTGCTCAGCTTTCTTTATAGTCCAACTCTCACATCCATATATGACTACTGGAAAAACAATAGCCTTGATTAGATGGACCTTTGTTGACAAAGTAATGCCTCTGCTTTTTAATATGCTGTCTAGGTTGGTCATAACTTTCCTTCCAAGGAGTAAGCGTCTTTTAATTTCATGGCTGTAATTGCCATCTGCAGTGATTTTGGAGTCCCCAAAAATAAAGTCAGCCATTGTTTCCCCATCTATTTGCCATGAAGTGATGGGACCGGATGCCATGATCTTATTTCTCTGAATGTTGAGCTTTAAGCCAACTTTTTCACTCTCCTCTTTCACTTTCATCAAGAGGCTCTTTAGCTCTTCTTCACTTTCTCCCATAAGGGTGGTGTCATCTGCATATCTGAGGTAATTGATATTTCTCCCAGCAATCTTGATTGCAGCTTGTGCTTCATCCAGCCCAGCGTTTCTCATAATGTACTCTGCATATAAGTTAAATAAGCAGGGTGATAATATACAGCCTTGACGTACTCCTTTTCCTATTTGGAACCAGTCTGTTATTCCATGTCCAGTTCTAACTGTTGCTTCCTGACCTGCATACAGGTTTCTCAAGAGGCAGGTCAGGTGGTCTGGTATTCCCATCTGTTTCAGAATTTTCCACAGTTTCTTGTGATCCACACAGTCAAAGGCTTTGGCATAGTCAATAAAGCAGAAATAAATGTTTTTCTGGAACTCTCTCGCTTTTTCGATGATCCAGCAGATGTTGGCAAATTGATCTTTGGTTCCTCTGCCTTTTCAAAAACCAGCTTGAACATCTGGAAGTTCACAGTTCACGTATTGCTGAAGACTGGCTTGGAGAATTTTGAGCATTACTTACTAGTGTGTGAGATGAGTGCTTTTGTGTGGTAGCTTGAGCATTCTTTGGTATTGCCTTTCTTTGGGATTGGAATGATAACTGACCTTTTCCAGTCCTGTGGCCACTTCTGAGTTTTCCAAATTTGCTGGCATATTGAGTGCAGCACTTTCAAAGCATCATCTTTCAGGATTTGAAATAGCTCAACTGGAATTCCATCACCTCCACTAGCTTTGTTCATAGTGATGCTTCCTAAGGCCCACTTGACTTCACATTCCAGGATGTCTGGCTCTAGGTGAGTGATCACACCATTGTGATTATCTGGCTCATGAAGATCTTTTTTGTACAGTTCTGTGTATTCTTGTCACCTCTTCTTAATATCTTCTGCTTCTGTTAGGTCCATACCTTTTCTGTCCTTTATTGAGCCCATTTTTGCATGAAATGTTCCCTTGGTATCTCTAATTTTCTTGAAGAGATCTCTAGTCTTGTCCATTCTATTGTTTTCCTCTATTTCTTTGCATTGATCACTGAGGAAAGCTTTCTTAACACTCCTTGCTATTGTTTGGAACTCTGCATTCAAATGGGTATATCTGCTTTTCTCCTTTGCCTTTTGCTTCTCTTCTTTTCACAGCTATTTGTAAGGCCTCCTCAGACAGCCATTTTGCTTTTTTGCATTTTTTTGGGGGGGATGGTCTTGATCCCTGTCTCCTGTACAATGTCATGAACCTCAGTCCATAGTTCATCAGGCACTCTGTCTATCAGATCCAGTCCCTTAAATCTATTTCTCACTTCCACTGTATAATCATAAGGGATTTGATTTAGGTTACACCTGAACGGTATAGTGGTTTTCCCCCACTTTCTTCAATTTAAGTCTGAATTTAGCAATAAGGAGTTCATGATCTGAGCCACAGTTGGCTCCTGGTCTTGTTTTTGCTGATTGTATAGAGTTTCTCCATCTTTGGCTGCAAAGAATATAATCAGTCTGATTTCGGTGTAAGCCATCTGGTGATGTCCATGTGTAGGGTCTTCTCTTGTGTTGTTGGAAGAGGGTGTTTGCTATGACCAGTGTGTTCTCTTGGAAAAACTCTGTTAGCCTTTGCCCTGCTTCATTCTGTACTCCAAGGCATTTCTAACATTCTTTTCAGACATAGGTATGCATATTTTTATCTTTGATGTAGCAACTACTTGAGATCAAGTAACTATAACTTATCATCAAAATAAGCACAGATTTGTGAATATGAGAGGGTAATAACAATAATATTAGTAATAATTAGACAATAGTCATAAACTCATTCTGTTTTAGGCAAACCTGGAAAAAGATTAAAGCTATAGATTTTAAAAATCTGAGTCAAACATTAACAAAAATACTCAAAAGTTTATGAAATACTTAGCATTAACTAGCACAAATATAATAACCTATCATTTATAATAGATACTTAATAACTTATTTAATACCAAAATATTGATATTCATTCATTTTAAAGTAACAATTAGAAGAGCAACTTGATCTTAGCTTGTTAATAAAGGATGGGATGCTAAATATAAGACTGATTATTTAATTTTATAGAACAACTTAAAATAGATTGAAAACTTTTATAGGGTTTTCCTGCTCCCAACTGCTCCCAACATCTACCTACTGAATTCCCTAAAAGAATGCAACCATTAAACATTACTTGCTTTTATTTAAGTTTACATTCTCAAAGTCTAATCAAGCATATCATATCGTCAAATACTACTGGTTATGACAGAACCCTAGGAAAATGTCCTATTTGAGGGCTAAGACCTTCTGATACAGATAAAGGAGAAATTTGGTAAAGCACTCCAGATTTCTGCCCTCTGGCCATAACACTTCATATACAAAGTTCACTCCCAGACTTCCAAGATCTTCACAAAATTCCCATTCCTTTCTATCATCACCTCATATTCATGCTCTTACCATCTGCAGTATACTAGAGCCAGATGTAGATGGGGCAGACTCCTCAAGCTCCTCAGGAGTTTCTGTGAACTAAAAAAGTAAAACATCCTCCTCAAAATCATTATCTCCTGTTATACACCCATCAAACAATAATGAGAAAAGGACATGGCAACCACAGTAGAAACCTCCACTCTAAAAGTGTAAAACAGAAAACAAGTAGCAGATACTGGTTCATAGCAATTCTGAAACCTAGCAGGACATTTCACCATTTCCTCTGTCCCAGGAACTGAGAATGTTCCTTGATTAGGGCCCATTTCTTCTCCCTGAAAATGGTTCTCTGGCTTCTATATCATCCTTAATTTTCCATAAGAAGTAGAATGTGTTTGTAGCTAAGTAGTGTTCTCAGTCTGTATCCTGCTTACAGGATTTTAATAACACAGAGGTCTTTTTTCCATTTTGACCTGTCTCTGTTCCTTTTAATCCAAGCTGTTAAAGTTTCTGTTAAAATTTTTGAACTTCCTATGTACTTACATCATATTTTAAGACAGACTTTTTAGGGCATACTCTTGTCTACTTTGTCCTTAGAATCGGGGTGTAATATGGACATACCTTAAAAATTGTTGAAATCCCATCCCCCCCCCCTTTTTTTCCTTGCCAAAAGGGCCTAAGAAACTTCCTTAAGATTCTTAGAAACTCTACTGTCTGGCTGAGAAGGTCAACAAGGCAAGCCCTTAAGATTCTTAAAAGTTCTGCTGTCTAGCTGAGAGTCTAACAGGCAAATTCCTAATCTTTCTGGGGTTGACAGAGTCTTTCAACTGTGCTCCTGAGCTGATCTACATACTATAACTGTTTTTCTAGAAACACCCTGGATTTGATCTTTGCCCTCAGGTTTTAATATGCTCTGAAAATCTTTTGTTGACTTACAGGGGTAGATATGAGAATAATTTCTGCCCCAACCCAGAAAATTCTTATTTGAAAATGTTTCTTTAGATCAGAGATTGACTATCACTGCCATAGGTCAAATCCAAACTCTCACCTGCTTTTGTTACTTTTTTAAATCTGGGGCACAGCTAGGCTCATTCACTTACATGTTGTCCATGTCTATTTTCTTGCTACAACTGCAAAGCTGAGTAGACACTACAGACACTATAAAGCAGTCTGAAAAGGCCAAAATACTTACTATCTGGTCCATTAAAGAAAACAGCTGCTGATCTGTACTCTAGATTCTGCTTGAAAATGGAATGGTTTCATCTTAGTTCATTTCATCCTACAAATGATCATATTAGTAAAACTGAAGAACTATGGATGGAGGTTCGTGACACTGTACAGAAGGCAGTGATCAAGACCATCCCCAAGGGAAAAAAATGCAAAAAGGCAAAATAGTTGTCTGAGGAGGCCTTACAAATAGCTGTGAAATGAAGAGAAGCGAAAGGAAAAGGAGGAAAGCAAAGATATACCCATCTGAATGCAGAGTTCCAAACAATAGCAAGGAGAGATAAGAAAGTCTTCCTCAGTGATCAGTGCAAAGAAATAGAGGAAAACAATAGAATGGGAAAGACTAGAGATCTAATTTTCTCTTCAAGAAAATTAGAGATACCAAGGGAACATTTCATGCAAAGATGAGCACGATAAAGGACAGAAATGGTATGGACCTAACAGAAGCAGAAGATATTAAGAAGAGGTGTCAAGAATACACAGAAGAACTATACAATAAAGATCTTCACAACCCACATAATCACAATGGTGTGATCACTCACCTAGAGCCAGACATCCTGGAATGAGGAGACAAGTGGGATTTAGGAGGCATCACTGCAAACAAAGCTAGTGGAGGTGATGGAATTCCAGTTGAGCTATTTCAAATCCTGAAAGATGATACTGTGAAAGTGCTGCACTCAATATGCCAGCAAATTTGGAAAACTCAGAAGTGGCCACAGGACTGGAAAAGGTCAGTTATCATTCCAATCCCAAAGAAAGGCAATACCAAAGAATGCTCAAACTACCACACAATTACACTCATCTCACACGCTAGTAAAGTTAATGCTCAAAATTCTCCAAGCCAGTCTTCAGCAATATGTGAACCGTGAACTTCCAGATGTTCAAGCTGGTTTTCGAAAAGGCAGAGGAACCAGAGATCAATTTGCCAACATCTGCTGGATCATCGAAAAAGCGAGAGAGTTCCATAAAAATATCTATTTCTGCTTTATTGACTATGCCAAAGCCTTTGACTATGTGGATCACAAGAAACTGTGGAAAATTCTGAAACAGATGGGAATACCAGACCACCTGCTGCCTCCTGAGAAATCTTTATGCAGGTCAAGAAGCAACAGTTGGAACTGGACATGGAACAACAGACTGGTTCCAAATTGGGGAAGGAGTACGTCAAGGCTGTATATTATCACCCTGCTTATTTAACTTCCATGCAGAGTACATTGTGCAAAATGCCGGGCTGAAGCACAAGCTGGAATCAAGATTGCTGGGAAAAATATCAATAACCTCAGACACAGATGACAGCACCGTTATGGCAGAAAGTGAAGAGGAACTAAAGATCCTCTTGATGAAAGTGAAAGAGGAGAGTGAAAAAGTTGGCTTAAAGCTCAAGATTCAGAAAACTAAGATCATGGCATCTGGTCCCGTCACTTCATGGCAAATAGATGGGGAAACAATGGAAACAGTGAGAGACTTTATTTTCCTGGGGCTCCAAAATCACTGCAGATGGTGACTGCAGCCATTAAATTAAAAGATGCTAAAAAAAAAAAAAGATGCTTGCTCCTTTGAAGAAAAGCTATGACCAGCCTAGATAGCATATTAAAAAGCAGAGGCATTATTTTGCCACCAAAGGTCTGTCTAGTCAAAGCTTTGGTTTTACCAGTAGTCATGTATGGATGTGAGAGTTGGACTATAAAGAAAGCTGAGTGCTGAAGAACTGATGTTTTGAACTGTGGTGTTTGAGAAAACTCTTGAGAGTCCCTTGGACAACAAGGAGACCCAACCAGTCCATCCTAAAGGCAATCAGTCCTGAATATTCATTGGAAGGACTGATGTTGAAGCTGAAACTCCAATACATTGTCCACCTGTTGGGAAGAACTGACTCATTTGAAAAGACTCTGATGCTGGGAATGGTTGAAGGTGGGAGGAGAAGTGGACGACAGCAGATGAGATGGTTGGATGGTATCACTTATTCAATGGACACGAGTTTCAGTAAGCTCCGGGAGTTGGTGATAGACAGAGGCCTGGCGTTCTGCAATTCATGGGGTTGCAAAGAGTCGGACACAACTGAGTGACTGAACTGAACTGAATCATATAGACCTGAAAAATACCAATTGCTACAACATTCTGTCTAGAAACCTCCTTAGTCAAATACACAAGTTCATTAGATATATTTTCTATATTTCATATTGCCACAGGTTACAGCATTGTCAAACCTGCTGCATCTATGTGACAGGGCAAAAATTCACCTTTTCTCCTGGCTCAAATAACTATTTCCTCGCTCTCTTACCAGCCTCTATTGACTGTTTCCTTGAGGTTCTTTTAGCCTACACTCACTGCCTAGATCCAAGCCAACGCCACATTTTAGATTTTCGTTACAGCAGCACCTTACTAGGTATCAATTTCTATTTTGGTTATCTATTGCCGAAAAACAAACCATTCCAAAACTTAATAGTTTGTAGTAACAGTCATAGTATTGTCTTTAATGATTCTCTATGTTCAATAGGGGCAGGTAACCTCTTTTGCTCATGTCAGACAGTGCCGCAATCATCTAGGGGTTGCATTGAACAGTCAGATGGATGCGTTGGCTATATACACACATATATATACAATATATATATAACAATCTGTGAAGTATAATATAGAACTTAACAGCTTAAGACAACAAAAATGTATTCGCTCCTAGTTTTTGTGGGTAGAAATCTGGGAGTAACTTAGTTGTGTGGTTCTGACTCAGAGTTTCTCCTGAGGCTGTAGTCAAGATTTGGCTGAATTACACTCATCTGAAACTTGGCAAATCCACTTCATGTATTTGTAGGTAGGCCTCAGCTCTTCACCCTTTCCATAGGCTCCCTGATTGTTGTTGTAACATTGGCAGCTGGCTTTCCCAAGTAAGTGATCTGGAAGAGGGTCATCATGTGAAAACCACAGTACAGTTATAGTCTAATCTTGGGAGTTACTTATTATCACTTATCTTGTTTGGTTATACAAACCAACACTGGAACAATGTAGGATTACACAAGGATGTGAACAATGGGAAGTGGACTTCATGGGGTGCCATATTGGAGAATGGCTCACTTATATGGCTATTAATTAGTGTTCAGCGTAGCTGAAGTGCCTTGGATTTCATCTTTGTGGGTCTTCCATCTAAGTTGAGCTTTCATAGCATGAAGGCTGAGTTCCAGGAGGCAACAAGTAAAAGCTTCCAATTCTCTTAAGCCTGGGCTTAGACATCCCAGAATGTCCTTCTGCTACATTTTATTTGTAAAAGCTAGTCACAGGCCAGTCAAGACTCAAGGAAAGCAGAAGTAACCTCCATCTCTAATATGAAGAGTGGCAAATATATACAGGAAGGGAGGAACTGCTAGAGGACACTTTTGAAGATGAGCTAACATTGGAAATGAATACCAAATGTTATTCTGATCCTGCTCTCTGATCTAGTGTAGGAGATTCCCATTCCCCATTTAAAATCCAGAGGGCAAGGTTGTCTATTGAATTAATCCCTAGACGTCAGCCTTCTGGGACACAGAGAGGATTTTAAAGGAGTTAAAATAAAACTAGAATAGCAAAAAAAAAATAAATAAACCTAGAAGAGAAAATACCCGCCACAGTTCTGAAATATAAATTATAAATACTCCCAGGGGAATTATATTTTCAGCAAAATGATATAATTAAAAGGTTTCAATTATCTATAAAAGTAGCTGAGTAAACAGGATGATTTTTATAACTAGCACCTTCCCTTTGTTCTGGTCAATTGCAGGTACAGAAGTTCTTCACCTTGAATATTGAACCCTATGTGGTACAAAAGTTGTAAATCACATAGGTCTATTCACATATTCATTTCTATTAGAGAAGAGTTTAGAATAAAAGTAAATGCTGTTACTATGAACACCCTTCTTTACACTTATGTTAACACAACTAGAACAAATAGCCACGTTTTATATCTTTTCTTTAAAATTAGTAGCCTACTTTAGTTTCTACATTCCAACTCCTGGCTAACAAACCCTTCTAGCCTTCCCAGTTAATCTGTAGCTTCTTTTTGTAGAGACAGGACCCATGACTATACATCTGGCTTTAATTTACAATCCATATGAACATGGATGGTTTTCCTTGGTGTTAAATGTAGCCATTTTCCAGACACTACTTACTAGAGTGCTTCCACCCATCAGATCATAGCCTAGAGATAGTGTTAATTCAGATCCTACCTGATACTATCACATTGCCTCATACATTGTTATCTGTGGCACCCACATTGGAGTCAGTCCTCTAACCCCTATTTCAATCAGGCCTGACTTAATCTCTTCTTTTTAATGACTTGCCTTTGAAGAAAGCACTGTACTAGATGTCATGCACAGTAAAAGAAAGGAAATCTAGTAATTTAGCTGTGCTTTGGGCAGTGACAAAATTTTTTCATGACCACCGGAAAACCTAATGTTGTACGGATGGTTACCTGTCATCTTCGAAAGTTAACACCAAAAGCTAGCAGCATGGCACTTTGACATTTAGTGTTAACATCCCAAGTAAGAAGGTTGCATTTTTGTACTCTGTTCCAAACACTCTTGCTATGGATTTGTATGCCCGTGACAGACTTTTTTGACCTTGCAAAAAGCACTACTAAAGTGTTTTCATATTTTGGTATATGTTTGAATTTTAAGCTTTCGAAAATCTGTCTAATTGCTGTCATTTTTTTATCTCTTCCATTAAGCTAAATGTTTTATATCATCCCTTATAACCAAGGCAGTGATGATCTGGTTGCCAATATTCCCATTACTCATTGAAAAACCTCCATTAGTCAGAAACTTGATGAATTTTTAATATATGATTTGCAATGGTACTATCATATTTTAATGCAGGATATGGTACTATTTCAGGTGCAATGTGTTTTGTAAATATTAATCTTCAAATAAATGGGTATATCTCTGCTATTCCATAAACATAAACATGGAAATAGAGCTAATAAGTGAATTGTCCAGGATCTCACAAAAATCAAAGCAAAATTAGGATATCACCAATTTCATCTCTATCTGTGTCCTTGGATTATAAAATCAGACTCTTCTTAAGAAGTTTTGTAGGCCACTGTACAAAATATGAGTCACCATGGAAGAGGGGGGAAACCTTGGTCAATCACTTCTAGGTCTTGAAGCCTCCCACTTTGAAATGATATGGATCATATAGCTTAATTTCAAGGGGGTGGTACAATTTTAACATATGCCCAGGACAAGAATAAGAAATACCTGTGATTGTCTGCTAATGACTCCACACTATTTTCAAAGTGATTGCTCCAATTTGCACACCTACAAGAGATAATGAGAGTTCCTGCCAAATTTGATATCATCAGATATTAAGACCTCTTAAGCTTATGGATATAATCTATCTCACTGTGGTTTTAATTTGCATCTTCTTGATTAATAATGAGATTGGACATCTTTTCATTATTATGTGTGTTTTATACTTACATAAAATTGTTCTTTTCTAAAATTACTCATTATTTTGTCTATTTTTTTCTATTGAGTAATTCAAGGTTTTTTAAATGGGGATTTGGAAGAGAATTTCCATAATCTGGATACTAATCCTTTACTGGCTTTATATGTTGCAAATCTTTTCTTAAACTCTGTGGCTTGTGTTTTCATTCCTTTTAAAGTGTTTTGATGAACAGATGTTTTTAATCCAGTCAAATTTAATAATTCTTTATTTTTTTTGTTTTCTTATCTTACTGAGGATCTCTCCTACCTAAAGAAATAAAGATACTCTTCTTTATTATCTCCTAAATGTTTCTAGTGTCTCTCATCTAGACCTTTCATCCACTTGGAACTGATCTTCATGTATATTGTGATGTAGAGCACCATTTCTACTTTGCCATTTCCACATGTATAGCTGTATATAAATCAAGGTAAATTATCAATGACTCCCAGCCAGGGGGGTATTTTGCTGTCTAGAGGACATTTGACAATGTCTGGAAACAGTTATGTTTGTTACAATAGGAAAGAGGGTGCTTCTGGCACTGAGTGAATAAAGGCCAGGGATGCGGATTAAAAAAAAAAATCCTACAATTCACAAGACAGCCCCGCACATAAAAGAATTATCCATCCCATCATCAACAGTGCTGAGGCTGAGAAACACTGGATTAGATTACCCCATTGTCAGAAAAAAAAAAAAAATCTTTTGACAATAAAGGTTATTTCTCTCTTAAAATTATGTCAACTGAGGATTAGTTGGTATTATGTTTCCCTATGTGGATCATTGCCAATCTCATAGCAAGGGGGGAAAGAGAATGCATTCATAAGGTGTATGCAATAGCTCTACCAGAAGCACCACACATCTCTTCCTCTCAAATTTTTTGGCCAAAATCTGTGGATGAGTTTTCCACTTTAAGGAGTTAGGAAACAAAGCAAGTTAAACCCAAACTAAATATAAGAAAGAAGATAATAAAAATAAGAATGAACTCAGTGAAATAATGAATATAGATTAGTATACCCACTATGGAGAACAAAATGGAGGAACAGTATAGAGGTTCCTTAAAAAAACTAAAAAAAAAGCTACTATATGATCCAGCAACCCCACTCCTGAGCATATATCCAGAGAAAACCATAATTTGAAAAGATATGTATCTGGTAAATAAGAACAAAAAGTGAGGAAGGTCAGGCTGGAGAATGAAGAACTAGAGGAAGGAGGTAAAATGGAACAATGAGGTGAGTATACTAAATAGAGATGAGAAGAGCCTGAACTCAGCACAAAGAAGAAAACAATACACATTTTGTTGACCCTTTTCAAAGAAATCAATTCACCTTTTCCTCATAGATGAAGTCATAGCTTCAGGAATATTATCAGGTACAAGGCTTGCCCCTAAAGTCCTACAGTCGTGTATTTTTGTTAAGGCAATTCCTTTGAGAATATCAATTAGTAGAGATTTGCAGTGGTTTTATTACTTTCTTTTTTAAAGGTCTGCCATGCTACACATAACTAATAATGATGTATAAGTACTAATACATAGGTACTTATTAGAAAATCTGTAAAGTATATTAACAATTAGCTTATATGAAAATCTCTTGATGTTTCTGAGATTTCACACCTATGATATTTTAGTGCATCTTACTACATATTGATAGTGTTAAAGATTAAGGAGACAATCTAGGTGATTAAAAACAAATTTTTTGAGTTGTATCTTTTTATTTTTTAATTTTGTGGTGAAAATTAAATCATTCATTAAATATCTGTTGATATGTACTATGTGCTAAGCAATGAATTGGGTACAAAGAAAGTAAATTATCTTTTTTATGGAACATACAGGTTTATCAGGGAAATTAAATTTATATATCATACATAATAGAAAATAAATACAAAGAGAAAACATAGGTAGAGTCTTTAAGAGATGCAATGCATATATTTGGCAATAGGTTCAAATAAGGCATCCTAAAGGTAGAGGGCTAAGCTCCTTTGAAGGTAAGATTATAAATGGGATAATAATAGCTGACATTTATTCAGTATTTACTAAGTAATGAATATCTTCTAAGTACTAATTTTGAGGGGGTAGGATTTCAATTGATGTTTAAAATTTTTTATTGAAGTAAAGTTGATTTACAATGTTGTTATTTCCTCATACACAGTAAAGTCATTCAGCTTTATATATATATATATATGACAATGAAAAAGGTCAGTTTTATATATAAATATGAGAAAGAAAAAAATTTTTCATATTCTTATCCGTTATGGATTATTATAAGATGTTGAATACAGTGCCCTTTGCTTCACTGGTGGGTCAGATGGTAAAGAATCTTCCTGCAGTGTAGGAAACCCATGTTCAATTCCTGGGTTGGGAAGATCCCCTGGAGAAGGAAATGGCTACCCACTCTAGTATTCTTGCCTGGAGTATTCCATGAAGAGAGGAGCCTACAGCCCTTGGGGTCGCAAAGAGTCAGACATGACTGAGCCACTTTCAGGGAGAAAATATTTGCAAACAATGTGACTGACAAGGGCTTAATTTCTAAAATACACAAACAGCTCATACAACTCAATAAAAATAACTAAAAAACCCAATCAAAACATGGGCAGAAGACCGAAGTAGACATTTCTCTGAAGACATCCAGATGGCCAATAGGCACATGAAAAGATGTTCCACTTCACTAAGTATTAGAGAAATGCAAATCAAAACTACAATCAGGTTTCACCTCACACTAGTCAGAATAGCCATCATTAAAACGTCTACAAATGAACACTGGAGAGGGTGTGGAGAAACAGAAACTCTCCTACATTATTGGCAGGAATATAAATTGGTTCAGCCATAATGAAAAACTATGGAGACCTTAAAAAACCAAAAATAGAGTTACCATATTACCCTGCAATACCACTCCTGAGAATATATCTGGATAAAACTATAATTCCAAAAGATACATGTACCCCAATGTTCATTGCAGCACTATTTACAATAGCTAAGACATGAAACAACCTAAGTGTCCACCAACAGATGAATGGACACACACACACACAGGAATACTACTTAGCCATAAAGAAGAAGGAAATAATCCCACTTCCCACATACAGCAACATGAGTGGATCTAGAGATTATCATACTAGGTGAAGTCAGAAAAAGACAAATATCATATGATATCACTTATATGTGAAATCTAAAATATAATACAAATGAACTTATCTATGAAACAGAAAGACTCACAGACCTAGAAAACAAACGTATATGCTTACCAAAGGGGAAGTGAGGTGAGGTGGAACAAATTAGGAGTTTGAGGCTAGCAGATACAAACCACTCTATTTATATAAAATAGATAAACAAAGCAAACTTTATTTAAAACTTCATGAACAGTCTCCTTTCAGAGAACTGCAAAATGGGGCATAAAGCAGGAAACATTTATACATTAAAAAATAAAGAACAGGAGCAGAAAAATGGGAAACATTTGCTTGACCAGGGCTACATACCACCTTTGAGCTGAGAAGGAACTGGGTTGGCTTGGCATTTAGGGTTTGACTGACTGCATATACCAAGTTTCTGTTCAAGCGGACCTTTTACAAGAAAATTAAGATATTCAAGTTTTGATTTGCCCACGTAGCACCCTGGGCAGGAGCAAGGAGTGGCTTTATCCTAAACCTAGAATTTATTTCAACAACAGTAACTGCTATTTTTGAAACAAATTGTGTGCTAAACACACTATTTATAAAACATATTTTACAACTTCCTCTTGTTCTAGTTATGAGTAGCATCTGTATGAATATAGTTTCTTACTCTATATGGACTATAGAACAACATAGTAAGTAAACAGTACTAAATCTATCAGTTCACCAAATGTAGGCTTAGCTTTAAGATATTGAGAAGCACTCATCTAAAAATAGCAAAATAAGGGCTACGCATCATAATGTGCGGGTTTAAATGTAGCATAAACCTTTGCAGATTTGACTTCTCCTAAGTAGTCTGCATCTGTCTTCATTACAGTGAATGTGTATCCCTAAATTTCTGAGTTCTCACATACAAAGGATAAAATTGTAAAAAAGGTAATTAAATAATAGCAGTTATTCATTTAAAAAATATTTATCAGATATATATTCTGGCCATGAGAAATAAAAATGCAATGCTGACCTAGCCAGACATAAGCCCTGGGTACCTGGATTTCACAATCTCATAGTGCAAAGGAACTTAAATACCTATTGTATTTTCTACGAAGCACTCTAAAACTACCTGTACTATATCAACTGGCCAGGCCAATGTCACTTTTTGATGGCATTTTTATGAGAATTAAACTGCAAGAAAGAAGCAGTCTTGTAATTTACTATAGGGAAGCAATTTTATCATTTGCACAGATGTTTGAGAACATCTCAAGATTGTTATCTACAGCATCACCACCAAATTCTCAAAACAAAATAAAACAGAATAAACAATGAAACCTAGTAATAATAATTGTCTATGTCAAGTGTCCCACTTGGAAGGCTGGGAAATACTGTACATGATGTAATATAAAATAAAAGATATTTTTGTAACTTTTAGGTAAAGCTTGAAATATCTACTTTAAGGTCTCTGTCTCTATTTTTATTTCTTTCTTCTATGTAAACTTCCATGGACACACACATGATTTCCTATTCTATCACTCATCTCAGATGTCCTAGTGGAAAGAGCACAAACATGGCTGAGGCATCAAGACAATTTCCTGCTTCAAACTGGTTCCAGATTTCTCTTTCAGAATTTTCAGTTTAATTACATTTTGGGACGTCCTTGGTGGTCCAGTGGTGAAGAATCTGCCTGCCAAGGCAAGGGATATTGGTTTGATCCCTGATCCAGGAAGATCCCACATGCCACAGAGAAATTAAAAATTAAGCCTCTGTGACACAGCTCTTGAGCCTTTACTCTAGAACCGAGGAGCAGCAACTAGAGAAAGTCTGTGAGCAGCAATGAAAACTCAGCACAGCCAAAAATAAACAAATTAAAAAAAAAAAAGATGAATTAAATACATTTTAAGAAGAGAAGGAAAAAAGGGGAAAGTAATCACTAGTTTTTAAGTAAAATGTGTACTAACCCTCTAAGTATTTTTGCTTGTGCTAATCAGTTATTGAACAATATTTTGCAAAATGTGTGCCTTCCAGTATTTTGTCTAAGAGCAAGGATTCTATGCCCATTTCATTTGAATTTTGGGGCTTTTAATATTTTCATCACTTAAAAGCCATGTTAAGAAAATGTATCATACTCCAAATTTTAATACATCGGTGGTTTCATCGCTAAGTCATGTCTGACTCTTGTGACCCCATGGACTGTAGCCTGCCAGGTTCCTCTGTCCATGGGATTCTCCAGGTAAGAAAACTGGAGTGGGTTGCCATTCCCTTCTCCAGGGGATCTTCCTGACCCAGGAATTGAATGCAGGTCTCCTGCATTGCAGGCAGATTCTTTACCAACTGAGCTATGAGGGAAGCCATTAACTAAATCGGTGGCTGGCAATACTTGTATTTGTATTGTCACATTAATTGTTTTTGGTGTTGCTTTAGCGAAAGGCTTTTTCTGGGATTTTTGAAATGTAACTGTATAAAACTATAAAGTTATAAAATTATAATTTCCTATTATAAAAAGAATTTTAAAATTGGCTGGGATACATTTTATAAAAATCTATTATTAACAGTTGCAACTTGTCTTTGCAAATCAAAATTTTCTTGATTAGCTTGTCACCAAAAATAATGAGATAAATCAGATGCCAAGGCTGTTATTTATAGTGTCTAGTTTCAAATCTATGTATCATCAGATGGTTTAATTTTATCCAGAATGAAAAACAAATTTATTCAATACATAATTTGTATGTTAGTAAATTTATGTTAATATAAGAACTTTTTCTTCCATTTTATAAAAAGATTTTTATTTTTATTGGGAAAAGTAGTCCACCTATAATACATGTGTGTGTTTGGCCTAGCTTTTGTTTTCAGTGTTTGGATATCTGAATATTTTTATTTGTCAGACTGGAATATCTAAAAAACTATATCTATTATTTAATGGTACTTACAAGGTTATAATGAAGATATTATGTCCACTGAATTGGTATTCAAATACAAATGGAAAAATTATAATGGTATAATGGTAATTTTTTCTGTATTTTCTCTGAAGAATATATAACTCAATACCTGTCTATTTTGCACATTATGCCAATCAAAGGTTGACATGTACTCACTTCAGAGTCGGAAAAAACCATGTTAAATTTGGGTGACAAGAAATTCAAATCCTCTGTTACAAATTCAGAAAAAAATGTTTATTTGAAAATAAAGTATTGAATAAAATCAATATTACCAATCCTAACAAAAGGAGATAAACGTATTGGCTGAAATTCCAGGCAGGTAACATAATGAGTGAAGTGATCCTCTATGAGTGTGAATGAGGGAATCAGGGCAATGCCTTGAGTTCACGTCCTACCTAAAAAAGATAACAGCTATTTAGCTTTGACAAATCATTACTATATGTGAGTGTGGGACTAGAGTTACCAGATTATGTGATTCTTTTCAAGAAGACACTGAGAAAAATATTTGTTAAAAACATGAAAGCTATTTGCAAATGTTGCCTCCCCCCCCAACAATAACTCAGTGCTGACAAAATAAAACGAGGTAGTTAGTCTGTGACCTCTTAACTATGTAAATCAAGTTCAATTATTTCAAATAATTTTCATTTTGTATGAATTACAGGGACAAATATGAGACTGCATTATGAAAGAATAGATTCACTATTTAAAGAATTTAGCTCACATAAAATACATAAATTCACTTAAGCATTTACATATTTTTTGAAAATATATATTGCAGTACATTTTATTCTTCCATTAACCACTAAAAATATGTTAAAAACCAAAAGCAAATATTCCCCCCCAAAGTAATAACTTTAAACTTCATTCAACTAGCCTTTTAGAAAAGAATTTGAAGAAGACATTTCCTTGAGTCTTTAACCATATTTCATAGTGTTTTCAAATTAACCTTAAAGAAAGTTAGAACTATAAGAATTCTTGAAAGTGATTTAATACAATCCTTTATGTTATGTATGAGTAAGGTCCAGAAAAGAGAATTGTCTAATATCACAAAAATAGCTAACCACAGAATTGATAATCCAAATAGCATGAAGGTGAAAAGTAACATTTAATATTTCAAATTGAGATTATGAAAAGAATTATAAGCAAATATGTAAGAAAACATAGCACATGTAGTAAATATATAAAATATGCAACTGATATGAGTAAATTTTACTAAGAGATTTAAGGAGCTTTACTCTTACTTTTAATATACATTCATTTATATTTTTATGGTTGATAAACCAGCTTTTACTTAATTTAGAGTGAAAGAATTCTGGATGGGTATCATTTGTGAGCATCTGGGGGATTTTCAAAGAGGTTTGTGCCAGTGGACAGAGTTGGTGTCCTGAGCCTTACTAGTAATTAAACTTACTATCTGTCATTCATCTCTGCTCTGCAAATAAGCTGAGAAATCAGAGATTTCTCATTGACAGAAAAATAGGAATTCAGCGGTCAGTTCAAGAGAAAAAGGGTTTTAAAAAGTGTAAAAGATGAAAACTCTGCTTCTGACTGTCAGAAGAGCTGACAAGATTCAGACAGGTTCCAGCAGGGAATGATGGCATTTTCTATCAGAACCACAGAACTGCTTGAGAGACCAGGACTGGGTATTAATGTAGCCAGTATGAATTTGCTTCACATACTAAGCAGCATGTTTTATCTGTTCTTGAAACAAACCAAATCTCCATCACCAAGTCATAAATTATTATTTTTGTTGTATTGAATAAATGGGGTTATTTCTTCCCTAGAAATATCTGAAGATCTGGAAGAGGTGTAGTTGGTACCTGTCCAGAAATGGAAGGCTGAGGGAAGGTGGTCTTTATGCCAGTTATTACCTGCTTATGCTCCATGAAGTTTTCCCAGGTGGTGCTAGTGGTAAAGACCCTGCCTGCAAATGCAGCAGACATAAGAGATGCAGATTTGATCCCTGAGTTGGGAAGATCCCCTGGAAGAGGGCATGGCAACCCATTCCAGTATTCTTGCCCGGAGAATCCCATGGATAGAGGTGCCTGATGGGCTACAGTCCATTCGAAAAGGAAGAGTCAGACATGACGGAAGCGACTTAGTATGCACATACACATGCTCCATGATGCCATTACTGCAGTTCATCTTCTCCTTCTGTGTAGGGCACTGATTCACTGACAAGCTCGAGAATCCTGCCTGGGTAGTGCCACTCACTGGGTGGAGGCTTGGCCTCAAAGACCTGTAACACTGCCCTCTAACCTGCAATGCTGAATGGTTCATTTTTCACAACATCACTCAGTCATTCCCCATTAAGGTTAGCTGCATGCAAGTGGACTTTGACATTTTATAATTCTGTCTCTCAGGTAGAATCACTTTCCTCTTGCCAGTCCTCAGTACTGACATGTCTCTTCTAGATGAGCCACTCATGCCTCAGAAAATCTTGGGTGGAATTTTTCCTCCAGACAATAGCTCAATAACTCCTAATACACAAATTCAGGTAAAGGAACTAAGTTTCACTTAAAGTAGAACTAACTTCCAGCCGGTCAGTAAAAATGATTCAGCAAAGGATACACCAAATAGGTGAACAATAAAGACATACGATGATTGGGTCAGGGGTGGGGTGGGGTAGACGGTTGTATTAATAAATTAAGCAATTGAAATCCTTGAGATTACTTAAGGGAATATTGGTCCATGTCTTAACTCATATGGTTGGTTAAAGCATAAAAGTTATAGCTTGGAACTGGAACTGAATATAAACCTGTAAATGAAACTGATAAATGTATTACCTAGCTGTGGAGATATCCTAAATCTATCTGCAGCTAACAATACCTGGCGTATCTGAAGTAAGAAAAAGAGAAGCTACTGCTGCCTGCTTCTCCTGTTGCCTTCAATCTTTGCAGCATCAGGGTCTTTTCCAAGTCAGCTCTTTGCATCACATGGCCAAAGTATTGGAGTTTCAGTTGTAGCAACAGTCCTTCCAATGAATAATCAGTGTTGATTTCCTTAGGGATTCACTAATTTGATCACTTTGTAGTCCAAGGGACCCTCATCAGTCTTCTCCAGCACCACAATTCAAAAGCATCAGTTCTTTGGCTCTCAGCCTTCTTTATGGACAAACTTTCACTTCTGTACATGACTACCAGAAAAACCATAGCTTTGACAATATGGATCTTTGTCAGTATGATGTCTTTGCTTTTTAATACTCTGTCTAGGTTTGTCATAGTTTTCTTTCCAAGGAGCAAGCATCTTCTAATTTCATGGCTCGAGTCATGATCTGCAGTGATTTTGGAGCCCAAGAAAATAAAATCTGTCCCTGCTTCCACTTTTTCCCCTCCTATTTGCCATGAAGTGATGGGACCAGATGCCATGATCATTGTTTTTTGACTGTTGATTTTTAAGCCAGCTTTTTCAGTCTCCTCATTCACCCTCATCAAGAGGCATTTCACATAATGTACTCTGCGTATAAGATAAATACACAGGGTGACAATATACAGCCTTAATGTATTCCTTTCCCAATTTTGAACCAGTTCCTTGTTCCAGGTCTGGTTTTAACTGTTGCTTTTTGACCCACATATAAGGTTTCTCAGGAGACAGGTAAGGTGGTCTGGTACTCCCATCTCTTTAAGAATTTTCCACAGTTTATTGTTATCCACACAGTCAAAAAGCATAATTAGATGTTTTTGGGGGGGACCTGGGTTTGATCTCTGGGATGGGAAGATCCCCTGGAGAAGGGAATGGCAATCCACTCCAGTATTCTTGCCTGGAGAATCCCATGGATGGAGGAGCCTAGTAGGCTACAGTCCATGCGGTTGCAAAGAGTCGGACATGACTGAGCGACTTCACTTTCTTTCTTTCACTTTCTTTTGGAACTCCCTGGCTTTCACCATGATCCAACACATGTTGGCAATTTGATCTCTGGTTCCTCTGCCTCTTTGAAACCCAGCTGGTACATCTAGAAGTTCTTGGTTCATAAACTGCTGAAGCTTAGCTTGAAGGATATTAAGCATAGCCTTGCTAGCATGTGAAATGAGCACAGCTGTATCTTGGTTTGATCATTTTTGGCAATGCCTTTCCTTGGGATTAGAATGAAAATTGACATTTTCAGTCCTGTAGCCACTGCTGAGTTTTCCAAATTTGTTGACATACTGTATGAAGCACTTTTACAGCATTATCTTATAGGATTTGAAATATCTCAGTTGGAATTCCATCATCTCCACTAGTTTTGTTCATGGTGATGCTTCCTAAGGCCCACTTGACTTCACAGTCCAGGATGTCTGGTTCTAGGTGAGTGATCACACCATCATGGTTATCTGAGTCATTAAGATCTTTTTTGTATAATTCTGTGTATTCTTGCCACCTTAATATCTACTGCTTCTGTTAGGTTCATACTGTTTCTGTCCTTTATCATGTCCATCCTTGAATGAAATGTTCCCTTGGTATCTTCAATTTTCTTAAAAAGATCTCTAGTCTTTTCCATTCTATTGTTTTCCTCTGTTTCTTTGTATTGTTCACATAAGACAGCCTCCTTTTTATTCTCTGGAATTCTACATTCAGTTGGGTATATCTTTCCCTCTCTCCATTGTCTTTTACTTCTCTTATTTCCTCACCTATTATAAAACCTCCTCAGACAACCACTTGCTTTTTTGCATTTCTTTTTCTTTGGTATGGTTTTGGTCCCTGCCTCCTGTACAATGTTACGATCCTCCATCCATAGTTCTTCTGGCACTCAGTTTATTAGATCTAATCCTTTGAATCTATCACCACTACTATATAATCATAAGAGATTTTATTTAGGTCATACCTGAATGGCCTAGTGGTTTCCCTTACTTTCTTTACTTTAAGCCTGGATTTTGCAATACAGAGCTCATGATCTGAGCCACAGTCAGCTCCATGTTTTGTTTTTACTGATGGTACAGAGCTTTTCCATCTTTGACTGCAAATAACATAATCAATCTGATTTCAGTATTGACCATCTGATGATGTCCATGCATATTGCTATCTCTTGGGTTGTTGGAAGAGGGTATTTATTACGACTAGCACGTTCTGTTGACAAAACTCTGTTAGCCTTAGTCCTGCTTCACTTTGTACTCCAAGACCAAATTTGCATGTTACTCTAAGTATCTCTTCACTTCCTAATTTTTCATTCCAATCCCCTAAATGAAAAGGACATATTTTTTAGTATTAGTTCTAGAAGGTGTCGTAAGTCTTCATAGAACTGGTCAACTTCAGCTTCTTCAGCATTAGTGCTTGGGGGCATATACTTGGATTACTATGATGTTGAATGATTTGCCTTGGAAACAAACTGAGATCATTCTGCTGTTTTTGAGGTTGAACTCATTACTGCATTTTGGTGGAGAAGGAAATGGCAACCCACTTCCAGTATTCTTGCCTGGAGAATTCCATGGACAGAGGAGCCTGGCAGGCTATAGTGTTGGGGTTACAAAGAGTCAAACATGACTGAGTGACTATCACACACACTGCATTTTGGTACTACTAGAGAATTCCAGAAAAACATCTGGTTCTGCTTCACTGATGCCACTAAAGCCTTTGACTGTGTAGATCATAACAAACTGTGGAAAACTCTTAGAGATGGGAATACCAGACCACCTTACCTGCCTCCTGCAAAATCTGTATTCAGGTCAAGAAGCAACAGTTATAACTGGGTATGGAACAATAGATTGGTTCAAAATTGGGAAAAGAGTACATCAAGGCTGCATTGTCACCCTGCTTATTTAACTTACATGCAGAGTACACCATGTGACATGTTGGGCTGGATGGAGCACAAGCTGGAATCAAGATTGCCGGGAGAAATATCAATAACCTCAGATATGCAGATGACACCACCCTTATGGTAGGAAGCAAAGAGGAACTAAAGAGACTCTTGATGAAAGTGAAAGAGGAGAGGGAAAAAGCTGGCTTAAAACTCAGTATTCAAAAAATGAAGATCATGGAATCCGGTCCATCAATTCATGGCAAATAGATGGGTAAACAGTGGAAACAGTGACAGATTTTATTTTCTTGTGCTCCAAAATCACTGTAGATGGTGACTGCCACTGTGAAATTAAAAGATGCTTTCTCCTTGGAAGAAAAGCAATGACAAACCTAGACAGTGTATTAAAAAGGCAGAGACATTACTTTGCCTACAAAGGTCCGTCTAGTCAAGGCTATGGTTTTTCCAGTTGTCATGTACGGGTGTGATATTTGGACAATAAAAAAGGCTGAGCACTGAAGAACTGATGCCTTTGAACTGTGGTTCTGGAGAAGACGCTTGAGAGTCCCTTGGACAGAAAGGAGATCAAACCAGTGAATCCAAAGGAAATCAACCCTGAATATTCACTGGAAAGACTGATGCTGAAGCTGAAGCTCCAACACTTTGGCCACCTGATGCAAAGAGCTGACTCGGAGGAAAAGACCCTGATGCTGGGAAAGATTGAAGGCAAGACAAGAAGGGGACGACAGAGAATGAGATGGTTGGGTGGCATCACTGACTCAATGGACATGAGTCTGAGCATACTCTGGGACATGGTGAAGGATAGGGAAGCCTGGCTTGCTGCAGTCCACTGATTCGCATTGATTTGAACACGAATGAACAACTGAAGCATGAATGACTGAGCAACTGAATGACTGCACTTTGGACTCTTTTGTTGACTATGAGGTCTACTCCATTTCTTATCTTGCCCACAGTAGTAGATATAATGGTTGGAAGATGAGCACCCCCCAGGTCAGTACATGTCCAATATGCTAATGAGGAAGAGTGGAGAGAAATTACTACTATAAAGCTCCATTAAGAAACTGGCTGGGCCAAAGCAGAAATGATGCTTAGCTGTGGGGATGTGTCTGTTGGAGAAAGTAAAGTCTGAGGTTCAAAGAGCAATATTGCAAAGGGACCTGGTCCATTAATCAAGGTACACTGGATGTGATCAAGCAGGAGATGGCAAGATTGAACATCAACATCTTAGGAATCAGTGAACTGAATTGTATGGGAATCAGCAAATTTAATTCAGATGATCATTATATCTAATACTGTGGGAAAAAATCCCTTAGAGGAAATAAACTATACTCCAATAAAAATTGAAAAAAAAAATTTGTTTGAAAGCTATTTCCAGTTCTTTTGCATAAGAATGTAACCTATGGGTGAAATTCCTAGGTTATATAGACATTCTATATTTATCTTTTTGAGAAACACCATAAACAGAGTGGCTAAAATTCATAGGGTGGCACACTGCTGAAAATAAGAGTTCCATAGAGATAAAACTCTGGAAATCTGAAACAGTCCCCATGGGTCTTCAGCTTAGTAATAATCAGCACATGTATTGGAGGAAACTACCTAAAGATTAGAGGTAACAGTGCTTGGTGCTCACTCAGAGATGAAAATATTTCCTGTTCCATCTACTCAAAATGAAAAACCTCATAATTCACTCAGCTAAAGGGCTTCCCTGATAGCTCAGTCGGTGAAGAATCCACCTGCAATACTTACCTGGCAGGGGAGATACCATGATCACGAAGGTGGTTTTCCCAGGGCGAGGCTTATCCATTGCACTCTGGATGTGCTGACCCCTGCGATTTCCCCAAATGTGGGAAACTCGACTGCATAATTTGTGGTAGTGGGGGACTGCGTTCGCACTTTCCCCTGATAAAAAAAATAAATAAATAAATTTTAAAAAAAAGGAAAAAAAAAAAGAATCCACCTGCAATGCAGGAGACCCCGGGCTGATTCCTGGGTTGGGAATATCTGCTGGAGAAGGGACAGGCTACCCACTCCAGTATTCTTGAGCTTCCCTTGTGGCTCAGCTGGTAAAGAATCCACCTGTAATGCGGGAGACCTGGGTTTGATCCCTAGGTTGGGAAGATCCCCTGGAGAAGGGAAAGGCTACCCACTCTAGTATTCTGGCCTGGAGAATTCCATGGACTGTATAGTCCATTGGGTCACAAAGAGTTGGACATGACTGAGCGACTTTCACTTTCACTTTCAGAGTACTAAGAAGGTTTTGCCTCAGTTGTGGGACAAGATTAGCCCTGGATTATACGGTGATCTCACCTCATCTCATAAAGCTGAAAAGCAAGACTGCCAAATATCAGACAGTTTCCAAAAACTACATTTAAGAACAAAGGTCAAGAATATGTGTAGAAAAACGAAAAATATCCAGCATACAAGGTAAAATGAACAATGCCTGAAATAACATAAAAGTAACCAGACTATTAGAAATGGGCCAATATGATTCATATTGAAGAGAAAATCCAAACAACCAGAACCAAATCAGAAATGGCAAAGGATAGAGTCAATAAAGATATTAAAATAATTATTATAACTGCCTTCCATATATTCAAGAATCTACAGGGTTTATTCAACATAGTAAGTGGATTCTTACGAGATACAAAAAAAGATGCAAAATTAACTTTCAGAGCTGAAAACTTCAACACCTGAGATGGGACGGCTCCTCAAGTTTTACTTAATATGTAAAAGTGGAAAATTCTGTTTAGTGACCAGAATTTTGACCCAAATCTCCGAAATAGAGTCATGGCTCCTGAATCAAATGCTGAATCTGAATCAATTTATTAATATAAATCCAAGAAGAGGACCTGAAGAGAAAGGACCCTGCTATATTATCAATGTTTTATACTGTGATAATGTGCTCCTATTCATGGTATTCCCGGGTCTTACCATTCTGAAACTGCTGGCTTCATAGGACCATAGATTGCCCTTATAATGACTCTGTTATGGTGCCAGCTAGGTGGCAATACCTTATGTGATTGAGACAGTGTCCTCCAGGATCTATGCAGTCAATGCTTTAAATCAGCCTCTAACACATGGTGCTGTTTCTTCCATCACCAGGATTTACAGATCCTTACACTCAAATGGGCTTCCCTGGTAGCTCAGCTGGTAAGGAAGCCTCCTGTGATGCAGGAGACCCTGGTTCAATTGCTGGTTGGGAAGATCCCCTAGAGAAGGGATAGGCTATCCCCTCCAGTATTTTTGGACTTCCCTGGTGGCTCAGATGATTAAGAATCCATCTGCAATGTGGGAGACCTGGGTTCGATCCCTGGGTCGAGAAGATCCCCTAGAGGAAGGCATGCAACCCACTCCAATACTCTTGCCTGGAGAATCACCATGGACAGAGGAGCCTAATGGGCTGCAGTCCATGGGGTTGCAAAGAGTCGGACACGACCAAGTGACTAAGTACAGCATACATGCAAATCCAAGAGATAGGAATGAGAGTAGCTTCTCTCACATTGCTTCAAGTGATCTTGAGTAGCAAAATGTTTCTTTCCCATTCCCTTGACTTTAGGGTATGTTGGCCTAGAGGTTTTAATATCAAAACAAGGAATGCATCCATCAAGGGACACAATAAAGATTCCACTGAATTGGGAGTGGCTGCCATTTGGCCACTTTGGGCTCTTCAAGCCTCTGAATCAACAGAAAAAAGAAAGGAGTTACTATGCTGGCTGCAGTGATCAATCCTGGTGATCAAGGAAAAATATGGTCCTATTGCACAATGAGGGTAGAGGATTCAGCCTAAAAAAAACCGGAGACCCCCTAGGGCATCTCTTTGTATTCATATGTATTTTGATTAAAAGTCGGGGTAAACTATGATAACTTCATTCAAGTAGGATTTCTAATAGCCCAGATCCTTTAGGAATTAAGGTTTAGGTCATCTCACCACAACCAGCTGAGGAGCTTGGTGAGGGCAACGGGAATATGGAAAGGGGAGTGGAAAAAGGAAATGAAAGAAAGTAGTGGAAGAAATATCAGCCATGATGATGTGACCGTTTGCAGAAAAGAACACAATAATCATTATGAGTATTACTTTCAAGTGAACATTTGTGTATGTAATAAATATTTTTGTTTTATTACCTCTGTCATCCTCTTTTGTAACATGTTAATAACAATTAACTTTATATGTTAGCATTTATATAGTTTTCTGGGGTGAGGGGTAAAGAGAGGAGAAAGGGGAGTTACTGTTCAATGGATACAGAATTTCAGTTTGATAAGATAAAAAGTTCCAAATATAGATAGTGGTGAGGGTTGCACAACAATGCAAAGGTACACAGTGACACTGAACTATGAATCTGAAATGATTAAAATGGTACATTTTTGTTATGCGTATTTTAGAATAAACATTAATATTGTGAACCAATTATAAAAATGAACAAAAAATGATCTACAGAGTATCACAGGAGAAATGTGAACATCGCCCAAAGATTCTGTACCTTCGCCTAGGTAAAGAGTTAACACTTTTAACATTTTTCACTTTTTATGTGGGATAGTTCATCTTGTTGTTACTAAGTTCTTTATGCCAGAAGTATTATTTTGCTATTGTCTTTATTTGGTGATTAAATATGGTTTAAAGAGATGTGTATGGGTGCCATGTTGACAAAGAGTGGGTTATGATGGCTCTGTGATATGACATCAGTCAGTTATGTTTCCAGTTAGAGTGGTCTACAAGGAATATTCTCTTGTGAGAGTTGGAGGACAAAAGGGAGGCAGCACACATTTTGTAGCATACATACAACCTCTCCTACTTATTTAAACAAACAGTCAGGTTCTGCTGTCATGGAATTTTGAAATGCAATTTAAAAGTTTCAATTTTAAGTTAATCTAAAGGGAGATTATCCTGGGTGGGCCTGACTTAATCAGGTGGCAGTCATCAAAGCAATTAGGTCTCTGAAAATCTGAGACTCCCAGCACAGTTAGGCCTGAAATTGTTCTCTCTTCCCCCTATATCTTTCCTTCCTGACTGCCCATCTGTGGATTTGGGCTTGCTTAACCAGAGCCAATTCCCTTACTGTCACTATATATCTGTTCTTCTGTGCTCAGATGCTCAGTTGTGTCCAATATGTGTGTGCAAGTATATATACCCATGTGTGTGTGTGTGTAAACTTAAAATATATCCTACTGGTCTGCTGCTCTGATGGAAACCCAACTGATACAAATTAAAAGAGATTTGAGAGCCACGAACCAATAGCAATGTATTAATTTGGGTTAAGGTTTGAACAAGATATTAAAATCTTTTTAAGACTACTGAGGAAATTTAGACACAGACCAGATATTTGACAGTATTAAGAAGTTCGTGTCAATTATTTTCAATGTAATGATGATATTACAGATATTTTTTAAAAGACTATATATACTATTTGCAGAATAAAAATGGTATGATATGTAGAGTTTGCTTCACACTCCCAAAAGCGAGGTTATAAATGAAACAATATTGGTCACTAATTTATAGTTTTGAAGGTAAATGATAGTACATGGGATTCATTATAATATTTTACCTCCTTTTGTATACATTTCAAATTCTCCATAGTAAGAAGGTAAAATGAAAAAATTAAAAGCTCACAAATACTTAACCTTGAGAAGAAAAGGGTAAATAAAGGCAAATTTTGCATTTACTAATTTTTATACCCAACTGCAGACATTAGGTAGAACTGTAATATCTAGCCTCTTGTCTCCCCTTTTCGATCACATGTACACACACACACTCACTCACATACCCTCTTTCTATACCATAGGCACATAAACATCCATATATAAAACTTAGGTTTTAATAAGCTCTGCATACTCTTAGTTATATGAAATGACATAAGGATAAAATAATTTAGAATTACATGATGTCAATTAAACACCTCTGACCTACCACAGAAATGCTTACATAGTGAAACCAAAAGATTAAATACCAAGGCAGAATCTCCGGATGAATATGGTAATGTAATTTTTTAACATACATGTATGTTAATGTTAAATTTTTGTACTTATAAGCAAGCACACATAACACTGTTATAAGACAAACAGAACTTTATTTGACATATAACAAACAGTGGTAATAGCTGGTAGAAAGAAGGCTTTCCAGAAACACTGGAAGTGTATCTGAAGTCAAGGATTATGGCTTATTTGAGCAGCAAGAAGTAAACAGAGAGGAAATCTGAACAATCTATAATGTAAGCAATTCCCTGATGCTCTCTGTGGATCCAGTGGTTTATCATTTGAAGTTGTATTTGATTATATTTATGATCACATTTATTATTTATTCAACTCACTTCATCTTGCTACATAGAGTACTGTCTAATGAAGGAATAATCCTATCAAACTGATAATTTCATGTTCAAATGTGAAAAGATACATTTTAAAATTCTACTCCTTTCTACATCTGTTCTTAATCTTTGGTCTTCAGTTCAGTTTAGTTCAGTCGCTCAGTCGTGTCCAACTCTTTGAGACCCCATGAATCGCAGCACGCCAGGCCTCCTGTCCATCACCAACTCCCAGAGTTTACTCACACCCATGTCCATCAAGTCGATGATGCCATCCAGCCATCTCATCCTCTGTCGTCCTCTTCTCCTCCTGCCCCCAATCCCTCCCAGCATCAGGGTCTTTTCCAATAAATCAACTCTTCGCATTAGCTCTAGCTAATAAAAGTATAGGCTTCCTAGGTGGCTCAGTGATAAGGAATCTGCTCGCAATGCAGGAGACACAAGAGATGCAGGTTCGACTGGGTTGGGAAGATCCCCTGGACAAATAAATAACAACCCACTCCAGTATTCTTGCCTGGGAGATCCCATGGACAAAGGAAGCTGGCAGACTACAATCCATGGGGTTTGCAGAGTTGGACATGATTTAATGACTGAGCACACTCACAAAAATAAAAGTATAGATAAGAAATAAAACATCATGGAGGTGAGAGGATGTGAGACTATGCTAATTTATTATACAAAGTAAACTAGAGAAGCAGGAGTTGAGTAGTATTCATATGTTTTACCAACTAATTTAAATCACATATTAAATCACTGTTGCTTCCATAAAATAACTTCAACTATGCATACTCTATTCTGATAATGCCTAGAGTGATCCTGAGTCTTCATTTGACCAAGATGTTCTTGGCTTGTGCTAGATGTCCTAGAGCAATTATCAATTACCCTCAGAATTTTCCCAGTTTGAGACAATAAATTACATAGTCACCCTAATAATACTCAAGAGCTTTGCCTTTTTTTAACCCTGCCAATTAGAAAGCATAAAATCTTTTTTCTTCATCAAATTTCTTTAAATGGCAACTTCCCCATGTGTAATAATAGAAATGTTTACTTTTATAGTTGTATTTCTTTTTTCTTTTTTTTACCTCTATCTTAACAACTTTATCATTTACTTTTTTCACCCCAGTATTTTTTCACATCCAAATGACTTAAAATATGAAACTCCACAATTTGAATTATGCTTTCAAGAAAATATTTTCAACTATAGATTATAGTGAATTATTATTTTAAAAGTGCAAAAATATTGGGAATAAATATATTAAATATATTCTTTACAATATCAAAATTCTTTTCCTTGGTAAATTGTTTTGCTTTGCACTTAAAATACATCTCCAAAACCTGTGTTATTAACTGATTTTTAAAATGCATCTGAAGGCATACAATATGTACTTTGATTCTGATCATTTTTTTGGTATGATTCTATGAATGATAGCAAACATACTGATACAGAAATTTGTTTTGGAGACTTATAGAGCATTTTCAATTCATTTATTTTACAGATGAGGAAACTGAAACTCAGAGCAGGGAAATGAGTAACTGCAGGTAACAGTTACCTAGGAAAGATTGAAGGCAAAAGGAGAAGGAATGGCAGAGGTGAGACGGTTAGATAATATCACCCACTCAATGGACATGAATTTGAGCAAATTCCAGGAGATGGTGGAGGACAGAGGACCTGGAGTGCTGCAGTCCATGGGGTCAAAAAGTTGGACATGACTTAGTGACTGAACAACAGTAAGCTAATAAAGTTAAGTGTAAGAGTCAGAAAGAGATCATCAGCTCAAGATTCTTTTTGTTTGTTTTTAACTTTTTACCTTGAAATAAGTTCAGTCTTGAAGAAGAGTTGCAAAAATAGAAGCTCCCCAATACTCTCCCCAGTTTCCCCTAAGGTTAACTTTTTACACAGCCGTGTTCTAGTTATCACAAGGCTCTTTCTATTGCACTGCAGAAAGGGTTAGTTATTTATTGTCTATATATGCATTTCATAAAATACTCAGTGCTAAAGAATTTAGGATTTTCTTATAATATTAACATATCTCAATACCTATTAGGATGACACATTTGCAACTGGAATATAAGTTTGGGGACTTTTTGGAATAATGCTAATAACACATTTATATCTCTGTATAAATTAGTGTGAGCTTTTATAGATTGTTTCATAAACATATCACCAGCAGTGGATTTGTATTATTAACTGTATAAACATAAAGGCTGGATGAAAAATTCCAATAAATTACTTTCTAAGATGTGCAATCTTAGAAAAATATTTCTTCAGTTTGTTTATAGAACTTCTATATATATATACATATATGACTATAGACTATATATATATAACTTAACTTCTATAAACTTAAATCCCTGTGATGTGGGATTAGGTGATACACTCTTTTGGCATATATTTGCTACTATTTTCTTTGTGCTGGATTGAGTGAAAAAATAATCGGAACAGGTACACTGAGTCTCTCTAAAAAATTAAAAATGTATTTTTTAAAAACAAAATCAGTTGGGCTATTGACAATCTCTGCTTGGTTACAATATTTGGATTGCTAAAATTGTAAAACTTCTTTTAGTACTTTAAGCTTTCCGAATTTTTTCATACTTCCATATTTATTTGATCTTTCCCTCCAACACTTTGCAAGAACAGGTTTCTCGTTTTCCTTTTTCCTAATTTCATTTTGATACTAGTAATAAACTGTTACTGCCCTACCCATATCTCCTTGTCAGAGCACACTGGCCTGATTTTCCAAAATGGTGGGGGATATTCCACAGCATTTTCAGCCTATGTAAGGACAGAACAGCTTCCAGACTCCATAGAAAGTCCTCAAAAAAAGATGCTGCTCTTGTAGTTGGAAGATTGGCCAGCATGCATTGTATAAATGCACCCTGTAAATAGACCCTGACCAGTGACTGAAGAGAGTTGGTGCATATATACACCTGTTTTCTCAGGCTTTCAGCACGATAATTCTGAGGTTACCATTTCAATGATTTTTCAGGAAATCCCACTGAGATTCTGTTCGCTCACAGTGATAATTTGCTGGGGAATTCACACCCTTCATTGCCTCCCTTCCATTCCCTGTCTCACTTCCCCAGGATCCTACTGCTTCCTGAAATCACTTCCAAAGTAAACTACTTGCACTTGAATCCTTAACTCAGGATCTGCTTTTAATAGACCATAAACTCAGAAAATATTTTCCCAAAGCTTAGGCTGCAGGGAAATACTCAGTATTTATGTTCTTTAGTAACAGAACTGATTGTAGGAAAGACAGGAACATGGAGACAAAGAAATAGGCTTGAGTATACTTGTGGATATCAATTATCTGTGATTTCTCTAAAAAGCCAATCATTATTACCAAAAATATATTATCTTTTGTTACTCAGACTGAAATTTAGGAAGGAAAAGGATATCCAATGAAAGTCAATAAAGATTGGGCATTTTGTTCTTCAGATTAGTATCATTTTCTATCATAGTTGCTTATGTTCATAAGTCATCAAATAGTTAATGAAAAGCACACAAATTCTATTGTGTCTTAAGATCTGAAAAACATTATTAAATTTGCAGTGCCAATTGCCTGGTTAATTAAAAAATAAACTATTTCTTTTCAGAGAATTAAAAGGTCAAGTGCTTCTATTACATTTTTGGAAAGTTCAAACAGTTTATTTGCAGCATAAGATGTATAGCATGCTGTATCATAATATAGCATGCTGTGCAGCAGCTTAATAATAAACTGGGAGGCGCTTTACCTTTTTATTTTTTCAGTTTTATTAGCTGGAACAAAATGCAGAATACAACAGGTAAAATGTTTGTCTATCTGATCAGAATGGTAGAGGTATATGCAGTGAGAAATGAAGTATAATTTTTCTAAAAAGACAACAAAATATACTATACCAGGGAATAGAGGCTTAATTAGAATGTACACTCTGATAACCGTCATTGATCAAATCAGCTCAGAGCTGACTGATCCTTAGATGTTTAACCAGGTCAGAGACTTAGGAGAGTGTCTAATTCCTGGCATAACACAGCTTGCTTACTATGAGATAGCCTAAAGATCCCCTGGAGTAGGAAATGGCAACCCACTCTAGTATTCTTGCTTGGAAAATTCCATGGACAGAGGAGCCTGCCCAGTTATGGTTCATGGGGTCACAGAGTCAGACGGTTGAGAGACTGAGCTTGCGCATGTGCACACGCACACACACACACACACATCCATATTAAAAACCATATCTTCTGCTTCTGGGCCCCATGTAGTGGTCAACAGTATTTAAATATTAAATCTAAAGATGAATAAGAGAAGGGGCAAATAAATACCATAAGAATACAGTGCCATGACTATTTCAGTAGGTTTATGTCTATAAAGCAATTTAACTTAGAAGGCTCATTTTGAATCTAACTTACAGCAATGACAAATATTTTTCCAACTATTTTAGAAATATTTTATTTCTTTTTAGAAATTTGTGAACCTCAAGTTTTCCAGTTCTAAAACTTAAGTCTTTCCCCAATTTAAAACTACATTCTACTGAACACTTTGCCCAGACTTTAATGTAATATAGCTTTGAACTATCTTTGAGTTATCTTTGTCCCTCATCTTTTACTGTTTTGAAATAATCTAGTTGCAAATCCCTTTTCTACTTTTTAATTTATGAAAACTATGTCTTTCAATTTATGAAAAATGTCTGCACATTTTTCACAGAATACTTTGTGTAATATCTGGCATCAGCCTTTTTTCTATCTTGACAACCACAGGCTTATTCCAAACCACATTTTTTTTTTCTCATCACAGCTTTCCCTTCGTTAAAAAAAACATCCAATTCTGTGTATAAATTCTCTTTATTTTTGGTCATGAGGGCTATATTGTGGCTTCTTATAACATCATACATCAGATTGAAATTCTGGACTTCGGTTCACAGACCTCTACCAATATGTACTAACTTACCTGCTTTCCCTTTCAGCTCTCAGCGCATATTCTTCCCTGACTTAAGGCAAACGTGTTTTTCATATTCCAGATGAACTTTTATTCTCGAACTAAACGTTATTCTCTTCCTCATTCAGCTGAGTGTTGTCTTTTATTACTTAAAAGTACCAGGAATCCCAATGCCACCTAGATGCTCCTTCCAATAAAGGATGCTAAAAGAAAGGTTAGTATTCTTTCCATTCCCTTCTCTATCTACCAGAAATCAAATTTTATTCTATTCCGTTATTGCCTCAGCTATGCAAGTATTCTTGGTCAATCAGAGTGAAGTTCTTTCCGAGCTAGCCTGATACTAAAGCCGTTTTCACGTTCAAGTGCTGTTCTAGAAACCTATAGGAAAGGAGCATCTTTGTTCTAGAAATCTAGTGAATATGTTCATACGTTTTTACATCTTACAATACGTTGCCACGAATATTATCTCATTTGACTCAAGAATTCCAGGAGGTAAAGACCCATTATTTTGCGGGAGGGGAACCCGAGGCTCCAGTGTCCTGCAGTATTCAAGTGGACAGACTCTGGAATCAAGACGACTTTAGGTTGAATTATTACTACTGTGTTTACACCACTGTGATTTAGGTAAAATTATTAATATCTCTAAACCCAAACTGCCTCATTAAACGAAGACAGTAATCTATATGATACACCGCATGTAAAGAGCACATGTGAAGTTGGTTGCTTGGCACATGGTAAAAGCCCTTAATACATACAGCAACATGTTAAGGGGCTGTCTGATGATACTTTTAGAATATGCCCGCCAGGAACTTGAAACCAAGATTTCTGAACTCCAAAGCCCATGGTTTTCCACTATCACTGCTTCCTAGTACACTGATTTAATTACTAATTTGATGGATGACCTTGAGCAAAATACTTTACTGGGTCAGTTTACTCATCTGTAAACGGAATCTTTTCCGACATTCAGCGTCTACTCCAAATATATATTTTCTTGTCTGTAGTGTTCTGGTTGAGCTTTTAGTTCGTTATATATCCGAGATCTGTGTAATCATAAGATGTGCACATTGCGCTGCATTTTACTCGTATATTCCTTTTTCGTTCGGAATTTAGTTTTGGATACACACCCAGCTGTTGCCAGTCTTTAGTCCGCCTCTCGGCGCCTCGTGAAGGGGATACTCCTACCTAGCTTTATTTATTTATATCCTGGCTTGTTTCCGAAAGGATTTAAGGCGGCGAGTGAGACACTTCAAGTTCCCTAACGAAGTCACACAGTGCGAGTAATACTCTTGATGAAATCACTCCGTAGATCCGCCCTTGAGTGAGAGGCTAACTACTGTCTTTCACCTAACTCTTAAAAACGGAGGTACCTAGCTGGAAGTCCTGGAAGCATACGGCTAAGGTTCCTCCCTCAGCCTTAACGCTGTCCCACCCGTTGTAAACGGTCACTCGAATGCCCTTCTCAGTCTAGCCAAAATTGTCGCCGCTCGAGTCCCGGCTGGACCGAGATGCCACCCCACCCCTTCACTCCCTCTCAAACCCAAGTTTCCTGATTGGGAAGGGGCCTGAAGAGCCTTTCTCACGTTTCCATACTACTGGCTGGCACGGCTGTCAGTAACGTCTGCTTCCCGCCTTCCAGCCTAGCGCGTTTCTTGGACCCCCTCGGTTTCTGCGACAAGCGGCTTACGTTTGCCTGAGCCGTGTTGCCGGGGACCCGCGACCTTTCACCCCTCCCTTCCCACGGGAGCGCCCCGGCCCCCGGCCCCGCCCCCGCCCCCGCCCCCGCCGCCGGCGCGCGCCCCCGCGCACGCGCTCCGCCGGCGCGCGCTCTCACTCCCGCGCAGACACGCACACTCTTCCCCCCTCAGGCGCGCCCCCCCCCCACCCCGCCCCCGCAGGCTGAGGCTTCGGCGTAGGGAGGCGGCGGCGGCGGCGGCGCTGCTGAGAGGCAGGGACCGGAGCGCGAAGTGTGTGGGAGTCTGCGAACTCAACCCCTCACTACCCTCCCCTCTCAGCCATCCCCCTCCCTCCCCGCCAGCCTCCCCCCTCCCCCCCCCCACAAGCGGGAGAAATAATGAGCGAGACCGGGCGGCAGCGGCAGCAGCGGCAGCGGCAGCAGCAGCGCCGAGCAGCCCAGGCGACGGCAGAACCGCTCCGGCAGCGGCGGCGGCGGCAGCACCAGCAGCGGGAGCGAGCGCAGCGCTAGCGCGGCGCCGGGACCGCCGCGCTCCTTCCCGGCTCCTGCCCTCCTCCGCCGCTCGCTCCTCTCTCCGCATCCACCTCCTTCCCCTCCTCCTGCTCATTCACTCTTTCCCTCGCGCTCCCCTCCTCCTCGGCTTCTCCCCGCGCCCCGCCAGCCCTCGCGTCTCCCACTCCCTCTGCCCGTCCTCCCCGCTCCCCTCCTCCCGCTCATTCACTCGCCCCTCTCCTTTCTCCACTCTCTCCCCCTCTCTCCTTTCTTCTCCTTCTTTCTCCCTCCGTCTCTCACACCCCCTCCATTCCCCTGTCTCCTTCCTGACACTGCACTGCAGCTGCTCCTCAGCCCTGCCCCCTCCCCAGTGAGAACAAACCAAACCAGCAACATTGCTTTTTTTTTCTTAAAGAGATTTCTATTGATCCGATTAAAAAAAACAAAAACAAAAACAAAACAACCTTAAGAGACCCCAAAAGCAAAAAAAAAAAAAAAAAGCAAAAAAAAAAAAAATAGCAAAAGCCAAAACAAAAGGGAGAACCTTCTCCCCGTAGAAGCGGCAAGAACTGCAAGCATGATGGCGGCAGCTCCCATCCAGCAGAACGGGACCCACACTGGGGTGCCCATAGACCTGGACCCGCCGGACTCGCGGAAAAGGCCGCTGGAAGCCCCCCCTGAAGCCGGCAGCACCAAGAGGACCAATACGGGCGGTGGGTATCGCTTCCACCTCCCCGCTGGCCCCATCCCCCGCCGCCCGCCCCTGCCTCCCTCCCTCCCGCCGCCCTCCCTCCCTCCCGCGGCCCGGACACCTCCAGCCCGAAGCCGGCGGCTCCCGCGCCCTGCCTCGCGCCCCCTCCCCTGCACCTGCCCCGCACCTCGCTGGTCCCGATACATTTCCATTTCTGTGTTTTATCATTCATCAAAATGGCGACCGGGTTTTTCGGAATAGACCTCTCTTTCCCTTCAATCCGGTCGAAAGGCTGACCGTTTAAATATCCTAGACCTGGGCCAGGGGGTCCGTTAAGGAGGAAGAGGATGACCCCGAGCGAGGTGATGGCCGCCCGAAGATGCGCGCTGCATTTAACAGTCGGATAAAATAAATAAATAAATGGCACTCGGGTAGCGGAGAGCGAATGACTGGGGCACCGGAGAGTTTTGCTCTCTTCATCCCCTTGGTTTGGGCCACAAGTAGTATGCAAAATCTTGAAGAGTGCATGCTCTTACCGCACTTCTACTGTCGGTGCAAAAATCTCTTTGATTTGTCTTCAGGGGTGTGCATACGAGGGTGGGGGTGTCTGGTACTGTGACTTGTTAGTTAACATCCTGCGCTTCCCGGGAAGATGAGTTATAACGGGACCGGTACCGCTTCTTCATTTGCGCTGGAGTCATCTTAACAATGCACCCAATGCATCGAGGCAGAGGTGAATTTATCTACAGCATGTACTTTAGAGCCGGATGGGGGTCTTGCGAATGGCACACCCGAAAAATTTGGAACGTTCATATTCACATAAGGAAGCTGGATTTACCGGGGTGTTTCCTATTTAAGACACCATCAGTTTGACGGAAATTAAAGTTTAGGGAGTTGGCTTTATTTTCTAAAACATTTCATTTCGGTCTTTTTTGGTTCATCCACCCCCTCCGTTTTAATAATTGTGATTCTTTTGGAGAAGGAACATTATCTGGTCACCTTTAAATGTATTTGATGTAAATGACTCCTAAGCTTTTTAGTATTGGCAAAATTCTTCTTAAGGTCCTTTAATTAATGAGCTTAAACGAGATCATAGTAGACTAAGGAGTGCTAAAGAAATACTCCAGGATTAGTTAGATTTGCCAGTCCACATCACTTTGAGTTATTTCCTGGCAGTTATTGAAGGCTTGGAATACACCCTACAGTTTGGGTGGATTATTTGGTAGGAGAATGGTTGTTTTGCATACTTTAAGTAGGATACAGGCAATGGCTAATTGTAGTGCTTGTGTGTTTGCTCGTGTCAAATAAATATAGCTCATCACTATTTACCGTCCTTTTATTTATTTATTTTGCAATATGTTAAGTGAAGGTTTGTCATTGCATAAATCTCTGAAGTTTTGTTGAAGGGTCAGTTCGTTTTCTTTTACCATAGTAACCACAGATAGAATTGGAAGACTTCCATGTTTGGAATAACAACTGGAATTTAGTCATCAGTTTCTACAGTGTTGCAAAATAATAGAACATGTTTAGATTTTAATTCCAAGTTAGAGAAAGTATAAATTCTACAAAATGGGAAACATTTCGTACTTACTTATTTTTCAGTGTAATTGGCTTATTTTTGTTCCTTATAAAAACAATTTAACCCCATATTTCCTGCAGCTATATGCCCAGTGGTTTAATCGCTGTTTTTCTCTCTCGAGGGTGGAGGGAGGGTACAAAGTTTAAAATTACTGTTTTAATGGAGTGTATTTCTTTGCATTTTTCAGAAGACGGCCAGTATTTTCTAAAGGTTCTCATACCTAGTTATGCTGCTGGATCTATAATTGGAAAGGGAGGACAGACAATTGTTCAATTGCAAAAAGAAACTGGAGCCACCATCAAGCTGTCTAAGTCCAAAGATTTTTACCCAGGTAGGTGCAATGATGAAGAGATTGTTTGATAAATCCCCAAGGAAAGAAAAAAAAAAAAGATCTACCTGTGTCGTGTGCTGTATTGAAAGAATTCTTAATAGTGTAGACTTTATTTAGGTATTTGATGTATTAGAGTATTTGTGGAATAATTTTAGAAGTATTTTCACTCTTGATTACCTTTGGTTTCTATAATTGATATTCCATCTCTGATGTAGACCAATTTCGAAATGAATCTTCTGGGTATTTCTAACTACTTCTTTCTGATTAGAAAAAAAAAAAAACAAACAAACTAAAATTTAAAGATAGAAACCTGGACAGCTGGCATCAGGAAATAGGGTTCTTCTGGAGTTTTCAGACATAATTGTAATGACAATTAGTCTAGAGTGAATTCAGAAGAGGGGATAGAAAGGCTTCTTAAAAGAATGGACCATTTACTTTCTAAATCCATTATGTACCTCTTTCTGCTTCATTGCTTTGTTTGTTGGCCCTGGAGTAAAGAGGACAAGTGCTTCCTCTAAAGATTTTTAAAATACTGTGTTTTTAATTTAATTGTGACAAGGAAATATATTATGTGAGAAGTAGAACCATGCTTCAAAATTTGTGTTATTTAAAAGCTGTGTTTGATCAAAATATGTTAACAGTTTGTGTGGTACTGTAGGTACTGTAATCCAGTGGAATATGGCAAGTTTGCTAGGTGGTATAATTTTTTTTTGTACTTTTCAGTGTGTTTTTAAAAATTTCAACTGTTTCATAGTTCTGAGTATTTATCTTTTTAAAAATCATTTTCTACTTAGTATATGGATTTTAAGTTTAATTGAAAAATCTCCATAATTGAATAGTGTATCTCCTAGATAAAACATTATTTGTGTTTACCTTCATGCAGTTTCTGCCATGTTTTTTGATTATTTCATCTTTATGTCCATAAAAATATTTATTCAGTGCTGAGGGGACCAGTGCTGCTTATTTTTTTTTTTTTTTCTTGGTGGGAAATAGAAGCTGATTTGCTTTCAATGATCTAATTCAGTAAGAGTTCTTTAGTACAGCAAAGACATCTGGCATGAATGTAAGCAAAACATTTGGAGGCCAATCGCTTGGTTGTAGAAAATGGACCATTATACTGTATAAGAAGGTTTTAGATTGGTTGGAACTATCATTTAGTTATATAAATTAAATGTACTATATTTGGTAAACATTACACTTGCTAAACTAAGGTGTAATCTCTTAGATATGATGTCCTTCAAAAGTTTATTTTCTGTGAGTGTAGTTTTGTAGATGGCTTTCCTTGTCTCTGAAACTTTCCTTATGCATTAGGAAAGTTTGCTAACATATTCATTCTTATGTTTAAAAGGTATGTTATGATGGAAAAAATCAATGTGGAATTGTGAAAATCCTTGGTACAAATAAAAGCATTCAAAAGAGCTTGATTGCGGAATTAATAACGTTATAGTTCTAGGAAAAGAGCTGCAATGGTAAATTAAATTCACTGTTAATAGATGAAAATGAAATAGTTTTTTTTGCATTATACATGAGATGGTATCAGATGTTCAGAGATGTTACACAAAATTGGTGTTTATCAAGGATATTCCAAATAGTAAATTAAATGCCTTTTCATTTGAGTATAGTTTATTTTTAGCGGGTTGGAAAGGGTGCAACTGGAATTAGATCTTTTGTTTTTAGTCCACATAGTTGTGCATTTTTTCTTATTACATTGAAATTGCTTATATCATTTATAGTTCTGAGGCATGTTATTTATATAGAGCAAGAATATCCATTGGAAAAAATGGAAAACTGGAAAGTGTTGAAGAAAATTTTGTGTGTGTAGTGACGTAACCTGATCAAATGTGAGTTGAAATGTCTGGATAAAAGAAGGCTTATATTCTGCCTGTAACAGGTGGAAACCAATCACAAACTATGGAAACAATTTTAAGGATAAAATAAAGCCCTGTAATTTATAAGAAGCTTTCATAATTCTGAGCACTTTGTATTTAAATACGGTTTTAACTAGATTATTACCTGCACAAATAGATACATCTCTCTTCTGATAGACTTTAATTTTAGTAGTCTTTCTGTTCATACTTGACCATGAGCCTGTGGAATTATATAAAGTCCTAGTATTCTTCAACATAGCAGCCTCTGAGCTACTTTCAACTTCTGTTACTCAGATAACACTTCGTGGATACTTAGCTTAATCTTCTCAAATGAAATAAATTATAAAACTATGATTTATGAGATGCCCTTTTTTGTGTATTTCATATATGTACGTATGACTCTTACATTCCATTAGAATGAATGTGCCTAATGTTTATTTCATGGAGCATTTTTCTGTTTCTTATTTGTAAGACAGAGTATTTGGGGAAAAGTGTGCTTCAGTTGTATAACTTAATGAATTTTCTCAAATTATCTAAATTTTAAAACAATGTAATTCTGTTTGGAAGGTTTAGTCAGAATACCGGTGTATTTGAGAAAAACTTTCTTCAGGGTGTATATTGCAGGGCACAGACACACTTTGGTGATGTTTTATTAAATTTCAGCTCAAATGATATGTGCATTGTTTTTACTATAGCCGGTATAATCTCATATTTATCATATTTGTTTTACTTTCTTTCCCCCTCAGGTTATATCTTTAAAATATCTTAAGCAACCTTGTTGTTTGAGTAATTTTTTTTATATTTATGGTTGAGATGAAGAAAACATTTTTGTACTTTAATTGGTATGAATTTGGAATTTATAGAACCATATATTGCATTGTGTATTTTAGCATGACCATATATTAAATATTTTGGGGAATTGTATGATGAGAATTGTAAAGTATATTTATCACTTACTGTAATCGGAAAAAAGATATATGAGTAGATTCATTTGACTTTTTGCAGTGCTGTGTAATTCATTTATCTATTCCTAAAAATCTAAATCTTACGAAATACTAACTTAAAACCTGTGATTTGTGAATATATCTTTTATTCTTACTTGTTTAAAGCAACCTAATTTGACTTATTTATATATCCTTTTTATAATTAGGTTACCCAAAGTTATTACCTTTTAATATAAAACAGCTTTCTCATTTTGGGAAATAAATTACTGTATGCATTTTCAGGATGGCCATAGGATGGTATTATTTTATTCCTTTATTTGACATCTGAAGATGTGATTGTTTAGATTTTGTTAATAAGTAGATTGATTTTATCAGTTAAAATTATTTAATGAATGATTCAGGCAGATAATTGGAAAAGTTTATTGAATACATTATTCATTGGGAATAATATAGGGTATGTAAAATAAACATTTTCAAGATTTTAGAATACTTCATAGTTTACTTATTCTGTTATATGACCCGAGATGTTCATTATATCAAACAGGAATTCTCTTATAATCTTAACATATATTTGTATGTGTGTGTGTTTGTGTGTGTGTGTTTTAAACTGTTTTCATAAATGTGGTTATAAAACTGGATCACCTTTAATATAAATTACTTACTTTTTTTGGTCCTTAAAACTTGAACTCATTATCCCTAGATTTTATTGCATCATAATTTTATCTCAGTCCAACTTGGGTGGTGCTTTTTTAAAAAATCATTAACTATTTATATGTGAAATCTTTAAAAATCAAGAAAAAGAAGAATGTAAGTGAAATTTTCTTTTAGTGAAGGAAATAACCCCACATTGCCTAATTTTGACAGGGGGAACATTCACTGGCCCAGTTAGCCTTTAGGACTGGGATTGTGTAAGAATGATCATTCTTTTAGACATAGGCGTTTGTGAAGTTTAAAATAGATCACTTATTTTGTTTACATTGTTGATGGACGAGTATTATCGTATTAGTAGTACAAGTAGTACAAAAAATGAATACTTTTGTTATAGCTTCTGAAAGTTGCAGTCTGTACTCTTTTCTTTGATATAAGATGCAAAGCATCTTAGAAATTTATTGGCATATGTTTTAAGGCAAAATTAGTGGGTAAATATAATTATAACAAGTAGAAAATAAAGTATAATTTGCAGTATTGTTGAATTTAATAACCATAGCTGTCAATTACGTTGTGCTGTTTTGGTTTTAGTATTGTCAAAGAGTTGCTAACGCATAACGTGTTTTTCTTTAAAGTTACGATATTTGTGTTTGTCATACTACTTACTGTTGTGGGTTTTTTATATTTTATCTCTCTATATCCTCAGTTGTGGGAGGAGCCATAAGCTTTTACTTATATGTTAATATCTGTCTGAAAATTTGTTGTATTTTTAAGATGTTATTTCTCATTTTAAGTAATAGGAAAACTCAACATATAAAGGAATGTTGGTGGCATAGCACATCTGTATTAAAATTGTGGTTTTCTGAAAGATATAATTTTTATACTTAACTCATGAAAGCAAATGTTTTGTGGTATGAAATTTTTTAGAAAGATTGAATCAGCATTAAAAATGTTAGCTGTTCATTTAATTTGATTCTTTTTAAAATTTCATCCTGATGTTATATTTTCTATTATCAATTTAGTAGGTTGTGGAATACCATTAATTTATAGAGTCAGTGTTTTCATGAATTATTATAGCACAATGTCACTTTGAATTTTGCTATTTGAAGCCTTCTATATTTTGGAAAAATAGTTCATTTAAAATTTTTGACTTTGTAAGATGATACAGTACATCTACCAAAATTGCCTTGCAAATATCACCCCCAAAGGATCTCAGGAATAGTCTAAAAATAATGAACCCAATTGGTGAAATAGTTCAATATTTGTGTATTGAAGATGTTTCATGTAATATACAATGAGGAAAAACGATCTGTGTCTTGGGAATTCTAAGGAGTGTGTGGTATCACTAAAAACTGAGCTATAAACCACCAGTTAGAAACATGTCTTTTTATAGTTCTGTTCTGTTGTTTTGTTTTGCCCTGGCTTAAAAGAATTAATTTTCCTCCTAAATATTATAAGTAACATTTGCTGAACACAGTAATGCCATTTGTTAACTAAAATTCAGTACTATATATATATATACATATACATATATATGTGTATATATTTAAGTTTAATCAGGTCCCCCTTGTTTACTTTTGTTTTTACTTCCCTTACTCTAGGAGGTAGGTCATAGAGGATCTTGCTTTGATTTATGTCATCAAGTGTTCTGCCTCTAAGAGTTCTATAGTTTCTGGTCTTACATTTAGGTCTTTAGTTCATCTTGAGCTTATCTTTGTGTATGGTGTTAGGAAATGTTCTAATTTCATTCTTTCACATGTAGCTGTCCAGTTTTCCCAGCACCATTTATTGATGCATTTATATGTTTTTGCCACAGAGGTTAGTCTCAGTTATTTCCAGTTTAGTGGAGCTGTATTTTAAAGGATAACTTTTATGAGCAAGTGCAGCTTTTCAGAATAAAATTGGGGGGGGCGGGGATGAGGGTGGGAGACTTGTGCTTGATTGCCATCTCATTTCCATCTTTGGATGCAGCTCTAGCATAAAGTTAAACAACATCTGCAGAGATCTGACTGACAAACATCTCTCTGGGACTCATCATTGCAGCCTGCAGCAGGTGCATTCAGCTTTGCAGTCTTTTCCAAAAAGAGGTTAGTTTGTTCTAACATTTATCAGTAGACCAGTGGGAGCAAGTGACTAGAGAGAAGAGCTTGGTTGTCACTTGTCCAGTGCTGGAATACTACAGGTAATTGGACTGGACTGGTGGGAACTGCAGCTGCTCTGGAGCTTAATTAACCTGACCCTCAGAGACTGAAGTGTCATGGTATAAACCGTAACATGCAAGAAATGAAGCAGTGCTTCTCAGTACTTTTGATGCTTGGGTTGGTGAAATTTCTTCATCCTGTTCTTTAAAGATATGATAGCAACTTTTCCACTTTTTATATGGATATATTTGAAGCTAAAATGATTTCCATGAATTTGATATAATCTACATAAAAAGGAGAGGGGGACTTTAGGTGTAGAAATACAAATCAAATAACCTTAAATTAAAATTTATTTAAAGTTCCTTGTACCACAGGTATATTTTCAAATCATAAGTGAATGGAAATAAGTGGAAGTGCATTGGAGTTCTTTCAAAATTATTATCCTAGATTAACATTTGTTTATGTTTATAAGAGGAAGAACCTATGTAAAATTAAGTTGTATCTTTTTAGCATGTTAGGGACTTTGACAAACAGACTTTGCTGAGTGTTTTGATGTGTTCCAATAAACAAGACAGGAATAGTATGTTAAAAATGTTTTTAGGATGCTTTAGCTTAACATAGGAGTGCTGTTGAAATGGTTTTTGACCACAATTTATTATAAGTAAATTAAAAGTTGATTATAATAAAAACTTTAAAAAGTCTGTCATTCATTTCTTTTGTTTTCAATTTCTTGATCTATTTGAAGGATTGACATTATGCTTCTATGATACATATAGAAGTTTCCTGTATGTCCTAATAGTATTCGCATTAGTTAGATGTTTCATCACAGTCCTGTTTATTAGTTGGCCTTTGAATAGAAAACAGTTCTTAGATCTGGCAAAGTGCTATACCATTTTAAAATAATTCAGAATTTTGAAATGTCATTTGGATTCTTTGTGAAGCAGTTTCATTATTTTGACTTTTTGTTAGTCTCACTAAGTTAAATTTTTTGGTATCCATTGACTCTTAACTTGTCAATTACTCAAGAGTAATTAAGTTTTGGAGTTTGCAGATTTTTGGAACCCCTTTACTTATCTTGAAGGAATTTTTATGAGAGTGGTCAGTTAACTATTTGATTCTGAAGTTACTGTCTGTAAGAAAAAAGAACTTTTGAATTTTACCTTAATTTGGTTATGAATAATTGGTAATTTATTAGTAATTATAGTAATTGTGGGAAATATGATTAAAATAATCATCTCTAGAAGTGGAGAGTATCATTCTTCCACTTTTAAACATATTCTACTTTTTAATCAAGATTTTTTATTTTTGATATTGTGGAATGTTGTTTTATTCTCATCAATATATTCTTTAAAAGTTCACATGTAAGATGTTTTGATAAAGAAGATATTTAATAAGAATAAACATTTTAAGACTACAAAGTAGAAAAAAAAGCATATTATGTACACAAACAAACTTTTTGAGATATTTTCAAAGTTGCTAAGTTTCAAACCACGATATGGATATCCTTTTCCATGACATACTTGATCATGAAAACACATAATATCTACACTCCATCATTGATCTTTTGCTGCTTCCTGCAGGGCCTGTCATAGCATCGTTGACAGGACCAGATGAAAAATGAAATCATATCTTGAGTTTTTTAACAGCAAAATGATTCAGGTAAGATTATTTGGTGTGGAAAATAAAACATTTTTTTAATTATTCTTATATCATTTAATAATTGATACTTTTAAAATTAATATTTTTCTTCCTTCAAGACCTGTTTTATGTCTTACTGATGTTCAGTGTATTTACAATATCCAGTGAATTTTATTCTGAACTCAGTAATGTTTAAGTTTCAGACTGTAGTGTTTCTTACTTTTCTTGGCATACTTTTTGAAACTTTGAAGAGTAACTTTTCTTTTTTAACGATTTTTGAAAACAGTTACACATTGAAGGCCCTATAATTCATTTGTAGGATAAATTTTCACATAATGAACTTACTAATTAAGTAAGACTTCAAATCCTGCATTTCTTCTAAGATATAATAAATAATACTCTGTTGATTGAATTTTTGGAAATCATTTTTGAAGAAAGTTGCCTTCATTTAAATTGTTAATAATTTGCTGTCCTAGTGCTTAGATAGGGCAGTGACTTTAAGATTTAGTAATTAGAAGGATAGATTAGAAGGAATGGGGTAGTGCACTTTATTAACACAGAATAGTAGAGAATTTGGTATATATTTTTGTTTTATGTTGCTAAATGTTTTTGAATAACTGCAGCTTTTCAATTTTGGTTATGTTCATTTTTGAAATACTTGTTTTTGAAGGAATTAATGTTGGGCGCAATTGAGCCTATACTTGGAGACTGTTCACTTACACACATAGTTTTAATTATTCTTTGTATAAATCCTATGTTTTTATTTTTCTAAGACTAGTTAATTTTTTAAGCCAGGAAAGTATTTTTTTAAAAAAGTGTGGTTTCATTCTTCACTATGAAATGTCTGAAAGTTTCTCTCTTATTAATTATTATATGTATTTATAGATACTTCCTATGAGTCCAGGTGTCCTTTGATCATTATGAATTAAAATTATTACAAAGCATATTTTCTTTGTAAAGGAATATGGGTATGTTTTACATCACCCTAAAATGTTCTTAATTGCTACTGTCTCCTTAGGTTTTGTTTACATTTTTTGTTTTTTTTTTTTATTATATGGCACCTTCTGGCAGTGACTTAGTGAGTATCGAAGGGGCTTAGGAGTATCGAAGGGTCTTAGGGTTATCGAAGAGGCTTTTTATTTTTTCATTTAAAGGAATTGGAAAAATTATGGAATTGTGGAACTAGATGAAAGAAATGGCACTTACATGTGATATTTTCCAGAATCTTCATTTAACAGTTGAGAAAACCAAGATACAAAGAGTGATATAGGCCAATAATTGTCCCCAACTTTTAAACATGTTTTTTGAATTTGTGGTACAGTGTTAGTAGGTAGTTCGTTCTCTTTTTACTCTTCTCCTTTTTTTCCCCTCCTCTTTTTGAATATGACTCTCTGAGGATATGTCACCATTTCTCTCACCTAGTTTTAAAATAAATACACTCCCCACCCCCACTTTTTTATACTAAGTTGAAAGCACAATAGTTATTTTATAGTAATTGTTGTTTTTGATTTGGTATACTCTAAGGCCAAAGATAGGCCCTCTTTACCATATATTAAAAAACAAAAGATCTGATAGATTATGTTGCCTGGAATATAAACTTATCATTTTCTGTATTTTCAAAATTGTATTGCTTGAAGGTGACAGTATTCAGGGTGATTTGATTTCTCCAGCTTTGTTGCTTTCCTTCATTTGCAAAGTCCTTTCTTTTCCTTCTTTTCTTCTTATTTTCCCCGTTCCTTTGTTCCTTAGCTCAGCTTTTTACTTTCTTCACTTTTGGTTAAACTGAGTATTGACTTTGCTAAAAAATGTAGACTTGCTAAGTCAAATTCTGCTTTCAGGGATATATATATTTTCCATATTTTTGACTTACAAAATTTCCTTCAGTGTTGCATATTTGACTAGGTATTCATAACAGTTGGTTTTAAAAGGACAGAGTATCATGATTAAGAAATAAACATGAGGGTAATTTTAAGGCAATCTAAGTAAAAATAAGATACATAATAGAGTAATTATTAATTTTAAAACATAATTATTTTCTTTTTTGTCTACCCATTTCATTAAATTGGTCCACCTCTTGGTTAATTAGAATTCTGATGCTCTTTGCATTTCATTATAGGCTTAAGGACTACTTTCTAACATAATAACAAAAGTTACTTAATGTGATTTTGAAGGTATTTTTTCTTCATGGATTTAAATTAAAACAAAAAATTTTGTCATAGTCTTTACTTACTTTAGTTGACTACTAGCTATTAAGCTTCATTCATATGAAGAAATTTGTCATCCTACATGCTTACTGTATGTTAAGCATGTAACTCAGTGCTATAAACATCTGTGGCATTTGAAATATGAATGAGTGAATGTGTGATTGAATGAATGAGGAGTCTGAGGCTTCATCTGTGAGTGTTTTGGATTTAGAAACAACCTTCAGTTTTTCGTTATATTTCTAGTCTACTTTAATGGGATAGTATCAATACAATGGATGTAGAAGGCAATTCATCTTTAGTTGTTTATTGTATTTCTAGTTTCTTAGGGGTTTATGTGTGTGAGAAAAATCTGATTTTGGATAAGTAATGAATTTGGGTGTGAGAAAAATCTGACTTTGGAAAAGTAATGAGTTCAAAAATGAATCAGTCAAGAAATGGCAATAGACATGTTAAGATAAATATGGACTAGGTCTTAAGAAAGAAAAGTAGAATTTCATTATCTATTTAGCATGTTGTCTTCTGTAAAGAAAAGTGAAAGGCAATATTACAGTACTTCAAAGCCATCTACCAGATGAAGATTAATTTTAAAATACTGTCTTAAGTAACACAAGCTTAACTAACATTTATTAATAAAATAATAAAAAGTACCTGTGTATAACATGTCAGAGTTATATATTACATCATACTTTGCCACATGGCTACCTATGTAGTAAGGAATAATCTACTGATCACTTTCTTAAAATACCTCGAAAGTCAAAGATTACTAACCACTAAATTAAGATTACATTATTAAAATAGGATTAATAAATTTTTGTTTTTAATATATTTTAATATCTCTTTCTCCCCCTGTAGTGGAGAAGTGAAGGTATAAATATATTACAACTTTTAGAAGCTGGACTAAACTTCTTTTTACTCATGAGAAAAGTATACCAACTGTTGTAATAGATTGGAATTTATATGTTTTGAGTTTGACTAACTTGTATACTTTATTTGAAATTAAAATTTTAGGAAAGTTATTAAATACGGTTTTCTTCAAAGTCTTTTAAATGCTTTCTTAAACAGAATTTAGAGAGGTATGACGTATTAGTGTTCATCTCATAATTGTTTCATTTTTACTACAGTAAACCAGTGAAACTTCTAAGATTTAATAGATAGATATATTTCTTTTCATGCTTAGCCCATTGCGTGTGTGTGTGCTAAGTTGCTTTAGTTGTGTATGACTCTTTGCAACCCTATGGACTATAGCCTACCAGGCTCCTTTGTGCATGGGATTCTCCAGGCAAGAATACTGGAGTGGGTGCCATGCGTTCTTCCAGGGGATCTTCCCACATGTTTATAAATTCAGTTTATTTTTTAAAAATTCATGAAAAGTAATGGACTAAAATAACTCTTAAGTGTTTCTTTATTTGACTACTTCCCCTGCATTTTCTGCCACTATGGCTAGATTTTAACTTTCTGGTGGACATTTATGTGTTCCCTCTGGGGTTGGGACTAAGTACACAATTCTCCAAAGATCTTATTCTCAAGCAGGGGAGCAATAAGAAACAATAAAGAAAATATCTGGTTATAATGAAAATTGATAATTGTATAATGATAGAATTATGTCTGGAAGTGGAAACTGCCTCTGTCAGTGGCAAGATCTTGAGAGAAGAGGGTATACTTCAAAAAAGACTTCAAACAGGAGCTGACAGAGTTTTGAAGGTTGAATTTTATTTTGCCTGATAGACAGGAGTGGAAGGTCACTTGAAGCAGAGACTGTATACATAGTGACAAAATTATGAAAAATACCCCTATATTCAGGGATCTAAAAGTTACTTGGTATTACTGGGATAAAAAGTAGATATTGCTGTGGGGAAGGAATGGGAATAGGGAGATACCATCATTAATTGTACAGATAAGAAAAAGTGTATTACAAATATAAAAGAGAAAAGTGTGATTGAAGAATATTCATTTGGGGGACATTCATTAGCAAGAAATATTTTAAAGAAAAAATACATCTATTATGTTTATAAGATGAATGACAGGGTACTATAATTAAAATATAATATTTCTATAAATGTGAATAGTGATACTTGCATGGTGGAGGAAGGGTTACCTTAGTTATCTGAAAGTGGGGTAGTAGACTAGAGAGTCCACCTCAGCTTTATAAGTAGGATTAAAGAGAAGACTAAAAGGAGTAAGGGAAGGGTGAGGCAACTAGTGATACAGAAAAGAAATTCAGGAAATACAGAAGCTATCTTTTATTAAGCAACTATGTGCTGAGGGTAGAAGAAAGAGGTGTGGGACCCAGTGATTGAAAAATGTCAGTGAGGAATGTTTTGCTGTATTCAGGAAAGCTCTGGAGATAGAACTTGGTTTTTCACATTAATTCACATTTATGTAACCTGTTGTCTACACAGGTGCATTTAAAGTTAGTGACTCAAGTGGTTTTTTTTACTAGTTTGCCTTTGATTAATAGCTATTTAGAATCATATAGCTGATAAAAGTTTTCACCTTCCTCAAATTATATGAATATGTAGGCCTAGTTTCTAGCTCTCTTGGTATATGAGCGTTTATTTTTAATTTGATGAAAATTAGTGATTTGTACAATGTATGCATTTGTAATGTGCAAATTTTAATTTTTGCTGGTGTTCAAACAGTGAAGTTTTGGTATGTGATAGACATTGGTGTGTATTATGTCAATGAAAAAATTGAAGCTCCTTACTCATTGTTAGTTGATTCTCTGTTGTGTAATTATTTTGTTTGGAATTTCAATTGATTATTGAGATTCAGCAGGATTCTCCATCATTGGCAAATGTTTATTTCATATAAGGATCAGTCTTAATTGATAATCTGTCAACTCCAGATGAGTTTAAAAAGTGATTGTGAAAAATATGGCACTGTTTAACATTTAGAAAATGGGATTAAAATTTCTCTAGCATTTATACTTATTTGTGGAATTATTGGCTAGTTGTGTAGAGAAACATTAAAAAATTGAACAGCTGAAGTGACACCAAGCACCAGATGGGAATTTGAAACAAAAATATTCACTGTGTAATTTTTATTTAAGTGCTGTTCATAATTCAGTAATACCAGTTGTGTAACTCTAGATTGATTTCAGTATAAAAAGGAAGCATAAGGAAGTCTCATTGCCTTCAAATTGATACACATATCATGATATGGTAACATAACTTGTTCTTTAAGGGATAGATACTATAGGTAAGATGACTGCATACATCACGGAACCAATACAATTCTCTCTGAGAAAGTTTGTGAAGAAACTTTGGGTGTGTGAATTGTGACATTAAATTTACCATCTCATGAATTCTGCCTTTAAGATGATACTCTATTTTACATTTACACGTATATTTTCAATGAAAATTTCCAGCCATGTTTGCATTACAGTAATGTTTGACATTCTTCTGAAGTATGTACCTATTCTGTTTAAAGAAGGGTATGTTCCTTTGAAAGCTTTATCATATTTTTAGCTACACTGGTATATTTGACATCTTGTTTAAAAACTAGAATGACTCTAGACGTGAAAACACAAACTGTGATAATAAGCTAGATATGCCATATGTGGCAGTTTACGTTGGCATATATCTCAAATGGCATGTTTAATGTACTGTATTACTAAGATTAGTAATTTTACAGTGGGAGACTTGCTACTTTTATCTTGCAGTCTTTCGCTGGTGGGCTTAGAATGCTGACACACCCTTTACTGCGTAAATTCTTGTTTTCAGCCCTTGCAAAAATCTTTTTGCCATTAAAATGATCTACTTGGGATCTCTGTTAGTAACTAACTTATTCTCTGGAGTTTGTGAAAATTAATGAGATCTACAGATAAGCAGCATATAGTTAGACAGATGACTATGAATGTGAATAGTAGTTACATATATTGTATTTTTGTTAAGGAATAATAATCCTAATAAATTTGATATAGCCAAAAATGATTTAGTAAAATAAATAATTAAGAACTGAAAATGGTATTTTTATTTTTAGGAAATGTATAGATATTAATAGGAAAAGCATGGCGCTTCTATGTCTGTATACCATTTATAAAACCATTTAAAGCAAACTCCAATACACGTTGCTCTTTTATGATAAAATACTCAACTGTAAAATCATATTTCAGGTTTCTTGAACAATGTTTTTTGAATTTTTAAAAATACTGCTTTTATCAAAATTCTGAAAACCTTTCAAAACTTCAGCAGACTGCATTGAAAATAAGTAGAAACTCTACAATGTGAGGGATATAATTTAGGTAAATGAAAGGGATAAATAAATAAGGACTGTGTACATTTTTTGACTAAAAATATGCAGAACAAATACAATTCTGTTTGAGGAAAATTTTGAAGATATTTTATGTTTAGGAATTGTTTCAAATAACATTTAGTAAATTCAGTATCTTTTAAAGAGCCAGGCTCTGAATTCTTTTATGTACGTGTTTAAACTATCTCTGTGACCATTACTGGGAAAAGTCATAGTCCTGTTTTTAAAAGTCTAAAACTGTATAACTAAAACTTATTAAAAGTAAGTAAGTAGTACATAAAAGTAGTGTACTAATCATGACTTAATTAGATCTTACATCACTATACTTAAATATCGATGTAGCCAGGAATTTTTTATATCTGTTTTATAGTTGAGGAAAATAAGACAGTGAAGGTTAAAATGATTTGTCCTATAGAAAGTTAAAAATGATGAACCTATTTGTTTGCTGTTATTCTATAACACTGCATCAGACTGCTTATTAATTTGAGTTCATAAACACAGCATTCAAAATTTAGGTAAGGTTTACCAAATCGCCACATTTGACCCAGCACTGAAAAATAAATATTTTTTATGGGTTGGTAATTCCCCCTATTCATCTGGAAATCCTTCAGATTTCAGTTTTACCATTGAAAGCACAACTGTAATAATTAAGCAAAATAGAGACGTAAAACACGTTTTCTGTTCTGACCAGACCTTTGTAAACATAGCACCCTTGGTGTCATCTGTATGTTTCCCATCTTCATTATTGCCGTTAGACATTAAAAGAGTTTGAATTTTTGCCTTGTCTATGAAGTTATTTACATGAAATCGTTTAGTTATTCTGTTTAGCATTGTACGATTTGCCTTTCAGATTTTAGATCATATATAACCACTGCTCTAGAGATTTGTTAAACTGTAGTCTTATGGTTAGTAAGGTCTAGTCAGATCCCTATGATAGTGCTTACTATAATCAAAGTTTTTATGAAGATCATATGCTTTAATATTATACAGTAGAGTTTATTAAGGAATTGTCAAGCCATGTCAGTACTTTTTAATGTTTTCTGGGGACAAAAGATGGAATATAAGACTCCTAGAGAACATGTGATGTCAGAGCAGAATTTGAATCCAGGCTCTGCCACTTAACTAGTATGATTTTGGTCAAATCTTTTAATCTTCTTGGACCTCTGATTTTCTCATGTGTGTGTGATTAGTTCCTGTTGCATAGATAAAAGATATTCGTGTAGATATCACAAAGGGAAAACGTAAAAGCATTTTACATAATACCTGACATAAGCATTTTATGACTTATCTTTTTTCATCTCCTTCTTCTCTTGTTTGTTACATTTAATAATACTATGTTTAAAGCAGAAACTCTAATGTAAAATAAATTGTATTAATGGGGTAGTAAAAAGGAAATCTTGCTCTAAGGATTTTTTTCAAAATTATTTTTTTCTCTTAATAGTTAATTGTTATAAAAATGCAAGTAATGCAAAGAAAGCTAGTTAGCCTCTTCTCATCTTTTAGGATAATTAATATAAATAATTTGGTATGTATTCTTTCAGACTTTACAAATGCCTTTTTATATTTTTAGTAGATATTTACAAATGATATTTGCTGTTATAATTTGAATTTTTTAGTAGATAATTACATATTTTTAGTAGATAAAATTTTTTATCATATTTTTAGTAGATAATTACAAATGATATTTGTTTTAATTTGAAATAGTTTTCAGCAAATCGCCTTTTTTGGTTAATGGACTCACGAAGGTTCTAAGGTGGCCTTCCAGTCTCACCTATGTGGATGTTTTTACTTGCACAGCCTAAAAATATGTTCTGTCATACCCCTGAATATATGCAGAGTTTTGTTTGTTTGTTTTTTACCCATGTAGTTGGGATAAAAACTAGGGGCATGATTTTATAGTATTTAACTAGATTAAATCTCATCTGCAGCATGTGGGCTTATTTGTATTAAGACTCTTAAAAGTTAACATAATTGGTTAGTCCCTCTTTCTTCATCATTGTACATAAAAATATTGATCCTTCAATAGGAATAAATCAGGTGGCATGTAGGATATTTAATACTCGCTTTCATGATATTTTTCAGGATACTAAGATTTCTGAAAATTCTTTTCCTATTAGTCAGAAAAAGTCATAGTGTCTAGAATGATAAAACTAGATATTTAATAAGATATATGATGATTCATAAGACTTGTTTTTTAGTTTAAATTTTCAATTGCTTCTGTGAAGACCTTAAGAATTTTAGTTCATGCAGCTTCCATGAAAGAGCTAAGAACATTTACTGATGTAGTGTTATGAAGAGTGTCTTTTAGGGGTCACAATTTATTGCTTTACATTTCTTAACAAGTATTCATATTTTCTGTGAGTCATCACAAAAATTCTTGATTGGCATTATGGTAAAATTCTTTTTTACTATTTGCCTGTATTTTAGCTTAATGCTGTATTCAGTATCCTTACACCTTAAATATTATATACATATTAAATATTTTAGGTTTATCTAATACTATGATAACAAAAACAACAGTATATATGATTTTGTTTTGTGTGAATGCTCCTTTGAGGACAAAAATTAATTAAAATCATACTGATTTGGGGATTGCTTTATAGAAAATATAAAATATTAGTGAATGTCTGTTATGGTATTGAGTAAATTCAGTTTTGTATTTGGAATGTTACACCTTTGAATGTATAAAAATACTAAATGTTATAGTAAAAAATGAAATGAGAAACTTTGCAAAAGGTAATTTTAATTCCAGAGTGATTGAATATTATGACCCAAATCTTAAGAGCAGTATGTTTATTTTAGATACTTAGAATGCGTACAATGACAATGAAGTCTTCAAATTGAAATGAGAGTAATGTTGAAAGTTGACAGTTTACAAAAGAAAAACGTGTATTTGCCTAGGGTAGAGATTACTAAGGGTTATCTCTGTTTATATTAGGATATGGTTTTGAGAAATAGAGCAGTTTGAAATAGGCTGTGAATGCTGAAAATAACCCCAACTTCCTTCTTTCATGTAACATTTTAACTTTTTTTTGTAAGTAAGGCAGGAGGCCCCACAATATATGATGAATTTAAGTATCAATTACAGAATATCCTCTGTCATACTGGATTGATGATTTTACCCTCCTATTTTGCTGATGAAAAAAGTAAGTGAACGAAATTTCACAAGCTTCCTCCATTAGATCTAGCAACCTAACTATTTCAGTACCTGTATGGTCTGTATTTTCTCTTATTCTGAAAAACTGTCCCTGCCCCTAGGAAAGGCCAATCCTTTACTTTTATTCTAGATTCCATGCCTTCTGGGGTATTCAAGATGTTTTTTAGAGATTCTTTCTTCTTTCTTGGGTTATCAATTCCTCTCTCCTAGTCTATTTTTTTTTCAAACTACAAACATACTGTAATTCCTCCAGTGTTAAAAAAAAAAGGGCGTATTCTCTTTATCACACTGCCTGTTCCGGTTACCAGGCCATTAACAGTAAAATGCTTCAAACTACCTCTCCATAGTTGTGCTGTCTCCAGTTCCTCTCCTCCCATTTTTCTTTAAAAACTATTTTAATTAGGATTTTAACCCCATCCTTCAAGGAAAACTCTTGTTGTCAGGGTAACTGGTGACTTTAATGATGATAATTCAGTGGTTGATTCTCAGTTCTTATCTTTACATATAGTCTGTATGTAGCATTTGACATAGTGATCACTGCCTCTTTGGAAAACTTCTTTCTTCATCCAGCTTACCTCTACCTATTGATTGCAGCCTTGAGTTTCCTTTGTTGGGTTCTTCTCATTTCTCTGAGCTCAGTCCTCGGACCACTCTCTCCTTTCTTCTTTACATGGTTACTGCTTTGGTGATCTTAAGTCAGTGTCATGATTTCAAATAACCATATGTTCTTTGATGACTACCAATTATTTATATCCATTCTAGACCTTTCATCTGGACTCTAGACTGATGATGCACCTTCCCACTTCATATCACGTGTATGTCTAGTAAATATGTTAGAACTAGATATGATTTTAAATATTCTGATGTTTCAATGGTCTCAAAATCTACTTCTCACACAGTCTTCATTTTAATTACAACTTCATCCTTCCAGTTTTGTAAGGCCAGAAATCTTGAAGGCATCCTTACCTTCTCTCTTTTCAGTCAGATTTTACATCTAATTGGTCATGATTCTGGTTGTGTTTAAGATATGCACCTTAAATGAAAGCTGAAAGCAAATATTGAAAGCAAAAGTAAATGTTGCAACAGTTCATTTTGCTCTGCTTAGTCAAGAAAGGAATTAACTAAAGGTGGCTGGCTATGAATTCAGTATGTTAAAACTCTTTTTGGAAAATGGAAGAAAGTAGCCTGTCCTAGGTACTGCACTGACCGGGCTGAGCCCCCAAGTTATAATTTCAAAAGGTAAATCACTGGGAAAACTAGATTCATGTTTAATTATATGTTATAGGGAATTCTTGTAGGAAGCAGTCTGTACCCTAAGGAATATCAGTATATTCATTAGAGTAGGATAAATATTTTTGTACCTGCAAGAATTAATTTTTAAAGAATAAATATAAAGCAGTAAGGTTAATAAAATTTTAAATAATACTGGTTCATTGGGTTATATCAAAATGAAACCCATTTATCCTTGAGGACACAATTAGCTTAAAATGTAAATCATGTTAGGTGGTATGTACACATAAATGATAAATATAGATACATTGACCAGTTTGGAAAATTTTGCTAAATCAAGACTTCATCTTTTTCGAGGACTATGCATTAAAGAAATTGCATACCCAGAACAAAATTATCTAAGTGGTAAATACTTTCCTATAAAATACTTTGAGATGCTTTTATACTTATCAACTATGAATCTTCTCAATTTTATAGTCCATGAAAACTTACTCTAGTTAGTGAACTTCATTTCTCTTTCTTTCTTTTTTTCTTGTTTTTTCTTTTTCATTTCTCTTTAAATCAGTTGAATTCAGTTCAGTCACTCAGTCGTATCCGACTCTTTGCAACCCCATGAACTGCAGCTTCCCAGGCCTCCCTGTCCATCACCAACTCCCAGAGTTTACCCAAACTCATGTCCATTGAGTCGATGATGCCATCCAACCATCTCATCCTCAGTCGTCCCCTTCTCCTCCTGCCCTCAATCTTTCCCAGCATCAGGGTCTTTTCAAATGAGTAAGCTCTTTGCATCAGGTGGCCAAAATGCTGGAGTTTCAGCTTTAACATCAGTTCTTGCAATGAACACCCAGGTGTGATCTTTAGGATGGACTGGTTGGATCTCCTTGCAGTCCAGGGGACTCTCGAGTCTTCTCCAACACCACAGTTCAAAAGCATCAATTCTTCTGCGCTCAGCCCTCTTTATAGTCCAACTTTCACATCCGTACATGGCCACTGGAAAAACCGTAGCCTTTGCTAGACAGTTAGTTTTTACTATTTTCCTTTTATTCTGTACTCAGTTATTAATGGAAATTGTGTTATTTAACAGAATAAAATAATTGAGTTTTTATAGAACCAATATAATGTTTTTAATCAAATAATTACATAATAACAATTTGACTTCCTTTCTAGTCATGCATTTTATTAGTATGTCTTACTGGCAGACAGTCTCTGAAAATAATCTATGAGAATAAGACAAAATAAATCTCTATACTTCTCAATATATAAATGATACAGTAGAGGAAGTTTGTTTAGTCACTGTTGTGTAAAAAGGGAAAATTGTGGTAGTTGTGGTTTCCTGGATTACAGGGATAAGAATATGTGGGTTTGTATTTGGTTTCATTTTAAAGTTTAACATTTAAATTTAATTTTCTGGTTCAAGATTATGGCTTTAAGTTTGTGACTTAAAATATTTTACTTTGATCTGCTTAATATTACATGGTCCTTAAATCATCCCTTTGTTTTAGTGCTCATTTATGTGAGATTTGGGTTTGCGTATCATTCATACGTATTATTTTGGAAAAATCTGTGTGTACTATTTTCACATGGCTCATGGACAGATTTTATACAGGTTTATCTGACTCTAGAGCCCGTAGTCTTTTTGCCATATAATATTATGACAAAAGAAAAAATTCCTTTGAATGAAGGTATTTTTCCATATCTGGTGTATTTTTAAAGTTTCTTGTATTGAAGTTTTATTTTGAAAATGTTATTATGGGTTTGATTTCAGCATGCTCAAATTATGCTTTTAATCTTCATTCTTATAAAAAAATTTATCTACATAAGCAGTTAAAGCATACTTAGACTATGGTCATGTTTAATAAAAGTTATATGTAAATAAGAAACACAAATTGGAATTTTAACATGTTTCTTGAGTAATTTTTCATGTTTTTCTTTAAGTTTAGTGTTAAGTAAGATAAGGATCTTCAGTTTTGCAAATACATAGTTACCCATGTATGCAATTAGAAAGTATTTATTAAAGATGGATTATTTACTTGGCATTTTACTGTGTACAGAGGATACAAATGTATTTAAGGTCAAAGCTCTTCTTAATGATAAGGTATAAAGCTGGAGAGTTAGGTGAAAGCTTGGTTGTATAGGGCCATTTAGTCTGCCAAGTAATTTGGATTTTTGTCTTAAAATTGGATTATATACAACATGTTTAAAGGAGTTTCTAAATCTCCTGTTACTACATATTCAAACCTACATCAGTGACCAAGACTTCTTCATGATAGTGGATGTATACAGCTTCTAGAGAATTATTAATTTACCCAGAACAGATTTGACAATATAGTTAAGATTTTTAAATATAAAAAGCCATTATGTTTGGAATAGTTTTAAAATTTGAAGTTATTAAAGTAACTATTTTCTCAAAATACTTTTTGGTTTTAGTTTAAATGACTACTAATTTACTAATTTATGTGGCTCTGTTCAAAGCTGGAAACCAAAGCTGTTCGCTGTACCACTTTTTACATTGAGACCCTGTTAAAGAGAAGGATACATGCTGAAACAAATAGAATTAAATGATTTTAAATTAAGAATGAATGACAGTGTGTTCTGTTATGCACTAATCATATCTTTAGAGTTTTACTTTTTCCAATTTTATGATAGCAATTTCTGTTTTGAAAGTCTTTAAAACTGTGTTATCTTTGTTTTCTTGAACTGTCAGTATTTAAAATATAAATGTAAAATCTGATATAGTTCAGCCTCCTGCTTTTATTATCATCCACTTTATGTATTAATACTTTTGCTCTGGGCTTGCTGAACATCCCTAGATAAAAGACTAAAATTGGGCCAGCTGATTTTGCTACTCAGTTTAACATATATTTCCAATTGAACCATCTCTTGTTATTATCTTTTTGTTTATCTCTATTTAGTTTTTTATCCTGTGCCTACTTTTTTAACTTTTTTTTTTTTTTGGTCATTGTCAGCCTAGAAACTCACCCCAATACCTTCATACTTTCTTAAGTGAATGTGCTTCCCAGTTTACTTAGGTTTTATTCGAGGACTTCCATCAACTTCTTTCATACTTCAGATTATTCTGTAATTTCAACTTTAATCCTTGCCTAAATCTCTGGAGAGGGAATTTCCTCTTCCTCTTTTGAGGCTATCATTTTATCTTGTTTCCTTTTTCCTTTTTAAGACTCTTGTTTTATTATCTTTTTTCCAATTTTTTTTTCGGTAGTTTCTCCTGCTTTAGAAATATATATAGTTCTTGTTTATCTTAAATTACAAAAGACTGAATCCTTTCTTTGGTAATGATAATAACCTTATGGTTTCTGCCTCTCTCTGCTTTCTATAACCATCACATTTCTTGAGAGGATAATCTGTACACTTTATTTTCTATTTTTTTTTTAGCATTTTGCTACTCTTGAAGTTATCCAACTCCCGTAAAGTTGATTGGTATCCTCTTAGTTCCTAACTCACTGGACTAACTTTTCAGTCATATAGTCATCACCTCCTTTTTACTTTACTGTAGCATTCCATGTTGATAGCCACTCTCTTCTTTGGTACTTTTCTTCCTTTGACATTCTTGACATCATAAGATTCTCTCTTATTGTCTGTAACTGTATTTTCTCAAACATTTTGTTGATTTTCTCTTTTTTTTTAATCATTCCATAAATATAGTAGTAATTCTGTCCTTGCCCCTATAGTTTCCGCTGAGTTATTACCTTTATTCAGATCATTCTTAAGTCCTTATGTACAACTCAAAACTGTTTTGAAATTTTTCGTGTGCATCTCATCATAGATACGTTTCATGTATTTCAAAACAAATCTGATTATTTAAACGTTATTAAAAATTTTTAAATAAATGATCTTGCCTTAAAAGTAGAAGTTCCTTTATGTGATTTATGTAATTTGGCCTGTTCTCTTTCTAGAGATATTTGGTTATCTTTCTACATTAAACCTTCTTGAATACACACACACACACACACACCCTCAGATATTTGGTTGTCTTTCTACATTAAACCTTCTTGAATACACACACACACACACACCCCCTCAGATATTTGGTTGTCTTTCTACATTAAACCTTCTTGAATACACACACACACACACACACCCTCAGATATTTGGTTGTCTTTCTACATTAAACCTTCTTGAATACACACACACACACACACACACACACACACCCTCAGATATTTGGTTGTCTTTCTACATTAAACCTTCTTGAATACACACACACACACACACACACACCCCCCCTCTCTCACCATTCCCATCTATCATTAAGGTTTCAACTTATATATTTCACGATTTAGGAAATCTTTCCTGACTCTAAATCTAGTTATGATAACCTTTTTTGTGTGTGCTTGGGGAAGCATTCCATACTTCTCATGCTTATTCCAATTGCAAATTTTGTCTAACACTGTAAGCTACTAGCTCTATGACAGTGTATCCCTAATAAGGTCTTTTACATGGTAGGTTTACAAAATAAAACTTTTCCATTTATGAACTGGTGAGTGGAAGAAGAACTCAGAATATCACAAACTGTTTATTTTTATAATTTGTAACTCTTCCTTCTTGCTTTCTGTTTTAGTTACTGGTACTAGTGATTTTCAATTTACCTAAACTAAAAAAAAAAAAAATTAATCATCATTGATTTTCTTCTCGTTTTTATTTTCCTCTTCTTCTCTCTTTAATTGTTGCCATTTTCAGTCTGTTGTACCCATGAATTGTCTTTTGAATTAGTCTTCCTCTTTATGTTCTTGCTGTTTTTCTGCATGATAAGCTTGTTTAACCTGCAACCGTGGTGTGTATAGATTCTACTGGGGTTGTCAGAGACCTTAACTGACATATTTCCTATCAGCCCAATCTTCTTTGGTCATTTAAAAAAAACACCTCTAAGCTAGTGTAGTATGAAATTTGAATCTCATATCTGACTTAAATTTCTTCCTCTGCCCTAGTACTAGTCAGACTTTGGCACAGGAACTCGAAGTTGATAAGGTCTATTATTTCTCATTCTGTCTTTCTCTCTTTAGACTTCAGTAGAGCCATAGATTGATTCTGAGACCACTCCCCTCCCCCATTTCTGATTTTGGCACGTTTAGATTAGGGTTTAGTTGGAAAGAAATGGGTAAAACTTTAACTTCACCAGGCTTATGGTTGCAATAGTCTGTTGATTTTTGCTACCTCTGTGGTTTATACTGACTGACTATTAATGCCTTGTTCAATGTGGCAGGTGTCCAAACCATAGCTTTCTCATGGAGCACATGTTTTGAGTCTGTGAAGGGCTCTCCTGGGGTCTCCTATTGTACAGTTAACCTGTGGTGATGAGATATCCTTAGTGAACTCTCTTCTGGGCCCTCTGTGTTCTAACCACTTGGGCATAGTATGATATCTAAGAATTCATCTCAGCCAGGAGTGTGAAGGCAGTCTCCTCTTGTTCAGTACCCTCAAGTATGTAGAGATCATCTCTTTTATTTTAGTAACACAAAGGAGGAATACTCCCAAAAGACAGTCTGTAAGTTGAGTCTGTAGGTTGATAGAGAGGAAGAGAGAGAACAAACTTTGGAACTCATCCACTTCTGCATATGTGTGTACAGCAGATTAAGCCAGCAAAAATAATTTTGTTAGACATATTTATAATCTTTGAAAAGAAACATTTCATAGAATTTGGGACGATTAAACAAAGGAGAATATAAATTACAATACATTGAACTTAATAAAGACTGGTTTGGAATACTTTAAAAGATGAAATGTCTGCATAGTATTATATAAAACTTATACAAGTTTCTGTTTTAGCACATTACTGTATAATAACAATGCTTCCTGAACAATTGAAAGTGGTGATTCAGGAGATGATAGACATATAGTTTATCTTTATGCGTTGTTTTAGGAACAAAATGTCCTTGGAACTTTGGTCTGTTGGTTTTAAGTATATGCACATATATGTATTATATATGTGTTATGTAAAACACAAATGTATTACATACATAATTGATAGCCATTGTTTTTTAATCTGTTTTAATGAGAGGTTCATCTTGACAATGTCAGTTTCGCCAGTAATAGAATTTCAGTGCTGTAGCCACAGGGATTAAGGATGGACTACTTTTGTTAATTCAGTTTTAAAAAATTATGTAATAATTTCTATCTTTATTTGAATGAAGGAGAAAATGGTTTCATTCTGTTATTCTTTCTGACATTGATTTCTGTGGATTCTTTTAAGAACCAGGAATGGAAGGTATAGCGTCATCATTAAGTAGCAAAAACACTGGATTCTTATTTAAGTGTATATTAAATCACAAATTCAGAATTATCTAGGCTTGTTTCATTTATGATACCATAATGAAAGATCAACATGAAGAAATAGTATACTGAGGAAGAAGTTAAGCTTAGAACAATCTGAGATTAATTCTTTTCACTTAGAAAATTGCTTTAGGCTATACTCTTAAGTTTACTACAGATGAAATTAGGTGTGATAATTATTAATATTTGTCAATAATGGGCAATTTTTACATCTTCAGTTTTGCTACTTTGAAGTTTTTAATAATTTGTATGTCTAGATCTGAGGCTTATTCAGTTGCTTTCCTAACAGAACCTTCTAGATAAATCAAAGGCGGCAAATAAGATGACAGGGAACATGGTGTTTTTTTTTTAATTGCATTGGAAGTGTTTTTTAACATTCAAATACATCACTCTTACCCACTTCTCTGCCTTTGTTAATACATTAATTGTCTGGTTTGTTGTTAAGAAATACGATTTAATAACCTGCCCACAAATGCATAATATGATTAGGCTAAGTCACATTTGCTGCCCCCCATTTAACCAGAGCTTCCCCGGTGGCTCAGATGGTAAAGCATGTGCCTCAGTACAGGAGTCCTGAGTCTGATCCTTGGGTGGGGAAGGTCCCCTGGAGAAGGGAATGGCTACCTACTCCAGTATTCTTGCCTGGAAAATTCCATGGACATAAACATTTAATCAGAACGTTTATGTTCTGGGGAGGGATAACCATTTCAGAAGTGAGGTGACCTGACCGAAATCATGTAGCTGGTAATTGCAGAAGGTTGGTTTTTACTCTGGAGTCTGTACTCTGCATTGCGCAGCACTGCCTCCATATGGGTTCAGATTCTTCATCTACAAATACTTGTTGTAAATAATATTTATTTTGTGAATTAATAGTAGTGGATATATAGAAATGGAATCCTGAATTATTGCCTACAAGGACTTTTGAGAAAGAAGATGTAATAACAGTTACTACATTGTAAATACTAAATAGCAATAGGTGTCAAAAACAGGTAGCAAGTGCCAAGGTGATTTTCTAAAAAAACAGTACTATTTCTGTTTTCCCTAAATCTTTCCTGTTACCTTGATATTATCTCCTTACTGTTTTCTTTTTTTTTTTAAACTCGTTTAGGAATGATTATACTTTATTTTTTTTCCCCAATTATTTTTATTAGTTGGAGGCTAATTACTTTACAATATTGTAGTGGTTTTTGCCATACATTGACATGAATCAGCCATGGATTTGCATGTGTTCCCCATCCCGATCCCCCCTCCCACCTCCCTCTCCACCCCATCCCTCTGGGTCTTCCCAGTGCACCAGCCCTGAGCACTTGTCTCATGCATCCAGCCTGGACTGGCGATTTGCTTCACACTTGATAATATACATGTTTTAATGCTGTTCTCTCAGATCATCAAATCCCAGCAGTTCCTTCCTTACTGCACTTCTTCCTTAACTTTCTCCTTTAACCATCTGATCAGTATTTTGAGTTGAGATGTATTACATAGTAAATATTAAAACTCTTTGGGTGTTTCAGATATAGGCAGCAATAAACAATATTTGTTATGCTTTACTCCATAATGATACAGAGGTACAGAGAACTTTATTGATTACCAAATGGAAAACTATTAAATAAAAAGCACAACTCGTTCATCTTGAGCAAGGGAAAAAACCCTCAGAATGTTATGAGATGTTTTGCATTTTGAGATAACTACTTCAAATTTAATATAGTTGAGAAAATGAAAAGTTAATGAAACAGAAGAGTGGAAATGAAGCAGGTATAGAACAGCCAAACAAAACAGAAGTGATCTTATTATCAGTTCTCCAAATTGGGTTACTCTAACCACTACCAAACTATGTAAAGTAAGACATATAAGTGTCTTAGGATAGGACAAGTGAGAGAAACTATATGTAAATTTTGCTGAAAGCAGTCTTCATAAATTACTTTCAAAATTTGTTGTAGCGTATTTTATATCTAAATAATATTAAAATTCAAACCAAAAATATATAGACCGTAATGTATTGGTTTGGGGATTGTTATGTGGCATCTTTTTGTGAAGAAGTTCATTGAGGAAAAGTGAGTTGAATTGAAAGCAAGTGTTTTTATAGATAATGAAATGGATTGATTTTTTTTTTTCCATTTTACAGATATTTATTGAGCTCATCCTGTTTGAGAGGTACTTCTAAGTGCTGTGGGAAATATATCCCCAGGTTCTTGTTTTGGGGAAGGGAAAAGAAAAAGAGAATATTTGTCTAAGATTGGTCTCTTTGGGAAGATTTTAATAAAGTATATATTCTTTTTGCTTTGCTCTAACATACTAAGTCATACTTCTCTTATTATGACAACTTCTGTTTTCTCATAATTTTTGTTGATGACAGAAATTGCCAGTTTCAGTAAGAAATACCAAGTAAGAAAGAAGAAAGAAGTCGTGTTTTTCAGCACTTCTTATTTTATTTTCAGTATTACGATTTTTTCGGCCATAGCTTTGGCTGTATTATGGGATTAATTTCCTTATTACCTAAGATAATGGATGGACTTCCCAGGTGGCACAGTGGTAAAGAATCCATCTGCCAATGCAGGAAGTGCAAGAGATGCGGGTTTGATCCCTAGGTCAGGGAGATCGCCTGGAGTAGGAAATGACAACCTGCTGTAGTATTCTTGCCTGGAAGATTCCATGGACAGAGAGGAGCCTGGTGGGCTACAGTTCATGGAATTGCAAAGAGTTGGATGTGACTGAGCACACGTGAGACAATAAATGATGAGGGAAACAGTATAGCATATTAATGATGATAACTTTTATTAAGCATTGACTATTTGCAAGGCCATATTCACTACACTGTGTATATATTATTGAGTCTGCCCAATAACTTATTAAGGAGGATCTCTTTAGAAACACAACACTGAAGCACAAAAAAGTTAAATCACTTTCCCTTGGTACTTGGTTGTAACCACTGGGCCAGACTGGAAAGTACATGTCTGTAGCACTATGCATATAGCTAATTTTTAATGGTAACTGTTATAGTGGTGACAGTGAATTAGACTTGGAATTTGCAGCTTGTGATAATGTAAAATACTATGGTAACAGCCATCAAAGTAGATATGATACTGTCTTAGAAATTGTAGATGTGATTGCATACCATATCTCTAAGTAACCTTAAGTGCTGCCTAAATTCTTTTAATTGTTTTGAAGATTTTGCTAAGGTGTTTTGTTATACATTCTTAATGGCATTCTTAGTCTTTCATTTTACAATAACCCTGGAAGAGTATTTCATCATTTATGTAATTCATATAGTTTTATTTTCCAAATTATACTTTTGTTTGTGTCCTTTTTCACCATGCAACATGTTTTTCTGTTTTTTTAAAAAATTTTATCATGTTTTCATTTCTTGTCATTTAAATTCCCTTAGAACTATCATAAATAATTATTCTCAGTTATTGTTTTTCTCTCTATGAAAGCCCATTTTTTAATGTCTTTTTAAAGAACTCTACCTTCAGTTTACATTCTCATGCTCTTTTTTCCTTCTGTTCACATTTTTCACACCAATCAAGGTTTAAAGAAAATTAAAAGGAAATTTTTAAAATTTCCAGTAAGTGAGAAAATATAGTGGTTCTGGTTTCAAGTACATCTCACTTGTTGATGATTTGCTCATACTATGTAGTTCAGTTCCACACAGTATTTGGTCCTTACTATGAAACTGTGCTCAATGCTACAAATGTTTAGGAGCCATGGTCTACTTTTTTTCTTTCTTGTCTATCCAATCTCTTACCATTTCCTGGCCTCATGTCATACTTTTGTGAGAATTTTTGGTCTTATATATGTGGAAGTCAAGAAATAATAAGGGACTTAGATAGACAAGAAGGGGAAAAGTCAGAAAAGAGAGTGGTGGACTTTGGAGGCAGGTATGGAAGCACTGTTCTGCTAGAATAACAGCAGGTACAATAGAACAGAAAGAAGTCAGTGAAGAAATAGAATGTTTTTGTCATCTTCAAGGATAGGAAAGCTCCTTAAGAAAAGGCAGCATTGTAAAATCGTCTAAACAAAAAACCATCAGTCATAGAATAGTTTTGCTAGTTTGGGGATAGAGAAGTCAGATAGCTACCTAGATATTAAAAAGGGTAACATTTTGTCTTTAGAAAAGAGCACTAGTCTAGATACAGTGACTTTAGGTGGAGAACAAAAGTCAAGCAGCCATTGTGGTTTTTTAAGACAGAGAGATGTATGTGTTCATGCTCAGTCATGTCTGATTCTTTGTGACCCCATTGACTGTAGCCTACCAGACTCCTCTGTCGTGGAATTTCCAGGCAAGAATACTGGAGTGAGTTACCATTTCCTTCTTCAGGGGATTTTCTCCATCCAGGGATCGAACTCGTGTCTCTTGCGTCTCCTGCATTGGCAGGCAGATTTTTTTTTTTTTAAACCACCAAGCCACCTGGGAAGCCTAAGACAAAGATAACAGAAGTTAATTTTATCATCATGGACTCCTTTAACAAAGTTTCCAAACTTCCACTGATTTTGGTAGCTCTTAAATTTTATTTCTTACTTCATGTGCATGCTCATATGTATCTACACCTTCAGCTGCCTTGCCACATAGTGTAATTACTGATGCCGACAGTGATGACACTAGTCATTAAAAAATGTTTAAATTGTACTCATTACATTTTAAGAAGTTAGGGATATGTGTGGTACATTTTAAAAAGTTTTCTAGTGTTCTGTTTGTTGATAAAACTCAGGTACAGTACCTAAAGGTTTAAGTAAAAAAAAAAATACTGTTGTGAAAAAAACACAGTCCAGTCTGATTAAATCAGCTTAAATATTTCATGTCATGCAGGTACCTTCAAGCAAATTTCATTGTGAAGCTTTTTAAAGACACTATGTCATATTATGACTTTAAATAACTTTGTCCAAAAGGACTTAATTCATCTTCCATAAATACAGATGGCACAGTGATGTGCTTTTTTGTTGAGGTGTAACTGACGGTGCTGTGCTTAGTCACTCCATCGTGTCCTACTCTTTACGACCCCGTGGCTGGAACCCGTCAAGCTCCTCTGTCCTTGGGGATTCTCCAGCCAAGAATACTGGAGTGGCTTGCCATGCCTTCCTCCAGAAGATCTTCCCAACCCAGGGATCAAACCCAGTCTCCCACATTCCAGGTGGATTCTTTCTTGTCTGAGCCATTAGGAAAGCCCATAATAGACATACAACATTATTTATATACAAAAGATTTAACATTTTTATCTCACAAAAACACTAAGCCAGATATATCTGCTGGACATATTTTTATAATTAAAAGTCCTTTACCATATAGTTTATATATCATAGTAGGATCTCTCTGTTTAACAGTTTTTCATTATAACCATGGATATGATAATACTTATCTCAAGGATCTATCATGAGTGATAGTGTGTGTAAAATACAGACTAAGCATAAAATATAGAGACTAAGCCCTCAATGGTGGTGTTTCAGTGCAAAACAAAGTGTGATTATGGAATTATTTAAGCAATGTGTTCTTGACCTTTATCTTATTTAGTGGTGTTTGAGGTTCTCCTTATTTACCAAGGAAGAATGACTTAGATTCACATAAGAAATTATTAGTAAAGGTAATTGTAGAAAATTGTTTAACATTTCTTCATTAAAGTTTCATTGTGCATAATTTCTTTAGGCATGAATTTGAAATTGTCTATGTAGTGGAAGCCTTTGCTTCTCTGTTTTTAGGGAAGAATTATTCCATATCACATATGTGCCAATTCACGGCTTAAACATCTTTCATCAGAACTGAAAGTATTTTGAGGTTTTATATCCCAAGGGTTTACAAGAGAAGGGGTGAGAAGCAGCTGAGCAGGGAATTGAAGAATGAATGCTGACTAATTGTCCCATTTATGCTGCTTATTCACTGGCAACCAAGTAGCTCTACTTTTAATTTTATTCTCTATTCTTATACCACCAAAGAAGCAGTAGGTTTTGTTTACAGAAAGTGTTCTAGTTAAAAGCATTTGCAACTTCAGAGAAGAAAAAAAGCACAAGGAGTTAGCAGGTCTTCGAGAAAGGGACAGATTGTCTAGTGATGTATCTGTCCTGTATAATATTTAAGAGCTGCATCTCTGGACCTAGACTTTATGCTGAAGTTGGAATCCTCACTTTTCACTCATATTAGTTCCAGCAACTTATTTAATCTGTTTCAAAAGTTTTCTTTTGTAAAATAGGGATAGTAATAGTACCTACTTCACTGAATTGTTAGGACTAAATTAGTAAATATGTATAAAGCAAGTGAAAGAGTGCTTGATACACTGTAAATGCTGTGAAACTGTTACCATATTCCATTAATCCTGAAGTACCAGAGTTTGCAAGAGACACTGTTACTTTCTGTACCAAGAAAAAAAAATGTGGAGGAATATGTGTCTTAGAATCGATGCAATATAATATTGTTATTGGGCCCATAAGGTTAATAAGCTTTTCATATAGTGATACATTTAAAAGGTGTTTAACTTGTTCCTCTGTATTATAGTGCTTATATTTAATTGACTTTGTAAATTAGCAGATATGATAGTGGAACTGTGTTTAGGGGAAAAATAGAACTGTGCATGAAAATACTTAATTGACATGAGCTTTATATGTTGTTTTACCAATTTGTGTTTTTTTTTGTGGGAGAGCTTTTTATTTTGAAATTTATAAGGTATCTTTTGATGTCTAGCCTTTTGTTAATTTTGAGTGCATTTGCATACATTTCCAATGCATTAATAATAGTAATTTTTAGTTATGTACTTTAGATCCTGCAGAATTCTAAAGTGTTTTACAAATTATCAAAGACAATATATTGTGTTCAGTAGTAGCACATAGCGGTAAAAATAACAGGCTCTGGGGGGGCTCTGTAACAATAGGGTGGGATGGGGAGGGAGATAGGAAGGAGGTTCAAGAGGGAGGGAGCATATGTATACCTGTGGCTGATTCATGTTGATACTTGGCAGAAAACAACAAAATTCTGTAAAGCAATTATCCTTCAAATAAAAAAAATAAGCAAAGATTTTGAAGTTAAAAAAAAAAATGACAGGCTCTGGAGTCAAATTGCCTGTCTTCAAAAATCTTAATTCAGTCACTTACTAATCCCATCAAGTTACTTTGCCTCTTTGTGCCTTTGTTTTCTCATCTGTAAAATGGGGAAATTAATAGCTCCTACGTTACAGAGTTGAAATGTGTATAAAAAGTGCTTAGATTAGTGACACATAGTAAGCACAATATGTTTGCTATTTTTATACTAATTCTTATATTCTAAGTGGTTTTTATAGTTCTGATCAGTTTTATTAACTAGAATCCTTAGTAAACCAGATCTTTCTATTTTTTTTTTACTCTTTTAAGATTATACAGACAGACAGACCCAAGGCCATTTAACATAATATAGAGAACAGTCTGTATACCCCAGAGGTGCTGATGTGAATATGATAATGAATATCTATAACAATGTAATTATCAAAAGGTTAAGGAATGGTACTAATTCAAGAATATGTGGTAAATTAAAAAATCTTTTAGTAATGAGAAAGGAAAGTTTTATCACTTGAACATATAAACTTCAATTCATCTCCAGATTTTCTTATATGAAACTATGCTGGTGTTGGGTAATTGAGATATTACTATGTTAAAATTTGGAAGTTGATGTTAGTCTATTATGGTTTTATGTATCAATGTGTTATTTTGCATTATAAGTTAGAAATGAATTTATTTACTTTCTTAAATTGATTCTTGTAACTTACTTAATATACGTACAGAATTTTAAAAAACATAGTATTAGAGGCCTTGAAGCTAAGTAAAACACCACCCTTTTGCAAGCTCACCATCTTCCACAGTACTCTGAGAGGCAGTCACTTTGCATTCTTGGAGCTGTTCCTTGTGGCATTTCCATATTTTTAAATAACACTTTTAAGCTGTTCTTTATTCATCTATCAGTTTTATTATCAATTTATTTCCTGTTATTAATTGGGAATTTACTATTCTTATATTTATCATCTCATTATTTCAGTGTACTTATAATTACTCCGTTTTTATATGTACTCCATGTACATATAATTTACTCCACTTATTGGATAAGTATGTTGCGTTAAATCACTAAATATTGTTTCTTTTTGAGCAAAGTGATGTATTATGATTGTTTCCTTTCTCCTATAACTTTTTCTTTTGGGACAGAATTAGTAATAACCTTATTTTTATTTGCTCACTTTTTGTGTACTACTGTTTTTCCCCTAAATGTTTCAACAGACCTGTAACATGCATATCAGTACTTTTTGAGTGCTCAAACATGGTTTCAGACTCTGTATCAAATTTGCTTTTATTTGGGGAAACCTTTCCATCATGATCTGTTTTACAGTCCGGATTGGTTGCTTTCTACACCCAGTGCCTAGAGGACATCTTGGGACTTCCCCTGGCTGTTCTGTGTTAGATCCTTTATATCCTGAGTCCCACCCTTTCCTTCCTCTTGTTCCTCCTTTATTTTATAGAGGTATATTTTCAGATGCTTCCTGATAAAGAGGTCATAAAAGTTTGCTTTCTTGAAAATATCTTCATCCCATTCTCATATTTGGTTGAGTATTAGCTTATGTGTGTAATTGTAGGTCTTAGGTACTACAGATTTAGTTGGAAGCTGTGTGTCTAGAGGCAGGAATTGTTTTCTGGATGGCTTCATTAGAGTAATCAAGCAAACAGCCAGTATTAATCTTGGGAGATCTGAGATTGTGGTATCTGTATCTCGTTTCTGGGGTCTTAAAGGTTCTCCAGTGAATTTTCAAGTATTCTTTCTTGGATAGTTTGCATCTGTCTGCCAGCAATTAGGAACCAGTTCAGGTCCAGCTGAACCTTGTCCTGTCACTCCTATCTACATTACACTTGGCAGTTCCAAGTCAGGAAGATCTCTGTTTCAAGATACCCGACTCTCTGATCTTCTAGAGGCTGAAGAGGACATGTGGAATGAGGTGGTTAACCTATGTGTGGAAGTGTTGTCTAGGTAGCCTTCTAGAGAATCCCTCAGTATTCAGTTCTTACGTACCCCAGCCTGAGGTTTCATTAGGCAAATTATCTTCTTATAGTCTCCTCATTTTCTGCCACTTAGCTTTCTGGATCCTGTGCTGTGCTGAATCAATCACTAGTCTTCTGCCTGAGTTTTTCATTTTCCAAAACTTTGTATTTGTTGTTGTCTTCTCTACCATTCTCTTTGTTCTTCAGTTTTGTACTTTTTTTGTTATCTTAATGGAATTTCAAAAGGAAGCATCCTTAATTTGCCATAATTAACCATAACAATAATGGTAATAATAAGACTTGCTCTATATTTTATTTTATTTTTTTAATTTTTTTTTTTGGGGGGTATAACTTTTTTTTTTTTGTCATACATTGATATGAATCAGCCATAGATTTACACGTATTCCCCATCCCGATCCCCCCTCCCACCTCCCTCTCCACCCGATTCCTCTGGGTCTTCCCAGTGCACCAGGCCCGAGCACTTGTCTCATGCATCCCACCTGGGCTGGTGATCTGTTTCACCATAGATAGTATACATGCTGTTCTTTTGAAATATCCCACCCTCACATTCTCCCACAGAGTTCAAAAGTCTGTTCTGTATTTCTGTGTCTCTTTTTCTGTTTTGCATATAGGGTTATCATTACCATCTTTCTAAATTCCATATATATGTGTTAGTATGCTGTAATGTTCTTTATCTTTCTGGCTTACTTCACTCTGTATAAGGGGCTCCAGTTTCATCCTTCTCATTAGGACTGATTCAAATGAATTCTTTTTAACGGCTGAGTAATATTCCATGGTGTATATGTACCACAGCTTCCTTATCCATTCATCTGCTGATGGGCATCTAGGTTGCTTCCATGTCCTGGCTATTATAAACAGTGCTGCGATGAACATGGGGGTGCACGTGTCTCTTTCAGATCTGGTTTCCTCAGTGTGTATGCCCAGAAGTGGGATTGCTGGGTCATATGGCAGTTCTATTTCCAGTTTTTTAAGAAATATCCACACTGTTTTCCATAGCGGCTGTACTAGTTTGCATTCCCACCAACAGTGTAAGAGGGTTCCCTTTTCTCCACACCCTCTCCAGCCTTTATTGCTTGTAGACTTTTGGATAGCAGCCATCCTGACTGGCGTGTAATGGTACCTCATTGTGGTTTTGATTTGCATTTCTCTAATAATGAGTGATGTTGAGCATCTTTTCATGTGTTTGTTAGCCATCTGTATGTCTTCTTTGGAGAAATGTCTGTTTAGTTCTTTGGCCCATTTTTTGATTGGGTCATTTATTTTTCTGGAATTGAGCTGCAGGAGTTGCTTGTATATTTTTGAGATTAATCCTTTGTCTGTTTCTTCATTTGCTATTATTTTCTCCCAATCTGAGGGCTGTCTTTTCACCTTACTTATAGTTTCCTTTGTCGTGCAAAAGCTTTTAAGTTTCATTAGGTCCCATTTGTTTATTTTTGCTTTTATTTCCAATATTCTGGGAGGTGGGTCATAGAGGATCTTGCTGTGATTTATGTCTGAGAGTGTTTTGCCTATGTTCTCCTCTAGGAGTTTTATAGTTTCTGGTGCTCTATATTTTAATATTGATTTTGTTTTAATCTTCAAACAAATCCCATTAGAAAGACACTGCTAGTATCCTCATTTTACAGATGAGGGAACAAAATGATAAGTTGCCCAATATCACATGACTAATAAACAACAGATAGATACAAATCTGCAGACTTACTTTCTAGAACCTGAGGTTGATACTTCATCATTATAGACTAAAAATCTACAATATGTCTCTGTGACCTTTAGGGTTACTTTAACATACAGCTTAAAACTCACTTTATGTAAGACAAATCACTAGATTTTCATATATCTTAAATTAGAAAAAAACCTCGTATCTTATAAATATGTATACACATATACACCCCACAGGCCACACATGGAAATCATTACTTATTACTTATGTGAAGAATAATTTTTTGGTAATACAAAACTTTAAGCTATCAGTTACCACTTAATGCCATTCCCCTAAGTAAAAGTTTTAAATGCTATTTACTGTCTGAACTAGGACACAGTGTTCTACACATTAAGTATAATTAAATAAAATCAGAGGACTGATAAATTTTAGTTGATCTTATTAAAATTTTTGTTTAAAAATTTTAGGAAGAACAGGAATATAAGATTTGTTTACAAGATTACAAATAAATAAAATTTTTGTTTCTTTAAAAAATACTGTGGCCAAACATGTGAAATTTAAAAAAACAGTTCTACTTTGAGTGTCACCAATTAAAAATAGATCTTTGATACAGTTTGGTTTTTTTCTTTTACAGTAATCATAAATCATTTCTATTTTGTGTAATTTTTCTATCTTTCTGTTTCTTCAGTGTAGACAGAAACCTATTGCCTTCCTGCTGAGAATATAATTTCTGAATCTAGGCGATGTACTGTCAGCACAGTGAAGCAGGAAATTATTCTCCTGTGTCAGCTGCTGCTGTTGAAGAATAAGGAAAGTTTGGGGTGGGATGCATTTCTATTATCTGTACTCACAGATCTCATATGACATGCAAATAGGTTTTAATTCAGCAAAGTTCAAAGTATTTTGTGACAAAAGATACTCTCTGCTCTTGGTTCTTTCTCTACTCCCTCTAAAAATCCCAAGTGCATTTCAAAATTCCATGCTTCTATGTCTGTTTCAGTGGAAGTAGTCATCAAATTTGTTCCACTTATTCAAGTCATAGAGCATGTGGAAATGATGCTCTTTAGGACACTGGGAATATTGGTATATTAAACTTAATAATAATAGTAGCAACACTGATAATGCTACTAATAACTAATAGTTATATGGAACTTAATATGGGCCGGAGACAGCTTTGTCTCTACATGCTTTCCACATACTGAATTAGTTCACACAATGATTCTGTGAAGAAAAGACAGCAGAAAAGATTAAATGATTTGCTGACAGCATGTATGTATACAGCATGCAGGTATGTATGGTATATGTAGTCATATGTATATAAGCATATACATGCATGTAAGTGTATATATATGTATGCATACGCATACATGTATAGATGCCTAGGTATATCTATACACTTATTTGTGTGTGTGTGTGTATACTCACAAACCCATGTAAATATATTTTTTCTATAAAATTAGAGGCAGGGATAGGATTTGCTTAGTCTGCTCCCAAGGTCCGCCCAATTAGCTATTATGTTGTACTAATAGAATAGTCTCGTATGGGCAACTTGTAGGAATTAGCAAATATTAAAAATTAGGTGAAAATCTCAAGTTTGGAAATGCTAAGAACAGTTGATAATAAGATAGTCTCAAATATAAACCTGTCTACATCATATAAAAATGATATTAAAATTTATAGTTATCCTGTATTTAAAAAAATGGACATTCAGTATCCTTCAGGAGTATGGATAGATCTACACACTTTAGAAAAATAGCCACTTTTATTTTAACTATAAAGAGTGGAAAACTATTTCCTTCTCTTGTGAAAATCATCTCATAGTTAATTTAGAATTTCCCTGTTTCTATACATTTTCCATTGCCTCTAAGTAATTTGCATGATGTGTAGGCAGGGAGAGAAAACTTATCCTTGAATTCTTTTAGTCAGAAGTTTTCTATTTCAGTTTGCTGAAACAATATTACTTGGTTCCATGCTAACATCATCAAGTAAGCTGGGGAGTTTTAGGATGACTAAAGTAAGTATATCACAAATACTAAAGAGAATAATAATGTTAAACCCCTAATACTGTTATATCTATGGCTTTATCTGGGTTCCTGAAATTAAAATAGCACGTTGTTAAACTTAACAAAATATCTTGGCCTATTTAAAACTTGTTACCTACTTACAACTCTCCTATATATAGATTATAATTTTATTGCACTTTATGGCATGATTTGCCTTTATAAACTAACATGCCCTGTGATCCTAGAAACTTGAAATATTACTTGCATGTGATGACAGCAAGTTTGGGTAGCTGTGTGTTTAGATTTATTTCTTATTTTGAATGTATGGAATTCTTCTTAGGCTCTGTCACTGTGTTCTGTTTCAAGTGCAGGTAGCCTGAAAAAGAAGCTTTACATTGAAAATGTGTTTTTGTTTTTGGTAAAGCTATAAAAATAGCTTTACATAAAAATGTCATTAGAAAAATGAAAAACAAACAAAAATCTTACCTTGATAAAATCATTTCATATCAGCCATTGCAACAGTGTTACCATGTTTCTCTATCTGCATTGCACCTAAGTCACCATATTTAAAAATCATAGAATATCTTTTTTATAACTTACTTTCACATTTACTTTCATGACCATTGTGGAAAAAATCATGTGTCACCATTTGCACTTAGATTTTGGAGGCCTATTTCTGTTTCCAGGTAATTATCCTAAACTTTTTTACTTGTTGGCCTCATTGATAGAACATCTACTTTTTAAAAAATAATAGTCTGCACTTCTTAGAGCAATTTTGGCGGTAGTGGTAGCTCAGTTGCTAAGTCATGTGCATCTCTCACAACTTCATGGACTGTAGCCTGTCGGGCTCCTCTGTCTCAGAAATTCTCCGGGAACACTGGCGGGGGGTGCCATTTCCTTCTCCAGGGGTTTTTCCCCACACAGGGATTGAACCCAGGTCTCCTGCATTGCAGATGGATTCTTTACTGGCTGAGCCACCAGGGAAACCCAGAGCAGTTTTAGTCTTACAGAAAAATTTAGCAGAAAGTCCAAGGGAGTTGCCATATGCAGTTGACCTTCATATTGGCTACTAGTGTCCCAGGTGACACAGTTGGTAAAAAGAAAAAGCGTCTGTCAATGCAGGAGATGCCAGAGACGTGGGTTAGATCCCTGGGTCAGGAAGATCCCTTGAAGTAGGAAATGGCAGCCCACCTCAGTTATCTTGCCTGGAAAATTCCTTGGACAGGGAAGCCTGGTGAGCTGTAGTCCATGGGGTCGCGAAGAGTCAGACACAGCTGAGCACGCACACAACTAAGCACTTAATACCCATGGGTTCTAAAGTCTCGGATTCAAACAACCAAGGATTGAAAATATTTTGGAAGAAAAAAATCCAGAAAGTCCCAAAAAGAAAAAATTCAGATTTGTTGTGTGCTGGCAAATAGTTACATAGAATTTACATTGTATTAGGTATTAGAAGTCCCGATTGGGCTGATGGCTTAGCAGGTAAAGGTATAAAGAATCTTCTGGTAGCTCAGCTGGTAAAGAATCCATTGCCTATAATGCAGGCGTTCAGTTCAGTCGCTCAGTCATGTTTGACTCTTTGCTACCCCATGGACTGCAGCACGCCAGGCTTCCCTGTCCATCACCAAATCCGAGAGCTTGCTCAAACTCATGTCCATTGAGTCGGTGATGCCATCCAGCCATCTTATCCTTTGTTGTCCCCTTCTCCTGCCTTCAGTCTTTCCCAGATTCAGGGTCTTTTCCAATGAGTCAGTTCTTCACATCAGGTGGCCAAAGTATTGGTGCTTCAGCATCAGTCCTTCCAGTGAATATTCAGGACTAATTTCTTTTAGGATTGACTGATTGGATCTCCTTGTTGTCCAAAGGACTCTCAAGAGCCTTCTGCAACACCACAGTTCAAAAGCATCAATTCTTCAGCACTCAGCTTTCTTTATAGTCCAACTCTAACTCCATACATGACTAGTGGAAAAACCACAGCTTTGACTGTATGGATCTCTGTCTGCAAGTTAATGTTTCTGTTTTTTAATATGTTGGTCATAACTTTCTTCTATAGAGCAAGTGTCTTTTAATTTCATGGCTGCAGTCACCATCTGCAGTGATTTTGGAGCCCCCCAAAATTAAGTCTGTCACTGTTTGCATTGTTTCCCCATCTATTTGCCATGAAGTGATGGGACCAGATGCCATGATCTTAGTTTTCTGAAGGTTGATCTTTAAGCCAACTTTTTCACTCCCCTCTTTCACTTTCATCAAGAGGCTCTTTAGTTCTTTACTTTCTGCTATAAGGGTGGTGTCCTCTGTGTATCTGAGGTTATTGATATTTCTCCTGTCAATCTTGATTCCAGCTTTTACTTCATCCAGCCTGGCATTTCACATGATATACTCTGCATATAAGTTAAATAAGCAGGGTGATAATATACAGCCTTGATGTACTCCTTTCCCAATTTGGAACCAATTTGTAAATCAAGATACTGTGGTTCAATTCCTGGGTCAGGAAGATCCCCTGTAGAAGGGATAGGGTACCCATTCCAGTGTTCTTGGGCTTCCCTTGTGGCTCAGCTGGTAAAGAATCCGCCTGTAATGCAGGAGGCCTGGTTTGATCCCTAGGTTAGAAAGATCTCCTGGAGAAGGGAAAGGCTGCCCACTCCAGTATTCCTGCCTGGAGAATCCCCCTGGACAGAGGAGCCTGGTGGGCTACAGTCCACGGGGTTGCAAAGAGTCGGACACAACCAAGCGACTGAGCACACAGGTATTATAACTAATACAGAGATATTTAATGTTTATGGGAGGATTATGTAGAGTATATACCAGTACTTTACAGTTTTATGTAAGGGACTTAAGCATCCTTGGGTTTTGGTATCTGCAGGAATCCAGGGCTAATTTCCTGTGGACACTGAGAGTTGACTCTACTTTTTTTACTTGTCCATGCTTCTGACCCCCACCCCACCCCACCCCACCCTGGCACACAGTTTTTTCTTATTAACATCTTACATTAGTATGATATATTAAGATTCAGTGTGATACATTAGTATGATACATTAAAATTTTAGTGTCTTTACAAATGTATGATATGTATCCATCACTGCAGTGTCATGCATAACAGCTTCACTGTCCCAAACATCACCTGTGTTCTACCTCATCCCCCTTTTCCTCCCCATGCATCTTGTGCACATGTGGTAAATCACTTCAGTCCTGTCCTACTCTGCGACCCCATGGACTGTAGCCCACCAGGCTCCTCTGTCCATAGGATTCTCCGGCAAGAATACTGGAGTGGGTTGCTATGCCCTTCAGGGGATCTTCCCAGCCCAGGGGTTGGATCCGCATCTCCTGTGACTCCTGCATTGTAGTTGGATTCTTTACCCCTGAGCCACCAAGGAACCCCCTCTGCATCTCTGGCAACCATTAATCTTTTCACTGTATGTATAGTTTTGCCTTTTCCAGAATGTCATATGCTTGAAATCATAGAATATGTAGCCTTCTTCAGATTGGCTTTTTTTCATCTTGTAGTATCCATTTAAGCTGTCCTTATGTCTTTTTTGTGGCATGGTACCTCATTTCTTTTTATATGACAAGCTTATACCACAGTTTGTTTATTCGTTCACCTTGTTGAACACCATGACTGCTTCCAGGTTTTGGCAATTATGAATAAAGCTGCTATAAACATTTGTGTGTAGGTTTTTTTGTAGATATAAGTTGTAGCTCATTTGCGTAAATGCCAAGGAGTGTGATTGCTGAATCATATGGTAAGAGAATGTTTAGTTTGAAAGAAACAGCCAGACTGTTTTCCAAGTTGGCTGTACTGTTTTCCATTCTAGCAGTGCATGAACGTTCCTGTTGCTCTGCATCCTCAGTAACATTTGGTGTTGTCAGTGTTTTGGGTTTCAGCCATTCTAATAGGTGTGTAGTGGTATCTCATGGTTGTTTTAGTTGGCAGTTCCCTACTGACTTACTGTTATATCCCCATCAAATCTATATCTTAAATTTCTAATCTTCTAGTACCTCCTGACCTTACGCCTTTATATGGAGTTAGGATCTTTATACAGTTAGTCAAGTTAAAGTGAGGGTAGTTACAGTGAGTCCTAATCCAATATGACTGGTGTCCTTACAAAAAACGGGAAATTTGAACACAGATACGCATGCAGGGGGCGTGCCATGGGAACCTGAAGACTGCCATCTGTAAGCCAACGATTGAGGCCTGGAATCTGATTCTCCCCTCACAGCCCTCAGAAGGAACCAGCCCTGCCAACACCTTGATTTCAGACTCTGGCCTCCCAAACAGTGAGATGATTAATTTCTGTTATTTAAGTCCTCCAGTTATGGCAGCCCTGACAAACTAATACACATTTGATTGATGTTCTACATCTTTTCACATGCTCATAGGTCATCACTTTTTTGTTTGGTGAGGTGTCTTTTCAGACCTTTGGCCCATTTTTTAAACTGAATTCATTTTCTAGTTGTTGAATTTGAGTTTTTTTGTCTTTTTAGATTACTAGTCCTTTATCATATATGTGTTTTCTAAATAATGTCTCCCTATCTGTAGCTTGTTTTTTCATTCTCTTAACGGGCTTCTTTGTTTTCATCAAGCAAAAGTTTTCAACTTTAATGAAGACCAGTTGATGAATTATTTTCTTTTTATGCATTGTGCTTTTGGTGTTGTACCTGAAAAGTTATTGTCAATTCCAAGGTCACCTAGATTTTTCTCCTATGATATATTCTAGGAAGTTTATAGCTTTGTCTTTTTCCTGCTTTGAACTCATTTTTAATTAAAGGTTTATTGTCTGCATCTAGATTTTTTTTTTTTTTTGATACAGATGTCCAGTTAGGCCAGCACGATTTGTTGAAAAGGTTATTCTTTCTTCATTGACTTTTATTTGCTGCTTTGTCCAAGATCCGTTGACTATATTTGTATGAGTTTGTTTTGGGGCTCTTTATTCTCTTCCAAGGATCAGTTTTTCTGATATCAAACAGTCTTGAATACTGTTACTTTATAGTAAATCTTTTTCTTTTACACCAGCGATTAGAATGTTTAATAATAAAATATCCATATGTCACTTTACACAGAAGAAGTCCTAAAAGATGTGTAACAAAAATAAACAAAAAGACAATCTTGTATGTGAGACCTCCAAATGGCAATTTCACTATCTGGACCTCAGCTGGGTTTTAGGTTTTATGTATAGTTACTATCTGTGTGTGCGCAGTTACTTAGTCGTGTCTGACTCTTTATGATCCCATGGACTGTAGCCTGCCAGGCTCCTCTGTCCATGCGATTTTCCAGGCAAGAATACTGGAGTGGGTTGCCGTTTCCTTCTCCGTGTACTAAGTCTTTTTTTTTTCTTTTTTTTCATTTATTTTTATTAGTTGGAGGCTAATTACTTTACAATATTGTAGTGGTTTTTGTCATACATTAACATGAATCAGCCATGTATTTATTTACATGTATTCCCCATCCCAGTCCCCCCTCCCACCTCCCTCTCTACCCGATCCCTCTGTCTTAAAGTCTGATAGAGTCAGTCTTCAGCTTTGTTCTTCTCTTTCAATATTGTGTTGACAATCTGGCTTACATTATTTACTAATAGTGAATTAACATGTAAGTTTGAAATACTTGAGTTTAAATGATTTTCTTTATACTTTTCAATATACTTATAAATGATAACATTTATTCTTATATCCTGTGAAAAAATAGACTAGAAAAAAGGTATAATTATAGAACTTAGTTTTGTAACTTTGTGAGTCATATTACTTACCTCGTGTTGTATCTCTGAGAACTGATTGATAAAATATGTTATATACCAGGCATGATTTAGGATAAGTGATTGTAAAATGAACAGGACCATTACACAAGGAGTTACAAACATGAGTGTAATAGGATCCTGTAGTCTCTAAAAGTGTGACATTTAAACAGAATTATTTTGTATTATTTAGTCATGTAAAATCCTGATACCTTAATTTATTTTAAAAGATATACCTGTTTTCAGAGAATTCCTATTAAATTTTAATTTGAATATTAAATAAATGGAAAATTTACGGGACAGCCCAAAGTTATTAAGATATAAATCAAGGCAGAATATTCTTTAAAATTGTGTTTCAGGTTACTCCAATATGAATATCAAAATCGTTCCTTTAAAACAAACATTTTAAACTCTTGTTTTCTTTTCTTTTTTCTTCTGTGGATCCTTTTTGTCTTCAAGCTTCTAAGTTCGGTATCCGATTTATGGGATTTTGCTTTTTAGTTTCTGTACAACCTAGTATTCTCTACAAATGTATATAATATTTATATTTGTTAGTTTTTATAATAAGACAGTATTATTTACAAATGTTCAAAATATTTATATAACTTTTATACACAAGGAAATCTAAAGAATTCCTTATGAAATACTCGTAGTTATAGAATTACTAGTTCTTAAGAATAAGAAAGTACTTGTTCTTAAGAATAAGAAGTAACATGGTTATGCAAGTATTCAGCCTGAATATTTTAGAGAGATGAAAAGCAAATAAATCATTTACTAGCTCACTGGTGTTAACCGTTTCATAATAAAGCATGGCTTGAGATGATGGGGATGGAGAGTTAAATGGGAATGCAAACATGAAGTTTTTTATTTTTCTCCAGCCTGACCTTTGTTTATGATTGGTCACATCAGTTTTTTGTTTGTTTCTTTACTCCAGGGAAATATTAAAACTTTCTGGACACGTCAGAAAATCAATTTGGTCTGACTTTTAGTAAAGTCAGTTTAATCTGACTCAGTTTGAATTTTAACCTTATAGCACAATTTAAAACAGCTTTTCCCCTTCTACTCGGTGCTGCTTAGGCTGTTCTGAGAGATTGTAGTGTGGAAGGGGTTGAATCTAGTCATTCAGGCTGCTCATTCCAGTGAGTAGAGAATGATCTGCTCTTTCATTGATATCCCTGTTTGTCCTCCTGAGTGTTGGTGCTTGGAGGAGAGAGGCAAAAAGGGAAAAGATGCCCCTACTTAAGTGGCGCATCTTTTTTATTTTTTCTATTTCTGATCATCTGAATAACCCTCATGCGTTCTGTAGGGAAAGAGGCAAATACTACTCTTTATGTGTCAGGTGTAATAAACTTTTTGGGGGGATGAGATATTTTTGAAATGTCACCCTGTCCAGTTTGTCTTTTTCTTCTCTTTCTCAGTTTCTGCTTCTCCAGTGTGCACCCAGCCCCAGTGGGATCCTCATTGTCTGGAGGCATAAATCCAACTACTTTGATAGCCTCACTCTTTGCTGTTTTTAGTAGTGACTCCAGTTCTCTCTACCTGTTTTCCATTCCACATCTGTTTTCCCACCTCCCCATATAGGCGTGGCTAGGGGGTGTGGGCATGGGATGATAAGCAAGTCTGAACTTAAGCAAAAGTCCAGCTGAGTGATGAGGTAACCAGTTTTCCATTCATGCCCATCTTTTAGCCCACTCTGATAGGCTTTGGGCTCTTGGAAATAGCGCTGTCCAACTACATTAAGTCAGTGAAGCAGACTTTGATGATTGAGTCACTCAAGATGGGCAGGGGTAGGCAGTTTGCAGTAAAGAGAAACTAAACTTGTCTTTTAAATGTGAAACACTTGAGTGGTGACTTTTTTGTTCATAGTCGTGGATTATAATGCCAGTTTCTGTCTGTGGGAGAAGTCCCACCTGATAGTCTGTTGGTAAGTTTTCTCAAAGTCTTGCTGATACTTCTTTCTTGCTGTCTATCATCAGCTCCACCACAACAGCTAGTGTGAGGCTTTTTAAAGATTGAACAGGTTATATCTCTCTCCTAGTCAAGTTACTGCAGTGGCTTTCTCTAACAGTTACAAATCTGAAGTCCTTATATTATCCCAGGTTAAAGCTTGATCATGTGGCCTACAAGGCCCTACATCATCTCATCATTTGTTCTTGTGTCAGATGTTTGCTCTTGCTCCTCCATCTGTCGGCAGTATTCTTACCCCAGATCGTCAGCCTGTGGACTCCTGCCACTTCATTCTTCACTCATACAATGCTGCTTCCTTGGGTTTTCTTTGTACACTCTTAAAATAGTGTATTCGTCACTCTTTTTTCATAGCTTGCTTTAGTTTTAGTACATTGGTGAATCATTTTCTTACATTTTATTATATACTTAATGGTTTCTTTAATGTCTTGTCTTTTCCATTAGCATATAATCAAAGGACAAATCACTGGCTCCTTTGTTCAGTGCTTTGCCCAGTGGCTAAAATGGGACCTGACCCATGTGAGAAAGTCAACTTTTTTGTTGTTGAGTGAATGAATGAATGAAATGCAAGCTACTTTCTGTACTCAGACTTTAGAAATAGCTTTGATTTATCTTATAATTTTTACCCTCTTAGTGTTTTACAAAGTAGTGTGCTTTAAAACTTTTTTACCAATCTTTTATCGTTCTTAACTGCATATTCCCATTGTTAGCATCCCAGTTGAACCATCTGCACCTCTAGTTCATCTCCCATGCTGCTGCTGGAAATGGTTTTTATAATAATACTTCTCAAAATGCCACTTATGTGGAATAAAATATTGAAAAATTCCTTAACGTGATTGGGCCTGTGCCTCTTGTCCTTCTCTTCACTGACCCTTCTGTGCGCTCTATATTCTGTGCTTATCCTTTTCATTGTAGTGCTCTGAATGCTTACTATGCTTCTTTCCTACTTCTCTGCCTTTCCTTAAAGCCTCTACTGTTTGTTCTTACTGCTATATATTTTATTGGTGTGTGAATACATAAAATGTAACACCTATCATGAGAAGACTCAAGGAAAAGCACTTTACATTTGAAATGATTGGGAACAAACTATATAGTTGCCCTGTCTGCCATTACTTCAGATACATTTGCAAGCTTATTCCTTCACTGAGCATCTTTAATACATGGTAGCAATTTATTTGTCAGATTTTAATGGGTGTTTAAAAGTTACCAAAACCTTGAAGAGCGCCATGCACACTATTTTGTAATGCTATTTATAATAATTGTAAATTCATTTTAAAGGTAAGGTTTATCTACATATTGTAACTCTAAAGCTTCTTTTTAAAGGATGTGAGGATGTGTATGTATGAATATTTGTTGTATCTCTTACCTCAGAAAATTAAACAGTAAATAAAATGGTATATGAAAGTAAAAGTATTATTTGTATAACCTTTTCAGAAAATATGTTTCCTTGATAGATTCTTCCAATTTAGATTTTTTTGTTGTTGTTTGAAAGGCCAGCCTGATAAAGAAAATGAAATAACTTTATATAAACCATTGAAGCCAATTTTATTTTCATGTCTGAACCTTTTCCAAGTAAGTACTGTGTCATAGAAGGGACCAGTGTGGCTTTTGGGAAAATGTAGACTCTAGGAGTATGTAGCAGTGTTCCAAAACTTGTATTTAGCATTTTTGTATCTAAACTAATGCAGAAATGTGTAGCTTGTGATGTTGATCTCTTTTAGAAGACACACCTAAATAAAAGTAGAAGACACAGCTAGGTAAAAGTAATATATTATGAAGTTATATAGCAGTAAACAAAGGTGGGGCCCTATAAGGAAGTTTTGTCTGACATTGCTCTTTTGAACAGTTACTACTGTTACTGATAATAATGGGTCGATATTAGGTGCTTTCTGTCAGTTATTTCATTTAGTGGTTGGAACTTCCTGGTGTCTGTCCTCACTTTACATAATGAGCTGCTCAGATTTAGGAATTTGATTTAAATGATTACTGTTCCTTATTCAGTTGAATGTCTTCACATTATTTACCAGTAGTTCCTTAAACTTGTTTGGAAAATCACAGAGCCTTTTGAAAACCTGAAAAAAGCCCATTTCCCATAGGGAAGAAATATACACCTGTATAATATATCTTTAGCCTGCAATTTTGCAGAATTCCTACTTTTCCTAATTCCCATATGTAGATCCCAGATTGGGAATCCCTGATCTATGTCTTCTTTTAATAAAGAGACTGGGGAATTCTGCACTTTTTCTTCCTTTGCAACCTCTTGTCACTTAAAGTAAATAATATTCCTTTATGTTATGACTTATTATAGAAAGAGTTCAAGAAAGCTGAAAGGAAATTGTAAGCTGTCTCTGACCTCACTGAATATATGCCAAAATAAATCTGTTATGACAAGTGAGATTCAGATAAGTTTGATGAAAGAACACTTTTTAATGGTCTGATTTGTTGGACTTTGCATCAAAGCATTTTCAATCTGTTTCAGGAACCTAAATGCTATTTTGAAGTAATGTAATCAGTTACCTCTTCAGATTAGCATAAATATAGTAGCTGTGCCTAGAGATAGATTAGAAAATACCTTCACGCTTAGTGATTCAGTGATATTTCTCAGAGAACAATTTCTGGATTTTTATCTTCTGATTCCATCAAAGATAAATCATATACAAAGGGTGTTGTTTTTATAGTAGAAGTAGGATATAGTAATTATTTTCTGTATTCATGAGCTGAAATTATCATATAATTGGTGAATTCATTGTTTATATGGGCAAAGGAAGAAGATGTATTTAGATTGTAATTCATTGTGACTTTGAGGAAGAGAAGATGTCATTTTCTAATTAGGTCACTTTTAAAGCTTTATAGTTTTTGAGGACTGTTTTGTTTTTTTTTAATAAAATGTTTAAGTAATTAAGAATTTCACAATGTTTTTCCTTAACAATTCTTTTTAGATATTTTCATGTTACTTATGTTTCAGTTTTGATATGTCACCTATTTTGTTTTTACCCCTTGAATTGTTATCTAAAGCAAATAAATGGGCCAGAGTAAAGAATCTTACTGTATACATTTACCTGGTTTTAGGAAAATTACTATAGAAATAATGCTATAAGTCAGTAAAGAATGTTTGGGTTTAATTTTTTGACCTATGTTTCAGTAATGATACTTAGTTACATTGTGAACTGAATAACTGTATTTTTATTTTTTCTGTCTCATTCTTAACACTCAGTTCTTAAGTGAGTAGCAGCCTGTCTGTGTAAGGCTCTTGTGACCAGACGACGTATCCTGCTTTGTTGTGGCACAGTTTGCAGACAGCCCCTTTTGCTGTCGAATGTTCTCATTTTCTATAGTACTTTTCATCCCTGTATATATGTACAGGAGTCACTTCACCCACCACCGAATTGCAGCCACTTCTGAGGTGGAACGCAGCAACTGTTTAACAGCGCACTTTCCCCTAGGTGCTGCCAGCTGTAGAAGAGATTGCACATGGTCCGGTACGGAAGGTATTTCTCCACTGTGCCATCTGCAGAGTGAGACTGACTAGGAGTACTGCATAGACTGTAAGTTTCTTGTGTACCCGCCCTAGCCTGGAAAACCCAAAGCGAGCAAATAACACAGAACTCGGAAGCACCATTGAAAAATGTATTGAGGTCAGTTAAGCTTAGGGCTGCTCTCCCTGGCTCTACATTTTTTAAGGTCATCTAATTTGTGATTGGTACTGATTACATAGCAAATAAATGGATGCACTCATTGGAAATTATTTTATTCTAAAAGCAGATGTAACTAAAATGCTTTATTAACTACTTCACTTTTAATGAAACTTGAGAATCTGTTTTTAAATAATTTTCAAATGACCAAATCAATATTATATAAGATTTTAGAGCTATGTTCTTAAAGTAGCAAATCAACTTATAATTCAATAAAATATCCTAATGAGCTTTGCTTGCAGTTATCTATGCCTTAGTCTTAATTAAATACTTTCACTCTTTTTGTGAAAGTTTTGCAGCAAAGCCAGTTTTTGATGAAAGTAGTTTTGATTTTTTGTTTTAGTAACATTGTTTAAAATTTTTACCGTATTGAAAGAAAGCATGGGAGAAAAGAAACAGTAAATATTTGAACTTCCACTTAGCATATTTTAGTTGCTCGCTCCCATTTAATTATTTAATAATTTCCTTTTTTCCTTTGTAAAAGCAATTTTACAAGAGTGCTACTTTTGTAAGTTTGGCATGGTTATGCTTTGTAGGATAGGAAAATAACATTAAGAACCACTGTGTCATTTTAAACAATATGATATGGATTGTTATATTTCATTGTTTTGCTTTTTTTAGTCAAATAGTATGACTTACTAGTTATCTTTGTGTGTGTGTTGAGTATGGGTGTATCTATAGACATTTATATGGCAAGAATTAGACTCTTTTAGTCTTTAGAAAGTCAATCTTATAAAACATAGTGTCTTTTGTTTTAGGTAACTTTAACATATGTGTCATAACTTAAATGATATTTGTGTACATCTCTATACCTATAGATTCTCAATGAAAGCAGATAAAAGCCTCTCTGGGCCACAGTTTGTTTACTTGTAAAATGAGGTGGGTGGAAAAAATTATTTTCTAGAGACCATTTCTTTAAGTGTTTTCTCTTCCACTAAATAGTAGAATTCAATGTATTCAAAATTGTACCTTACGTTATGTAACCAAGATATTTTGGTTCAAGTGATTTTGTTCTACTTAGAATATTATTTGTACTAATTAAATACCAAGTGGTGCTATTTTAGAATCAAATAGGAGGTCTAATTTCCTACAAGATTTGTCAACTGTCTCTAATTTGTAGTGGAGTTACAATGTTCTTGAATAAATTTTTTTGAGAATAAATACAGTCTGATTTTCATCAGGAAACATCAAGTATATTAGGAAAAGCTAAACTTTATTTACATTCAGAGAAGAATGTACTTAAATATTGCCAAAAAACTAACTTTTAAAGGAGATTTTAACCCTTACTTGCATATACTTAATGCTTCACTCAGTAGTCAAAACATTAAAAAAGTAAACATCAGTATTTTTAAAAATTTATAGTTTTAGACATAATATACTTGTGTTTCTCTAGCAAGAATGTATTTTATCAGTATGTGAAATATTTGATTTGCTATAATTGGTTCCTTTGCATTTTCTACATGCAGTGTAAGTATTAATCCTATTCATCTTGTTAACTGAAGTACTCATACTAGACAGAATAAACCATATGTTTTATATATATACATATATTATTTTAATGTTTTAGTGAAAAGGTACAAAGTATGCCTGTGGTGCATATGTGAATAAATATTTTTCAGTTATACAGGATATTTAATTGTTATATTTTATATCTTCTGTGGCTGATGAAATTTAATTAGATTCATATGAAACGTATAATATACTCCCAGTGTATGGTATTTGGAAAAAAAGAATTATATGGAAAATTTCATTTTTATTTAATATGCTTGTGTACTATTTGAATTTAATGAACATGTACTGCTTGTGCAATCAAAAATAATGTTGATGTTTTAAGTTCAGTTGTACATTTGAAACATTAGTTTATTTAGAAATTATTCTCATTGCACAAAGTATCTTATAGATGCTTAATATCTCTATTTAATTTTTTATTTTCCAAGGGGGAGTTTATTATTATATTCTGGGCCTGAATTGTGGTCAGACATATTAATCTATATTCTCTTCATAATTTCAGAATTCAGAAATAAATACTAAATCAAGAGTAGTTAATCTTAATGAAACCTTTATTTTTTCATCCTCCGTTATAATTTTCTATTTGAAATAGGAAAAAATGAATCAAATCCATAGATAATAGGAATTTCTAAATAATTGTATGTACTTAGACCTCCAGCTTCCCTGGTAGCTCAGAGGTTAAAGCATCTGCCTCCAATGCAGGAGACCCGGGTTCGATCCCTGGGTTGGGAAGATCCCCTGGAGAAGGAAATGGTAACCCACTCCAGTATTCTTGCCTGGAGAATCCCATGGACGGAGGAGCCTGGTAGGCTACAGTCCATGGGGTCTCAAAGAGTTGGACATGACTGAACGACTTCACTTTCACTTTCAGACCTCCAGCAATAATGTTCTGGCAATCTCTAGTTTTCAATTAGAGATTTTAAAAAGAAATATTAAGACTAGCTGAAGAAATAAGTGAAATTGATGAGAAAATAAGCTACCCAGAAGTATACTTTGAGTGTGGATTTTAACTTAAACTAATTTTTTTTTTAAAGCACACATTTTAAAATAGTTTCAATACATATTTTAGTTTCTCAGATACTCTCCTCAGTTTTACAAAGTACATACTCTATCTTTTAGATTAGAGATATTTTTAGATCCATCCTAAACATATTTTTAAAAAGTTATTTGGCTTACCAAACTTTTGTGATACTATAGGGAGATAAAAAACTTTCAAATATTTTATTGTGAACAATGGGGAGATGATTTTGTAATTTAACGAAAGGTGAACAGTTCTTTTTATTCTAAATGGTTTAAATTTGTGTTACTTCATTTAATAAACTTTTGTATTCATACAATATATATTTTGTCATCCAAAATATAATTATGTTCCTAGAAAAATACATGCATTTGAATGTATATATTTTAGAAATAAATGAGAAAAGATCTTTTCCCCAGATAACCTCTGGCAAATATATGGAGATAAAATCCTCATAGAATGACCTCAAGCTTTGCTATATCTTATTTTATATAAATTCCTGCCTATTTTATGAATTCTGCAGGTGTTTATCAGTATAAATAAAATTGGTTGAAAATTTTAAATGTTTAAGTTTGCTTGAAGAACTATTTATGCCACAGGTTTTAATGCAGAATTTAATAAGCCTTCTTGTTTTAAAAAAATTTTAACTCTGATATTTCAATGTGTTGTGGGTAAAACTTGTGATGTGTGTATGTGTATGCATGTTTGTGTGTGTGTATCCGTGTATTTCTAATGTATTTTCTGAAGTGTGTTTGAAATCCTGATCACCACTTTGTAGCTATTTATTCAAGTGTAACTTGCTTAAGAAATTTAAGGGTACCCCCCCCCAACCTGTTAATTGAAAATCATTACACCTACCTCACAGGGTTGTTGTGAGGAAAAAACAAGCATGTGAAAGAGTTCTTAGTGTATACTAGACATGCAGTATATGAAAAATGAGTGTTACTAAAACCTTTCAGTGGCCTCCATTGTTCTTTAGATAAAATCCAATTTCCCTGTCCAGGCATGTGAACTGGCTCAACTTTATTTCTTCCTGCACGTATTGATTGCTTGATTGATTGATACTGAACTTCTTACAATTCCCAAATATGCCATGCTTTCATTGTGCCTTTGCCTGCCTGCAACATTCTTTCCAGCCACTCACATAGCCCTTTATCCTAGGCTCCTATCGGTTGTATGACTCAACCCAATCCTGTGGACATAACTTTAATTTCTCCTAACTGAGGTGTTTCCTACTTCTATATGATCCTGTAGGCTTTGCTTCTTCCTGTTCTAGCAGTTATTGTCTGTAAGATAATACTTGTACTTGTCTGTTTCCTCTGTGTGGCTTCCCTGGTAGCTCAGATGGTAAAGAATCTGCCTGCAATGTGGGAGACCCAGGTTCGATCCCTGGGTCAGGAAGACCTCTTGGAGAAGGAAGTGGCAGCCCATTCCAGTTTTCTTGTCTGGGAAATCCCATGGACAGAGGAGCCTGGCGGGCTACAGTCCACGGGGTCTCAGAGAGTTGGATATGAGTGAGCTACTAACCCTTTCACTTAATGTAAACTCACTGAAGGTGGAATTTGCCTTTAACTTATTTTCGCCAGTACTTAGGAGTTTCTGCAACTCAGAACATGAATGAACATTTTACAAATAGATGTAGGTTCTCCCTAAACAAATTCACTGTATATATATGCTTAGATGATTGTATGCCTTCAAAAAATAACTTAAAGTCATCTATATTTATAGATTTCAGACTTCACAATAATCAAATCAAAATTTTGACCTTAAAATCAGACTACTTTGCCCACCATTTGCCACTTTCTATGGATTTATTAAAAGAGATGAACTCATCAGGGTGCTTTACTCTATTTACTTTATTTTCTGTCACTGAATATAAAATCTGAACTCTGAATATTATTTTTTCCATATCTTAATGCTTTTCAAGAACCTGTCTTTGTTCTGCCATGCTTTTGCTCTTCTTCTTTTCTCTTCCTCTTGCGCTTCTCTCTCTCCCCATTTTTTTTCTCCTTTTTTCCTTCTTTTCTCACTCTCTGGCATTGCAAATTAGTCTTAATTTTCAGGCAATAAAAAAACAGGCTAAGAAGTTAAAATTCCAAACTCTAATCCTATGTAAAATTTCTCCCTTACATCAACCTTACTCAAAGCAGGCTTAAAAATCTGAGTGGGGAAGGACATATCAACTAGTAGACTTTCTTTTCTACTTTTTAGTTTTACTAAATATGTTTTTTTTACATTGTTGTATTGGTTTCTGCCATACAACAATGCAAATCCGCCATAGTTATACCTACATTCCATCCCCTCCCCGCATCCCATCCTTCCAGGTCATCCCAGGACTCCACCCTGGGCTCCCTGTGCTACACGGCAACTTCTCAGTAGCTCTCAATTTCTTTTGTCTTATTTTTCCTCCCTGCTTACTGTGCAGGTCCTGGGTCTTCCAAAGTTTGGACATTAGAAATAGAGAATTACTAATTGGTAGTAAAGGTATGTTGGAAATCTGAATGGGTTCTTTCTGTTGCTTTGAGGGGTTTATCAAGTATTCCTGCTGCCTGAGGATAACCTGGTTAGAATTTATACTTCTTTGTCTTTGTTTGACTCCCTTCCTTAGTCTCTGACTTTCTGGTCTACCTCTAGCCTCTACTTCCGGTGTCATCTTGTTCCTTTTGTAGTCCTTTGGGTAGACTTTCTTTAAAAATGGCTCAGGACTAGTTTCATTCCCAGTATCCTTGTTTGTCCTATGGGAAAATGTTTATCGAGTCCATAAACTCTGGAATGGAACTCTGGGCCATTTCTGAGGTGGTAGCCCAGAGTGAGCTCATCTTGCCCCCTTGCCTTTAGATTTTGTTTTAGTCCTAATTCCAGTTCCTGTTCCATTCATTAAGTGTCCTGTATTCTAAAGGGCATAGGGCAAAATCTGAGTGAATCATATTTCTGTTTATTCCTCAAACAATTTATAAACGCCCCTTCTCCAATAGATGCTTTTATTTTTTTATGTGAATGATAGACTAAAGGATACATGAGCAGTTTATGGCCCCAGTCTTTCCAAGTGTTGCATAGATGATGTGTCACCTCAGCTCTTGTACTTGGAACCTATTGTTCTCAGCTTTGGATCCTTACCTGAAAGTGTAAAAACAGGAAAATTCATATTTTAACATCCTTTTAAATCACCTACACTGAGGCCCTTATGGGCAGCTGGCATATTTATGAATATTCATTCATGTCTGTTGTTCCATGCCTTGTCTTAAGCTATTTTGTGACTTTGGGGTATTCTTTTTACCTTTTCCTCCTGGTGGAATCTTACTTGGTCTTCGATGCCCATTTTAGGTGAAGTCTTTACTGGTCTTAGCAGTTAGAATAAGTGCTTTTCTCTCGTGTGCTCTTTGTTCTCACTGGTACTTTGTTTATGATATTATTGTATTGCCTATAAAAATGGCTATCTTCCTACTAGATTGTGAGCATTTTTGAGACAGCCACTGACATATTTCTTAGTGAATATCTTACTTCCTTTCTATAATATATGCAGTGTATTATTTGCTGAATTTATGAATCTCTTCTGAACATTGAGATCAGAGTTTATAATACTATTGTTGAGTAATTCATACTAATATTTTTATTTATTTATATCCTTGATCCAAAAATATTTGAGGGTGCAAATAATTTGAGAATTATTTTTATGCCTCTAATTTTTTTTAAGCTAGTGGTATTGCATTTTATTTACTCTTAGGCAAGTGCATTTTAGATTTAGTTCTGTTTTGGCTCAGTTGATCTTCTTTCAGTTTCCTTGCATTTCTTAATTTTTCTTTCTTGTTTTATTACAGTTGATGGGGTCAGTGGTGATTAAATAAGGGTAACCAAGTAATCCAAGTAGGTTCAGATTGAAAGAAAATTCTTTCTTTCTATTACAGGATTTTTTTTTTCTTAAGTTCCTCAAGTTTTCAGATTGTATCACAAAATATGGTCAGAAGGTGAAAAATCAAACTGTCAGTTACCAAGAGTGACCTTTGGTTACGAGAGAGTAGTGTGCCTATAACAGAAAATCAAATTGAAGCTGTATTTGTTGAGAGTAAAGTGCTTTTTCAATCATACTTTAATGGATTACTATTTTGAGTGTATACTATACAAAAGTTGACTTAAACAGTTTGAGATCTAGCATTGAATTTCTGCTATTCCTTACCATAATAATTTAATGCAATCTTTATTGCTGAAATTTAGCCAAAAGTAGGATTCTTTAATATGTATGGTCAGGTACATATTATTATCATATGGTCAGGTGATAATTAGAGAAGTGAAAAGTCAAAATGGCATTGTAAGTACAAATAATTGAAAAATTCCTTTTATGTTTAAAAATCTTTTTTTTCCTGGAAACTCTCAAATAAGTGTAGATAGTATACTAAAAAGTAAAAGAGGGGAAAAAAATGTGTTCTGTTCAAATCAGATCATCAGAGTTTGAGAGAAGTTAAATCAGTTATCAAGAAAATATCCCAGTAATATTTTGCTCCTTATTTCCACATTGCTGTTAAATATGGATTATCTCATTGAAAATTTCAAAGATCTGTACCTTATTTACTAACGTTCACCAATATGACTGATGACACTTTAACTCTTAATTTCTGATTTTTATCAGTTAACACTTCCTAGCCTAGGAATCTTGGTGAATGGATATTCTAACCTTTATGTTAGCTGAAATAATAAATATGACAAATCTCAGAATCAGTTGAATTTCAAGCAGTATTGATGCAAGAAATTGTAGTATATGTGATTACTTGTATGAAGTCATATTTCTTATACCAATAAACTGTGTATTTGCACTTGATAAGAAGGAACAAACTATAAAATATGACTAATTGCATCTTAGTTTTAGGTATCAAGAAGCTTCTCCTGCTACTTTACTCTTTTCCCAACCATTGAAGTAATTTAAACATTCTACTTAACAAAATTATTAAAATTATTTTGTATTTTTTACTTAGCTGAGGTGAATATTGCTGTATGATGGAAGTTTGATTTTAGAAAGAACAAATTTCTGTTTTTGTAAGTTTTTGTTAACATACTTGGGAAGAGTAAAATTCAGGCAAGCTTTTAGGAAGCATATGGTATATATAGCCAGCAGTCATCAAATAGGAAAATCAATACTTAAAAATATAGTTTTTTGAAATACGCTATCTAAAATATACTATTTAAAAAATTTGTCATTTTGGTTTATTTCCCCTTTTAAACGGCTCTATTTTTTAATTGTGATATTGTATAGGACTTTAATATAGAAACCCTGTTTTAGTGGGTCAAGTAAAATGTTAAAAATTAAAAAATAATGAACCCTAAAATTCATCAGAAAGTTACCTCTGTATTTTATCCCTAATCTTAGATAGTGATCTAATACATAATACCTTACTCATGTTATGGATGTAAATGCAAATAATAAAAGAATTGGCCATTAATTGATAGTTTTTCTATTTCTTTTTTTAAATATTGACTCCATATTTTCCTATAGTATGCAGGTTATTACATATTCAGCATGTCTGAAACCAAACCAAATCTTTAGTTCTCTGTTATCAATTCTGCCTCCTGACCTCAATCATTCTTTCTATGCTTCACAGTAAACCTATGATGCCGGGTCAAAATATTACTGCCCTCCTTGCCTTTGATTTGAATATCATCCTACTTATTTCCAAATTCTCATTGTTTGCTTTTAAGATGCCTTGAAGCAATATACTTCATTCTATATTTATTGATAAAACTCCAGTTCATTAATTAGCACTTACTAAGATTTGTTTACTAGTTTTGTCTTTCTATTATCTTTTCTTTGCGAGTAGAAGCCACATATTATTCACATTTGTGATTTCCATAGAGAATATCATCAGTAAATTCTTTCTGAACTCACTCAATTTATTGTGAGATGGTTGATTCTTAATTTATAACTCTTAAAAATGTTGAATGGATTGCTGAAACATAGGTCAGTCCCACATTTAAAATCAGTCACACATTATTCCAACTAGGTGGAATTCCTTCCTATTAGTGTTAACATTACCAGGAAAGTACCTTAAATGAATTCTAAACAATAATCTAGAAAGAACACTTGACTTGGTACTAATTGTAAATGTGTTCAGTTGTTTCAGTTGTCTCTGACTCTGCGACCCTGTGGACTGTAGCCCTCCAGGCTCCTCTTTCTAGGAGATTTTCCAGGCAAGAATACTGGAGTGGATTGCCATGCCCTCCTCCCGGTCTTCCTAACCCAGGGATGGAAGCTGCGTCTCCTGCATTGCAGGCAGATTCTTTACCCTGAGCCACTGAAGAAATCCCCTGGTACTAATTATGTAAAAACAAATTTCCCTGGTCATATGCTAATAATATTAGTTTGTAAACTAGTTTGTAAACTCCTGTTACAGCTTATACACTGAATTGCTTCTTTTTTCTTTGATCCCATTTTAAAAATAGCCATGTGCAATTTTGAGAAAATAGTTTTAGCAGAAAGCAACTAATACATTAGTTCTCTTCTTACATTAGTCCCTTTTTTTTTACATATGTAATGTCATTTTACATTAGTCCTTCTTTAAGACATACATAATACAAATGGGAAGCAATCTTCTTTTGAAGTCTTAAAAAAGTCAACTCAATTCCCAGTTCCACAGTGGATCTGATTTATTCTAGTAAAATACAGTGGCCTCCTAAGAAGAGTGATATCCAAGAACATGCATGGATTGCTTACCATATGCCTTTTCAGCCTGTTGCCACATCACCTGTGGACATCTACATGCCAAATGTGAAGCTCCTGCCAGATCTGTGATACAATCAAATGAAGTAACTCAGGACTATTCTAGGCAGATAAGCAATCACACATGTATAGAAAACAAAACCAAAAAAGCAGTCAGTAAAGGAAAACTGAATTGGAAGATTTTAATAGAAGAAAAGAGTAGAAATAATTTCACACCACATTTTTCAGAGGAGGCTTTTTAGGAAGTCCATTGTTCTCTAGGAGGTGGTTGAATGTTCCCTTTTTCTGTATTTAAATTGAGAATATTTTCACTATTTTGGCAGCCATTACTTATCTTGGTCATTGATAATACTTGTTTTTTAGATTATAATGTATAGTCTTTTCTTATTTTTTATTTTTGGCATTTTTTAGATAAAAGGCATTTTTAGAACTTCAAATGTTATTTTTGTGCTTCCTGTACTACTGCTTTATAGATAGCTTATTTTCCCCCCTTTGCTTTTTCTTCTTATAGTCTTTGACGATAATCACTGGTTTATGAAAGTTTTCATTATGAAGGTACTGTCATTTCAGGTTAGATTGAATTTGAATTATGGGCTTTTTCTGGTTTTTTAGAGTATCATAAAAATTTTCAAATGGATGTTAGTGTTATATAGAAATAAGATGACATCTTAAATATATTATCTTAAAAATATTCTATTCAGTCTATAGTATTGAGTATTTTGATTAATATAATCCTCTTTTCTCATTCTTTTCCTCTTTCTTTTAATAGTATGTGTGTATATCTTTATCTACATGTGTCTGTTATCTGTCTACACACAAACATGCATATATACATGAGCTCTTAATTTTATAAATTTGCTTTTAATATTTCAGTTTCTCAGTTATTTCTTTGAAAATGATAAATTTTCAAATCAGTTTAATTTTTTTGGCTTATGTGAAAATAAAATTTGAAGTTTATGTATGTCTTGTAATCTATTTTCCAGTTTCACCCATATTTTTATTAACATTGATATATGTAGTGGCTCAGGTGGTAAAGAATCTGCTGAGATACAGGAGACCCAGGTTTGATCCCTGGGTCTTAAAGATCCCCTGGAGAAGGGAATGGCAACCCCCTGCAGTATTCTTGCCTGGAGAATCCCATGGACCGAGGAGTCTGGTGGGCTACAGTCCACAGGGTCTCAAAGAGTTGAACATGACTGAGCAACTAACATTGTATCCTTATTTACACGCACACAGGTTACTTTTATATCCTACATATTTTATGATACCTATTGATGGTTTGTGTGTAAGTTACTGGGACTTCCCGGGTGTCTCAGTGGTAAAGAATTCGCCTGCAATGCAGAAGTCACAGGAGGCGTGGGTTCAATCCCTGGGTTGGGAAGATCCCCTGGAGAAGGAAATGGCAACCCACTGCAGTATTCTTGCCTGGAGAATCCCACGGACTGAGGAGCCTGGTGGGCTACCGTCCATGGAGGCTGCAGAAATTTGGACATGACTGAAATGACTGGGCATACACGCACACATCCTCTGAAGGAACTAAGTGCATGTGATAAAAAATGTGGAGCAGGAGTCTCCTTTACCTAGGATAGCAAGAGGAGACCCCTTCAAAGAAGGGATATTTATTTATTTTTAATTTATTTATTTTAATTGGAGGCTAATTACTTTACAGTATTGTAGTGGGTTTTGCCATACATTGACATGAATCAGCCATGGGTGTACGTGTATCCCCCGTCCTGAACCCCCCCTCCCACCTCCCTCCCCATCCCATCCCTCAGTGTCATCCCAGTGCACCAGCCCTGAGCACCCTGTCTCATGCATCGAACCTGGACTGGTGATCTGTTTCACATATGATAATATACATGTTTCAATGCTGTTCTCTCAGATCATCCCACCCTTGCCTTCTCCCACAGAGTCCAAAAGTCTGTTCTTTACATGTGTCTCTTTTGCTATCTCGAATGTAGAGTGAACCTTACCATCTTCCTAAATTCCATATATATGTGTTAATATACTGTATTGATGTTTTTCTTTCTGACTTACTTCACTCTATGTAATAGGCTCCAGTTTCATCCACCTCATTAGAACTGATTCAAATGCATTCTTTTTAATGGCTGAGTAATATTCCATTGTGTATGTGTACCACAGCTTTCTTATCCATTCGTCTGCCGATGGACACCTAGGTTGCCTCCATGTCCTGGCTATTGTAAACAGTGCTGCGATGAACATTGAGGTGCACGTGTCTCTCTTTCAGATCTGGTTTCCTCGGCGTGTATGCCCAGCAGTGGGATTGCTGAGTCATATGGCAGTTCTATTTCCAGTTTTTTAAGGAATCTCCCCACTGTTCTCCATAGTGGCTGTACTAAAAGAAGGGATATTTAAATTGAGCTCTCAGCTGGTAAAGAATCCACCTGCAATGCAGGACACCCTGGTTCGATTCCTGGGTCAGGAAGATCCCCTGGAGAAGGGATAGGCTACCCACTCCAGTATTCTTGGGCTTTCCTGGTAGCTCAGATGGTAAAGAATCCACCTGCGGTGCCAGGGTCCTTGGTTTGATGCCTTGGTTGGGAAGATCCCCTGGAGAAGGGAATGACACCACTCTAGTATTCTGGCCTGGAGAATTCCTTGGTCTGTATAGTCCATGGGGTTGGGGTCGCAAAGAGTCAAACATGACCAAGTGACTTTCACTAAATAATTAGGAGGAAGAAAATCACATTCTAGATATCAGGAATAGCAAGGACAGAAGTCTTTGGATCTGAATGAGTTTTGGCAGGTTCAGAGCACAAAGACAAATACTGTGTGTGTTGAACATTGTTAGAGGCAAAAGGTGATGTTTTTAACACAGGAGCCAGCTCACATGGGCCACTGGAATGAGAATTTCTTTATAGTTAAAAGGTGAATATAAAATGTGAATGTGTTATGATTAACACTGAGGAAATCACCTGCTGTATAGAAGATTAACAAGGGAAAGGACAAGGGGCTAGAAGGAAGTAAGTATTAGAAAGTTATTGCAGTAGTCTCTGAACTTACGGTGGCTTAGGGCTTTTTGCTATAGAAATGATGTTTTAGAGGAGCACTGTTGGAATCTGTGAATGGATTAGAAATAGTGTAATCAACAGTATCAGACATAAATATTAAGTATTCTGTGAAATTGTAATTTAATGGACACACACTTTGCCATGACAGAAATGTACCATAATTTATTTAGATTACACCTCTATTTTTGATTACTTAGTTTTTTTCCTTTGTTTTTGCTAGCATAAATAACAATCTTGTCGTTTTCTCACCTCACTGCCATTGTATATTAATAATGATTTGTGATGGCTTGGCAGTGTGAAAGGTAAATAAATGTATGTTGCTGTTTTAATTTGCTTAACTTTGATTACTTGCTAGATTGACATTTTAATGTGTGTATTGATTGATCAGTTGGTTTTTTTCAGTTGTGAATTGTTTCTAGCCTTGTTTGTTTTGGGATGTTAATTTCTTTCTTATTGTTTTGAAACACCGTGCTAACTTCCTATGATGATTTAAAGGTCCCAACATGATTTAGCCTTGATATTTCTTGATTACATTGTGTTTCAGTCTCGCCACTACCCTTTATGTTCAAGACACTTCAGCCACTTCTCAAACAGGCTAATCTTTGTCTTGCCTCATGGCCTTTGCACTTGTGGTTATCCATTTTCTGGATCCTCTTCCTCTAATCTTTATGCGGTTGACTGTGTCTCATCATTCATGTTTTAGCTCAGATGTCAGCTCCTTAGAGGAACCGTTCTCAGCTTTCTAATGTAGCTTCCCTCTTGCCCCTTTCATATGCCATCACGTTATTGCCTCTGGGTTTTTTGTTTGTTTTTGCAATCTTTTATGGTCTTTGTAACATTTATCACTGTCTGAAGTTATTCATTACTTATTGCCTGTCCTTTCCAATGAGAATGAAAGAACAATAGGGGCAGGTACCTACTCTGATTTGCTTACTGCTATACCCTCAGGGATAGAATATTGTCAGACCAAATTAGTATATTTGTTGAATGGATAATATAAGGATATCAGCCTTTTGTGTTTTCCCCCTTTGTCAGTTGTCTTCTTCATTTATGGCATATTTTTATATAAAGAATGTTATATTTTCATGGAGTCACATCAGTGAAGCATTTTTCTTTTTAAAAAAAGTATTTATTTATTTGGCTGCACCAGGACTTAGGTGTGGCATGAGAGGTCTTCAGTCTCCTTTGCAGCATGCAAGATCTTTAGTTCCAGCATGTGGGATCTTTAGCTGTGGCATGCAAACTTTTAGTTGTGGCATGTGGGATCTAGTTCCCTGACCAGGGGTCGAACCCAGGCCCCCTATATGGGGAGAGCCGAGTCTTAGCCATTGGATCACTAGGGAAGTCCCAATTAAGCATTTTTCCTATAGGACATTTTCATTACTTTTAGAAGAAAAGGAAAAGCTTTTTCGTCTTGAGCTCTTCCATTTCCCTGTATTCTGATATGTTTCTGAACATAAAATTGTCATTTATTTTTATGAATTAAGGAAAGGTTTAAAGATAAAACTATTTCTTATAAATGTATGTGCTTTCTTCTAGTCTTAATACACATTTGTTTATAAAACAGAGACCATACTGTACAGAAAGCTTTTTATCATTTTTCAATTGTTATTGTACCATGTGCTTATCTAGATGATATATATTCTTAATTTTTCACAGATATGATCTTTTTAATGTCTACAGAATATCCCATCTTAAGCATTTGTTATATTTAATCAATCCTATATTGTATACTTGTTTTTTTTTTAATATAGACATAGTTCATATTATTGTATTTAAGTTTTGTGTTCACACAAAAAACAAAATTATGATTGTTCCATTATGACAAATTACTGAACATAGAGTAATGCATCATGGGAGTAGTGCATATGTTAGGATATTTGAATGTGTTGTGCTCAGTTGTGTCCAATTCTTTGCGACCCCGTGGACTGTGGCCCGCCAGGCTCCTCTGTCCGTGGGATTCTCCACGCAAGAGTACTGGAGTGGGTTGCCATTTCCTTCTCCAAAGATATTTGAATATTCACTGCTAAATTATACCTCAGGAAATTGAAATCATTTCACAGTCCTACTATTAATTTATGCCTTGTCTGTTTCTCATGGTATTTTCCAATCCCCCGTAACTGTGTGCTCTTAAAATCTTGGCCCATCTCTTTCCTTCTGTGCTCTCCCCCGAAAGTGTATAAAATAATTATCATATTGTTGTCATATGGTCGTCTATATCAACCTTTCCTTTATCCTTCATGTCTGTGCTTAAATAACTTTTCTCCTACTGAGGTTGTATATATGCTCACTTATGGTTTAATTTAAATTTTGACTGCTCCAACTCTTTATTTATATCAAATTTATTTTAAAGTATTTTGGAGGAAAAGTTCTCACTGTGTTTTCTTTAGTTATGCCAGCAATATCATTTTAGAATAATGGTATTTTCTAGTTTCATGCTAAATTTTTATATATTTTGGGAGAAAGGTTTTTTATTCTAGTCCATTGTTACATTAATTCTTATATATTATTGATTTATGACATTTCTTTATTTTGAGTTATCTACTAGAGTAATAATTATCTTATTTTGCTATCTCTAATTTTTAAAACTATCCTGGTTTTTATTATGATTATTTTTCTCATGAACTTAGAATCATTTTCCCAAGTAGCCTTCTCAAATATACCATTCTTGTTTTTTATTTTAGTGAAATTTTGTTAAAATTATTATTTATATAAGGTATTCTCATAATATCTAGAATTACATATATGAGGTCAGATCAGTTTTCTTTTCTGTCTTAGCAAAGGTTTTTTTTTTTTCTGGAAAGATGTCCAGTATATTTCATTTAAAGTCATTCCTAGATGTTTATTTAGTTTAAGGCCATTCCTAGTTGCTTTTTCAAATTTTTTTTCATTTATATATTTAAGTGATTATTTTAGTTCTATGCAGTATTGGTTTTCTGTGGTCACTAGAACAATTACCACAAATTTTGTGTCTTAAAACAACACAGATTCATTTATTCTCTTACAGTTCTGGAGGCCAGAAGTCAAAAGTAAATTTCACTGGGCTAAGTCAAAATATTGACAGGACTGGTTCCTATGGAGGCTGTAGAGGAGAATCCCTTTCCTTCCCTTTTCTAATTTCTGGAGGCTGTGTGCTTTCCTCCTTGAATCAAGTCAACATCTTGCTTCTGTCATCACATCTTCATCCTCCTTTGACATTATCTCTTTCTTATGAGAACCCTTTGATTATATTTGAGGACCATCTGGGTAATCTAGGATACTCAGCTCATGTCAAGATCTTTAATAACATATGCAAGTTTAGAAGGACATTGGTAGTTCCAAAGATTACAATGTGGGTACTGTTCAGGAGGCTATAATTCAGTCTATCACATATAAGAAAATTCTTAATTTTCTATACTATTTTACTTTTGCTTATTTTATTCAACAACTATATTAAGCATAGTTTTATTTAGTTTATTTACTAGATAGTCATAAAACTGATAAGTAGTCATAACTTTTTGTGTGTTTTATAGTGGTAACTTTATACCTCTTGTTTCTACTTCTGCCTTTTTACTACTTTTAGTTTTTAATGCAGATGCCCCAAATATTTTCATTTTATTTATCATATTTGCTCATGGTTTAGGATAGGTATTTTTTTCTAATCCTGCGAAGTGATTTGTTCATGATTTCCTCTCATCCCCTACTCATTTGACATATTTGTGTTATATTTATGTACAACCCAATATTAATCCACATTTGTATTTTGATTAAATTCTATTTGACCATAGTATATCAGTTTTTCAATATATTTCTGGACTAATTTACCAGTCCTTTATTTATGATTTTTGAAATATTAACATTAGTAAATGTGTTTCATTTTTTGTGTATTATCCTTTGTGTGTAGCTTCCTTTTCCATTTGAGATATCAGAGATATGCTAGTTAATAAAATGAATTTAGAGGTATTCTATTTTTTTCTTTAGGCTGGAATAGTTATTATAGCTTGATAATTGTCCCTTCATTTTAAGTTTGAAAGACTACACAAACAATCTGTGCTCAGAGTTTATTTGAATATAATTTTGACAGATTTTTAAATTTCTTTGGTTAATTAATTTTTGAATCAGTTTTGAAAATTTACATTGTCACGGGCAAGTTTTCCTTTCCATCAAGATTTTAAAGGAACATTTTTCCATACTTATTATATCTTAAGCATTATGCTAGGTGTACTATACAAACAAAAAGAAAGAATATAGGATCTTTAGTCTCAATAAGCATAAAGTACTAAAAAGAAAGTTGATTTTGCTAGAAGCAAGACAGAAGAAATAGACAAGAAGAAATTAACAGTCAAGCAGAACTTCTGATAAGAATTTCATCATGAATATAGGCAGCAGAAACCAAGGCATAAAAATGGGATATGGAAAGATTTGAGAGACTTGTAAGTAGAAAATTACAGCTAGAATTTAGGTCTGGCCAGGAAGAAATAATGGTAGATATTAGAAGCTGTGGAGAAGGAAATGGCAACCCACTCCAGTGTTCTTGCCTTAGAGAATCCCATGGACAGAGGAACCTGGAAGACTGTGGTCCATAGGATCACAAAGAGTCAAATACTACTGAAGTGACTTAGCATATTAGAAGCTGTTGTAGATGTTCTTGAAGTTGTTCTTGATTTGTACTTTTCCTATAGACATTGGTAGACTGTTAGTGATGTTAATTTTAGATTTATCATCACCAGATTCATATTTTTAAAAGATGAGTCAGATGGTAGTGTGGAGGACTTCACCGAAGACAGTTAGAAACAGGTTGGTCATTGCATTAATACAAAAGAAACATAAGTGCCTCCTAAACTAGAGATATAAGTAGAAATTGAAAAGAAGAAAGGAATATAGATGAAAATATGCTAACAAAGTAGAATCACCAAAGACTTGTTCACTGGTTGAATGCATTGGGTTGGCCACGAAGTTTGTTCAGGTTTCCTATATTCTGTTACGGAAAACCCAAATGGACTTTTTCGCCAACCTAATAGTAGCTGAGAGAAAAGTTAAGACAACTCCCAGCTTTTGTCAAGTGTTATTTGGGGTTGAAATGTTTGCCTTAACTTTATTTCAATAATAATAAGCTCTGATTTTATTTGAAATGCTTTAGTATATTCTAGATAGGTTGTCATTAATGTGAAAGGCTGAAATAAGCAAATCAATATCCAGATGATACTTTGTTAGAAACCAAGGTTATCTACTACGGTATGTACCTGAAAGTTATCCAGGAGAGAAGAAATAGACATTCTATTAAGATTTCTGAACCATATCGCATGAACAGTCATCTAAAAGATCATATTTTATTTAGTAATATTTTAAAGTAAATCTTCAGTGGAAAAGTGAAATAAAAAAAATTAATGAGGGAGTTTAAACATCTTGTTTGAAATTTGTTTGAAGAAATTTCTCAACAAATGTGTACCGAGCACATAAGATGTATGGATATCAAAATGAAATATCTTCTGCTCTCAAAAGACCTGAAAGTCTTGTAAGATGTTTTATAAGGGTGATTTCAAAGTATCTGTTCAGTTGCCTTATGTGAGTTACATATGTATGCCTTATGTAAGTTATGTATGTATGCCTTACATACGTGAGTTATGTAAGCCCATGTAAGTACCATCACATGGGCCACACATATTTTCCTCATGCCAAAAATTTCATATTAATACTTCCCCGGACCACCAAGTAATACTTGGCGGACCACCCCCCCCCCCCCACTGTTCCTTTCTTCTTCATTCTCTCTTGCCACTGACAATCACTGCTCTATTTTCTATTACTGTAGAATCAATTAGACTTTTTAGAGTTTTAGTTAAATGGAATCATAAAATATGTAGCCGAGTGTCTGGGCTTCTTTTGCCCTGTATAATATTTTCATCCTTGTTGTTGCATGTATAAGTAATTTATTCCTTTGCGTTGTTGAGGAGTGGTCATTGTCTGAATATATAGTTTTTTTAAAAAGAATCATTCACCTTGATGGATACTTAAATTGTTCTCAGATTTTGAAAGGAGTAAGATTGCTGTGAACATCCAAGTTCAAGTCTATTTGCAGATTTATGTTTGATTTTTCGTGACTAAACACTTAGGAATAGAATATCTAGATCAGATGGAATATTAAGCTTTGTAAGAAACTGCCAGACTATTTTCCAAAGGGGTTGTGCCATTTTACTTTCCTTCCACCAATGCATTAGCATTATAGTTGGTCTACATATTTACCAGTACTTGATGATGTGAGTCTTTTAAAATTTTAGCCATTGTAATTTGTGTGTACAAATTTATCTCATTGTAGTTTTAACTTGTGTAATCCTGATGGGTTTTCTTGTGCTTATTGACCTTTGCTGTATTTTCTTTTGTGAACTATCTTCAAATCTTTTGCTCCTTTGTATTGGGTTGTTTGCTTTCTTCTTTTTAAGTTGTAGGAGTTCTTTTTACATACTCTGATACAAGTCCTTTGTCAGATGTTCTTCCATGTTATGTTCTTCCATGTTATGGCTTGCCTTCTCATTTACCTATTTGTGTCCTTTACGGAGCAGAAAATTTTAATTTTTAAAAAGTTCAATTCATAAATGTTTTATGTTTTTTGCTTTTTGTGTCTTAAGTAGCTTTTGCAAATGTCTAGTTTTCTACTATTTTATCTCCTAGCAGTTAGGTTTATGATGCATCTTGAGTTAATTGTTGACTGTGATGTGAAACAAATTTGATCAGTAAGCATATTTAACTAAGAGAAGTCTAAAAGAGATTTTTTTTCTGGAATTAAAGATAGATTTGGTATTTGTTTATGTAAGAAATCATTTCTAGCTTCTATACCCATACAAAATTTGAAAAGCTCCTTTGTAAATCAATGAATTTCCTGTTAGTGGTGGTGTTTAATAAAAATTGGTAACATTCTGTTGCAAATGAACTTGTACATACAGATATCTTATCATGGTACTTGTCAGGCATAAAATATTAGTAAATATGGTAGGATTTTATGGTTATTGCTAATGCTGTTGTTATATTCAGAGTTCTTGCTTTGAAGAAGTTTAGAGAGGATGATATTTAGATGAAAAACTTCTGGATTCTATTATATATTCCACATAGTGGTCATATTTTTAAGTTGATTTTTTTTTCTGCCTACCCCTCCTGCCCCCAGTAGAGAGCTTGTTAATGGGTACCAACGTGTAAATTATAGGAAGCAATGTTTTAAAAATTATTTTAATGGTCTCCTTTAATTGTGTAGGTAATTCATGAATTTTTTTTGAAAAACGTTTTTGAAATGATGTACTTATTGCTTGCCTTAAAATCAGTTTACTAGACGTGTTATCCTAACATATATGCAAATTGTAAATTACCAATAAACTCAAAAGTAATTTTAGCAAAATTGGTGTTAATGTTAAAGTATATTAAACGTTAAAAATTACATATAGTTCTAAGGACTTTTTATAACTATTTAACCAATTGCTCTTATGAAATAAAGCAGACTCATGAACTCCGTCTCAAAAAATGTGTTTTTGTTTTTTTGGGTTGAGCTGAGCATTTTTTTTTTTTTTCCATTACATGGCATGAGAAAAGAGTAAATTGGTGCTTTTCTCTGTGTATTAGACTTGTATTTGTTTTGTTTGGTTTTAAGTAATCGGTGTCTGTGTAAATATTTCATGCTTTAAAAACAATGAGTTTTCTCTTCCCTTTAATCTTTATCTTTTTATAAAATATAAATAAAGATGTCATATGGAAATATTTATTGAAAAAGCTGTTAAGTGAAAGTAGGCATTTTAGAGTAGGAATTGGCAAAATTCTGTAATGGGTTGGAAGCAAATATTTTAGGCTTTGCAGACCTAAAGGTAAAATCTGGGATATTATGTAGATACTATACAACAAAACAGAAAACATTTCCACAATTTTTTGTTGACAGAATTCAGTCTAAAACAATACTACTAGTAATACCACCACCAGTGGCAGTGGAGAAGAACATAGAGATCTAAAGAAAAGAATTTGGGGGAAAAGAAGGAAATAATGTTTTTCTTATTTAGGGTTCAAAGTCAGCATTCCTATCAAATCAGTTGTAAATTTCCACCTGTAAATGCTAATCTTGATTGAGATTTTACATATTTCATTCTTGAAAATGAAATGTGTTCACGCAGATAGGTTCTGCCAAACACTGATGTTAGTTTAGGTGCGTATGATAATTTGGGGACATACCTGTTTTTCTGAGGCATTTATAGAAATTTAATACATTTATTTCCTTAAAATTTGCTTTTAGCATGTCATTATATTACATTAATCATTGCCAACTGAAGATTAGGTGGAAGCTTCTCAAATGTACAGTTAATTAGACTTTGAAATACAGATATCTTTTTTGCACTGCATTGAAGTACGAAAAATGTTGCAGAAACTGTAGTTTAAACTCAGAAAATACACCTACTGCCAATGTATGTGGGGTTGAGTTCTCACTTCTCATTTTAATTGTTGATAACATGGGAAATATATACTTGTGATTCAAAAACTTAGCTGTTGTATAAATGGCTTGACTGCAGTTTAAGTTTTGCATATAAGTATTGTTTTGCCCTCTATCTTGAATTGAATTCATTACAGACATTTCAAGTCTGCAACAAAAACTAATTTTCAAAGCTATTTGGTGTCAGTAACAGTGACTGAAAGTCACAGACGTTGTTCTCATTCAGAAAAAATTCCATCTTGGCTGGAGTTCAATAAATCACAATAAACTTTATCACTGCTAAATTATTGAACTGTTATGTGGTAGGGCAAATCAGAATGTTCATCTTTTATTTCTGATAAAAATTCATAGAATTGACCATGATTAAGTCTATCAGAATGAAGCTTTATTCTTGAAGCTACTGGTTCAGTAACACATGATAGATTCAAATATATTCTATGAGGTATTTGTTGATTTAATAATACAATGAATAATCATAGGTTTTCAGTTCCTTAATATCTTTACAAGCTTTGTAAATCTGTGCTACTAAGTTTCTTTTGATCTCACACACATATTTTTACCACTATCAGTGGTAAATCATCTAAGCAGATTGTACTGCAAGTTATCAATTCATGATTTCACAAATTTTTTGAAAATATCCTTGTAGTTGTTCACACAACTGTTAATAGAAGCTTATCCATCAACCACATTACTTCCTTGAATAAACAACTGGCATTAACTCCTTGGTTAAAAGTTTGCTTTCTCTGGACAAGTTTTAATTTACTCATCGTTGTGAAATGCTTTTCTTCTTTGGCTAACAAACTAGCTGCACAGAAGCTTACTTTGGTGGCAGCTGCATTTCATTTTTGTCTTTTCAAATAAGATATTTCAAGTTTTTCTGCCCATTTCCTTCTTTTTTGATGGGAATATTATGATGTGTGTATCATCTGGTAATATTTTCTTTTAGCCCAGCCATGATGTTATTGCTTAATAATAACACAGTGCTTCCTCTCAAATATAGGACCTTTTTCAATTAATTTACCAAAGCAGCCAGCATGACCTAGCAGTCATAGGTCATCTTCTGGAATAATAATAAAGAATGTCCCAAAATACAAGTAAGTTCTTCAGGATGTACTTGGGACACTTTTTCGTCCCATGTAAAATGTGAAGGAATCAATGAAGTGAAAATGTTTTCTTTAGTTTTGCATATATGGGAGAGCCAAGAAGACACCTAAGAACTTAACTCAAGTAATCATTCCACAAAAGGTGAAAATTTGAATGTTAGAGGAAATATTTTAAAAACCCATAAAGCAAAGAAGCATTATAAATATTTTACAGTGTAGAAGGGGTATTACAAACTGCATAGTATGTTAGTAATTATTTTATCAGAAGTATTTTATCCCAAATGTCATTAACTACAGTTAGTTGCATGTGTCTTTGAAAGTATAATGCAAAAATAACAACAAAAAATCATTTAACATACACATTTTAGGAGAGAAAAAGTATTTGTGTGAGTTATCACATACTTGATTTCAAAGTAACACATTCAAATTCTGAGGACTAAGACCAGCTTAATTTTGTTAAAAGTTTCAACTCTAACCAAAATACATCTGTCTGGTGCTATGTAATGAGAAAAACATCTGTCTGTTTTACATTAACAATTATTGTACTTTTATTACCAGCCAACTTTTTTTGTTGTTGACTGTCTCAGCTGCAAACAATAAAACAGATGTGACCAATTCCTACAGGAGTTTTTTTCTGTAGTCAACAAATAACTTTGCTAACTTTTCTTCTATTTCCCATATAAAAAGGGAATTTCTTTAGGCGTTCAGTATCTTATTTAAAGATTCAAATGACACATTACTATATTGACAATGAAGAAAAGGAAAACAAGATTCAGGAAAGGATGGATGACAGTCTTTATAAAACAATTCTGTCTTATCACACCCTAAATGATGATGACTTCATATAAGAGTAATATGTCTGAAAGTTATTTGTGAAGTTATTAGAAAATCACATTCTCCCATTTTATTATCACTCTTGCTTATACTAAGTCCACATGTCCTTCTCACACTTTCTTAACTATTTGCATCTATCAGTAAATGAATGGCTAATTAACAGTCACCTGGGATGGCTAATTCATGGAATTGTGTTTCATAGACACCAACACAAGTCAATATTGGGGATGACAGCTAATTTATGAAACTCTCATAGACACTAACACATGTCAATAATGGGAAAGTATATTCAAAACAAGGAGATTTATTGTTAAAAATACAGTTCCATGGCTTCCATGTGAGTAATTTCGTATTTTTATTACTGGATTAACATGCACTAGGCAGCTTCTGATATTGAAGTGGTCTAAAGCTTGCTCTCTTGAGGTCGTTGTAATATGATCCTCTTAACAAGTCTCAGCCTTCTCATCTTCTAAATCTGCCTCCCTCGTTGTTTCTCCAGCCTTTTTGTCTTTACTCTTATTCTGCTGTCTATTCTATAGAGAAAAATGTTAATATATTTCTTTGGGGAAAGGGGTACTTGCTCAGGATTCATTTGAATATGGTAGTAGTATACACACATACGTATTCTTTAACTTGAGATTCTGAGATCCAAAGAGTTACTCAATTTAGTTCAGTTCAGTCGCTTAGTTGTGTCTGACTCTTTGTGACCCCATGGATTGCAGTATACCAGGATTAAAGAAGTTTAAATAGTAAGACAAGGTTCTTTTCATCTGGAAGTTTTAGTTTGCATTAAGTTATGTATTGGAAATATTAGACAATTCTTCCTTTTCTTGTTTGTCTTTTAAGTTAAAGTTCAGTTTTTAAAAACTGCTTGCTGGCTAATTATTTACCCAGTGGAAATCCTCATAATATGCTAACATGAGAGATTAATGTCTTTTGACAGTATTAATTGAGAAATCAACCCAAATATGCTCAGTAAAAACTCAAATTTGAGAGATGTTAAAATATAAGATTGTATTTTTAACTCTGCACACTGGGTGGGGTTATTGATGACTAACATGGTTCTGTTTTTCATCAGTTACTAAATTCCAAAAGTATAACAACTTTGGATCAGTTGCTTTTGTATTCAAACACTCTTACAGTTTCAAAGCTGGTGTTGCCTAGAAACCTGTATAAACACTTAATGTCTTCTCCAAAGGAAAAAATAAAAAAAATTCTTGGCATAATTTTTAAGTGAGATAATTGTAAAACTAGACCAAAAGTACGTATATTTATTTAAGAGCTCTGGAACTGTTTAGAAAATTCTTAAAGAAATGAAAAAGTATTTAAATTTGTTACATTTATAATAATAAAAATATATATACATATATATGTGCTTACTCACTTGGTTTATTGACAAATGAACCATGTAAAGGGTTGCTCTTACATTCTTTTGTATTGAGCTACATTGTATCTGAAACCAATATTGGATGGTGAAATTGTATGTTTATGATTTACCCTGAATTTAGAATACAGGGGAACAGAACTAAATAAGTTGTCATTTTGCATGTGTGCGTGCTCAGTCATGTCCAACTCTTTGCGACCCTCTGGACTGTAGCCCACCAGGCTCCTTTATCCATGGAATTTTTCAAGCAAGAATACTGGAGTGGGTTGCCATTTCCTCCTCCAGGGAATCTTTCCAACCCAGGGATTGAACCCTCAGTGCATGAAAAAGGGACTTCTGTTCATTGGGTAGTCATGAGCTGTGGTCCTTACTCTAGAGAAAATACTAAGTTTGCTACATTTGCAGTGATTCTGGGGCCTGGCAGTGCAGTAATTAGATGATCAAGTCCTAGTCTGTGTGGAAATTAACACTATGGCTGCAGATTGTACAGGATGCACACTTCCTGTTCATTAGGCACGTGGAAGCCCATGGGAAAGGACCCTTTGAGGATGAACATCAATAGAATCAACAAGCTGATCAGACTTGCACTACCCAGGTACGTCACCACAGCCACATAGGTACACCATTGTCCAGGGTCAAAAACAAAAGCCTAGTGATTCTAGCACATCAGACCAAGGACGTCTGGCAAATATGTCCAGTCACCCAGATTCACAGCCAGGTGAAAACAGGGACTTAGGGCACCTAGCTAGGGATACCGGACCTGTCTAATCCTACTTGAACAGACTATATATATAGGCATTCTTCCCTCCTCTGGAGGATACTGCTGAGCACTGATGATTAGACACCTTTCTGGTGAGTCAGCTAGGGTTGAGTCTGAACCATATTATATGGGTAAGACAGGGGGAGAACAGAAAAGTGTAAAGCAATTATTGTGAAGACTGATGATGCTGCAGAGATTGAATCATGTCTCTATGGATGGTAAGCCACAGCCTTGGCTGTGGAAGAGAGAACACCTCAGACACGGGCAAGCCAGGAGTGTAGAGAGGAAATACTCATCCTTCTTAGCTCTTGTCCACGGAGCATATGGCCAATGTAAGCCAAACTGTAGCCGTCACTTTCAACTCAACTGTTAACCACTGAAGAACCTTAGTCTAATTCTCAGAAACTTCTGACTTCAGAAGTGAGCAGGCAGCCGAGTAAGATTTCCTCTTTGGCTACTCTTATGGTTCTGTTTAACTTTTAGTACCCTGTGGTCTCCCTCTGCTGCTTAAGGGAAGATAGACGCTTTACTTGTTTTTCAGATTATAGCCAATGATTCTGAACTCTTTAAGCTGAGAGGTGATGAAAAATCACATTGCTCTGTGCTTCCTGCTGGCCAGTCAAAATGGGGTGTGTGAGTTTGCCAACACCTCTTGCTGCACTTGGGTTAATGACTTATTTAAGAGGTTTGACTTTGGCTGAAGAGCTTGACTGAGGTCTGTCCCAAGTGCATCTGATTACCCTGCTTGGGAGTCGTATTTGATCTAAGCCACTATGAAGACAGGTAAAATATCTGATGAATCGGTTGTGCTCCTGAGATCTGTTGGAATACTTGAAAGATTGGGATTAGGGGTTCAAATTGTAGGGGATCAGCTCCAGCATGATGCCCTGGCAACTGTGAATGTACAGGCAGGCATGCCACGTTTTATTGTGCTTTGCAGATACTGCCTTTTTTAAAAACAAATTGAACGTTTGTAGCAAACTATATTGAGAAAGTCTGTTGGTGTGATTTTGCCAACACCATTTGCTCACTTCATGTCTCTGTATCACATTTTGGTAATTCTCACAGTATTACAAACTTTTACATTATTATTTTATTTCTTATGGTAATCTGTGATCAGTGTAGTATGTGATTTTTGATGTTCCTATTGCAAAAACATTACAGCTAGCTGAAGACTGAGATGATGGTTACAATTTTTAGCAATGAAGTATTTTTTACTTAGAGTATGTACACTTTTCTTTTAGATGTCATGCTATTCCATATAATTTTTACATGCACTGGGAAACCAAAAAATTAGTGACTTGCTTTATTGATATATTTGTTTTACTTCAGTGGTCTGGAACCAAATCTACAGTACCTCTGAGGTAGGCGTGTTTACAAACTTGGCAGTTTTGAACCTAATTTTATTGCTTGCAAACTTAGAAGACAAATCTCTCTTTTTCTTTACACATTTTTTAGCTTGTGACCTAAAATATTGATGCTGAACTATCTCAAATGCACGGTAATTTTCAAATCCTATTCTTTGGAAAATTGGTATTTCTGACAACTTCTTTCAGAACTACTTTGGGACCAAATTTTGTTTAGTTGGTTTATTTTTTGATATGCATAAACTTTACCAAATACAATGTTAGACTTTAGAGTTCTGTACCAGAAAGCTCTAACATTAACTTTTGTCAGAGTGCATTTGAAAATGTCATTACAGGAAATTGTAAGCTGTCCATAATGGAATTACACAGTGTTTGAGCTGAAAGAATCAATAAACTTGGAGAGCCTTTCAGTTTTTCAGATAAGAAAATTTGTGGCCTACTCCTGGTTATGTATCTGATTATTTAGAGAGTAGGAATTAAATTAAGATGATACAACTCTTTGCATTAAATACAGTCAGCTCTCTTTATTCATGGTGTCTTTATTTGCAGATTTGCTCACCCACTAAAGTCTATTTGTAAGCTGAGTATCTGTACTCACTGGGCGTTGATTATCATTCAAAGACTTGGGTGGAGCGGTGAAAACTTTGGGTCACCTGGCACTCACATCCACAGCCTGGTTCAAACAAGGCTGTGCTTTGCCTTGGTTTAGCTCTCATACTCTAAGCTAGGGCACTTTCACAGTTCAGCGCCATGCTTTTCACATTTTTGTGCATTTTGTTGATGATTTCATTGTTTGAAATAGCCTACAAGTGGAATGCTGAAATGCTGCTTACATTGTCTTATATTCCTTAGTACAGGAAGACTGTGATGTGCTTTACAGAGAAAATACAAGTGATAGGTAGTCTTTATTCAGGAATGACATATAGGACCATTGGCCATGAGTTCAGTGTTAACGATTCAACAATATGTACTAAACAAGGTGTCCCTAAACAGAAACACAGTGAAACCAAGTTATGTGTTCACGATTGATGAAGATGTTGTGATCAGAGGCTCATAGCAACCTAAACCTGTATTTGCTCTGGGAGTCCTAATTCGGTGTTCATTAACTGAGTGCTTCAAGTTACTGTGTAGACCATGTGTGTGTGTGAGTCACTCAGTCATGTCCGACTCTGTGACCCCATGGACTGTAGCTCGCCAGGCTCCTCTGTCCACAGAATTCTCCAGGCAAGAATACTGGAGGAGGTTGCCATTCCCTTGTATAGAGGATCTTCCCAACCCAGGGATTGAACCTTGAATCCTGTTCTCCCGCACTGCAGGCAGATTTTTTACCTTCTGAGCCACAAGGGAAGTCCCTTGACCATGTGGTGTAGACCATAATTGCAACAAATGATGTGAATTGATTACCAATATACCAAGAGAAATTTTACCCGTTCTTCAATTCATGGATTATTTACTATAATTTTCTTCTTTTTAAGATTCATGTTGATATTTGGCAGAAAACAATAAAACTCTGTAAAGCAGTTATCCTTCAATTAAAAAATAAATAAAATAAAAAAAACTAATAATAAATAAATAAAATCAAAGTTAAAAAAAAGATTTTACCAGTGGGATATAAATTAAGAACAACATTTCTTAGTCTGTTGCTTGTTTTAGAAAAGTTTTCCTGTGGTATTTTCCTGCTAATTATCTGGTTCTCCTCTGAAGGTCACATGGCTTTTGTTCTTCCCAAAGGATGATTCTCTGACTGTAGTTTTTTACCAGTACCTCTCATTATTCACAAGGAATCCAGGGGGACAGAAATTGAGTCATGCAAATCCATTAGCATTACTAGGAAAACAACATATCAGAAAGACACATTTTATTGTAATTCATCATTTCAGGAGTTACTTACATGAAGCCTCATTCTCCAATTATTTGACCTTGCTTTTCCTCATTCTTTTGCATACGTGTTAAGAGTCTCTAATTTTTCTAAGTCAAATTTGAATGACGTCACTTATCTAGGAACTGATACATCAAATCCAAAATTTTGTGTCTTTAAATTCAAAGACCTTTATAAACTGGCCCTACTTAACTTATCCTTAGTCTGTCATATTTATTCTCTAATGCACGTTATTTGCTACTACCGTGATCTCACTGCTACTCCTCACCTGCTCTGTAGACACTCACATCTGCTTTTGCTCATGCTGTCTCCTGATATCCTCCAGAATCTAACTTGGAATTTAGTTCACAATTGTAATATGATTGCTTCATTTGTAAACATAACTGAAAAGTTCTTACCAGATTGCTTCGGTATTGACAGTACCTTTAACTTTTAAAAATTTTACAATATGTAGTTATATTAGATGAAATATAGTATATTCTAAATACATGTGTGTGTGTGTGTGTGTGTGTGTGTATTTTATATTTATATATTTATTTGACTGAGCTGGGTCTTAATTGAAGCACACCAGACCTTTAGTTGTGGCATGCGAACTTTTAGTTGTGGCATATGGGATCCAGTTCCCCAACCAGGGACTGAACCCAGGCCCCTACATTGGAAGCATGGAGTCTAAGCCACTGGACCACCATGGAGGTCCCTCTAAATATATTTTTAAAATATTAATTTTACGTGAAACAACAAAATTCTGTAAAGCAGTTATCCTTCAGTTAAAAAGTAAAGTGGCAAAAAAATACTGATTTTACATGAAAAGACTTGAGTTCATCATTTAAGGTTAAAAGAAAGCACTGTCCTACAGGGAGAAAATGTTTTCTTGTATGTTAGTTTATCCATTATAAAATTTTGATAAAAATTACTTCAATATTGAATGTATTTCTGCACAGACTATAGAATGTTTAATTTCAAACAAACTTGAAAAAGAATGTAACCAAATGTAATTGGAACTCTTAGCAATAATTCTTTATTTCCAAGTGAAAGTTTTAAAATTTAATCTTTTATACCAATATGTTTATTCTAAACCAGGAAATATGGTAAAGTTTCAATTTATCATGTCTTAAAAGTTGTAAAAGAGGTAGTTATTCATAAATGAGAACTCTCTAAGTAAGCTGACATCTGCTATCTAGTATATAAAGATAGTGGAAATTATTTTCTTTTAAAAGACTTTTACCATGATTATTGCAGTTTATAAGTCCACTTATTTATTCAAAATTTGGACAACATAAAGAACTATAGAAAGGAAAACAAAAAGCCCCCGTGATCCCAATGCAAATACTAGTAAAGTTTTAACTCTCTTCTTAATAAGAAACTATCTTTCTCTTCCTTTCTGTATAAACAATTGTGATTCTCATAGGAATTGATCATTTTTTCATTCACATGTCATAAGCTGTGTAATATCAAACATTTTGTTAATCACTGCTTGCTGAAAACTAGCTGTTCAGATAATTTTTCTTACAATGTTTGTAAACTCCTTTATCTGTAAATGCTTGCATCTAAATATTTCTTTGTATAGATTCCTAAAAGAAAGATTAGTTTGCAAATAATAAGAAAAGTTAAAGCTCCTAACTTGTATTGAAAAATTGCTTTCTAAAAGGTTAAACCTTTAACTCTTTAATATACCTAGAATGTAGTATTTGGTATAAGCAGGAAATCTTTTTTTTCTTTTGAAAATTGCTTTCCCAGTTTCATTTTGACAAGAATAATTTCAGTTCCCAGTTGTTTTTAATACCTTATCACATGCATGATTCTTTTATTTCCAAAATATGTTTCAAACCTTTTTTCTTCTGGGTGATCCATTTTTGCCTTTGGTGTGGTGGTGGAGAAATACTAAAATATTCTAATTATTATAGATTTAGAATTGGTAGCATAATGTACTCATCTTGTCCTTTTTCAAAAATATAAAATTACGTTTGATTTCCAAATGAGCATTGAAGTCAACTTTTCAACCTCTAATATCAACCCCTGTAGGAATTATTTTAAAATTTCTAGATTCAGTGTAATTGGGAATGAATTTAGTTTTCCTTTTAGAGATAACAATGAAGTATTATATGTTACAATTTATCTTTTCCTATAGATTCTAAGCTGATCATTGCTTATAGAAATTTATTTTTGGAGAACTGTTTAACATGTTTACCTTCTTTCTAAAGTTTATTTTCAGTTAATACTTGTGAATTTGGAAATTAAATATTTAGATTTTAAAGCTTCTAGAGTATATTTTCCTGTTAGGATTTGGAATTGCAAAGAAAAACCCAGTTACTCAATTTTTATGATAAAAATATTTAAAGGAAGCAATGTTTATTTTTCTCATTTTAGAAAATGTCATTAATGATTCTTAATATTTGATATTTAGGAAGCTAATAATTATTTATGATGATAGTATTAAGATTTTATAAATATGCACATGTATTTAAATGAATAGTATATAGGAATTAAATATTTTTTTCTTTTCACTATGACTGAAATGGTCCACGGAATAACATTTTTTTTTTTCCAGAAGTAGAGTTAACTTCATTACATAAAATTTTTCTTCATTTTGGAGCAAGCACATTTAAGGATATTTTATTACAAAATAACACTATCATTTATCATCCCTTTGAAATAAACTATTTGATATAAATCACAATAATGAATTTATACCATGTTTATGATAAGAGTTTAAATTTGGGAGTACAGTTTACAGTTGACATTTCATTAGAGTAGTTAGGGTTTTTTCAGTCCTGTTCCCAGCACAGATTTTGTGTACTTTTTTCAACAAATATTTCTTAAGAATTAAAAATGACATACTATCTATTTTGAAATTGAGGAACAGGAAGCTGAGAAATTTGTCAGTGTCTTAGAGTTCAAAGGATATCCTTGTTGAAATGCACTAGTGATTTATATGCTACTATACCATTGTATCACATATGTAACTTATTTATGAGTACATTTTTAAAACACATTGTTTGTGAAGTCAGTGTTTCAGTTTTAATTGGGAAGTGGCAAACAGTAAAATTGATATTTATAATAAAATTAATTTAATTGTTAAATTATCTTAGCATTCCTGGGTACTTATTTCATTTGGTCTTTTCAACTTATAACTTTGTGTTCTTTCAACTGTGTTACATTGTTTCCCTTAATTAATACTTACATTATAGATAGGTAACAAGTGCTTATATGCCCTGGTACCTGAAATAAAACAATAAAACAGGACCTGCAAAAATTCCTGTGCCTATGAAGCTTATATTCTCATAGCCAAGAAAACTAAGAAACTAAATTACTAATGTTATTTTAAAAGGAGAAGGAAGCATTGTAGGTAGGCAGATTGATCAAGAAAGACCTGTCTGAGGAGTGATACTTATGAAGAAATAAGCCATGCAAACATGTTGGGGGTTGGAGAAAGAGCATTCTAGCAGAGAGAGCTAAGGTATTTGGAGAAGGCCAATAAGGCTGCAGCAAACAGAGCAAGGAATAGGTTTTAAGAGAGAAAGTCAGAAAAGTAGGCAGTGGCCAGAACATGAAGGACATTGTAAGACACTAAAGAGTTTGAATTTTACTCTAAACACACCAGAACTTTGACCAAGAAAATGATCTTTTTTTCATTTTTCTCAAAACATAAAGACAAGCCCAGGTAGATGTTGTGTTACATCACCAGGTACCCAGACACAGTGAGAAAAAGTGATACTGTAGAACAGTGTAGAACATGGAATAGAAGTCTTCAGTAAAGAGACCAGGTATGTACCCAAACTTATCCAGTTACTTTGTTAATGACAAAGATGACTCTAGTACTGTTGTGAAAATATAATCTGGGTTAATTGAGTAGCCAAATGGGAAAAATAACGTATCTTCACCCCTGTTCACACCCTTGTGAAAAAATAAATAATAGATTGCCGATACGAGTATCAGTGATAAGAAAATTATTCAAGTGTTGGGAAAAAAACATAGAATATCTTTATAAAGACCTTAAAGCAGGTTCAGTTTAGTTCAGTCACTCAGTCATGTCCGACTCTTCGCAACTCCATGAACTGCAGCACGCCAGGCCTTCCTGTCCCATTACCAACTCCTGAAGTCCACCCAAACCCATGTTCTTTGAAACCCATATCCATTGAGTCGGTGATACCATCCAAACTGTCTCATCTTCTGTCGTCCCCTTCTCCTCCTGCCCTCAATCTTTCCCAGCGTCAGGGTCTTTTCAAATGAGTCTAAAGTGAGATGTAAGCTCCAACCGTAAAGGAAAAAATTATAAATTGAATCATTATTTAAGAACTCTCTTCATCAGGCTCCATTAACAGAGTAAATAGGCCATAAAGTGAGCACATGTATTTGCTGTACATATATGTGTGTGTGTATAGAAAAGAAAGAAAGTGAAGTCGCTCAGTCATGTCCTACTCTTTGCAACCCCATGGACTATAGCCTACCAGGCTCCTCCATCCAGGGATTTTCCAGGCAAGAGTACCAGAGTGGGTTGCCATTTACTTCTCCAGGGGATTTTCCTGACCCAGGGATTGAACCCAGGTCTCCCACATTGCAGGCAGATGCTTTACCGTCTGAGCCATCAGGGAAGTTCCTTATATACATATGTATGTTTGTGTGTGTGTATATCTGATATATATATATATATATATATATATATCTGATCAGAACTTATATTCAGAATATGCAGTGAATGGTTTTAAGATCAATAGGGAAGTTACACCCCAGTAAAACATGGGCCAAACAATGGAATAGTAATTTCACAAAAATGTGACCAATGAATTCCTTAAAAAATGACAAATCCATTGGTTTTCAAAGAAGTGCCAATTAAAACCATAATATACCATTCTAAGCCCACTGGAATGACTAAAGTGAAAATGACTGACAGTCCATGAATGTCGATTAACTTTTTTTACACTGCTAGAAGTATAAATTGGTACAAAGTGTTGGAAAATCATCAGGGAGCATGTCATAAGTATATACACATAAAGGAATATACACTTCCCGTGTGTTCTCTGCTTAGATGCTCGGTCAGGTCCTACTGTTTGCAACCCGATGGACTGTGGCATGCCCGGCTTCTCACTCTTCCCATATGGCCTAGCATTGCTGCTCCTACAACATAACCGCAGAAACGAGAACTTTCATTCACCAAAACACATATCCACGCGTGTTCACAGCAGCACTGTTAGTAATAGACACAACTGGAAAGCACTCAAATACTCATCAACACTGGAATGTAAAATAAATCAGTGCTATACTCACACAGGCTTCCCAGGTGGGGCTAGTGGTAAAGAACTCACCTGCCGATACCGGAGACACAGGACGCTTGGGTTCGATCCCTGGGTTGGGAAGACCCCCTGGAGGGGGGCATGGCAACCCACTCCAGTTCTTGCCTGGGAAATCCCATGGACAGAGGAGCCTGGTGAGCTACAGTCTATAGGGTCATAAAGAGTCACACACAACTGAAACAAGTTAGTACGCCCATACTGACACAATGGGAACAAGAATGAGTTAACCAACAAATACAATGACTGAATCTTATAACTGTAACATTGAGACAAAAAAAAAAAAAGAGTCATAAAAGAGAAAATGCTGTACAGTTCTATTTATATATTGCTTAAAGTAAACAGAACTAATCTCTGATATTAGAAGTCAGGATAGTGCTTAGTCTTGGGGAGAGCAGACAGTGCTGGAAGGGGACACAGAGATACTGCTTCTTTTAATGCTCTTATTCATGATCGGGGGCCTGGTTACGTGGGTATCTTTGAAGATTTAACATACACGTCTGATTTTTTACTTCTTTTATATATATATATATATATATACCAATCAGTAAGTGTTAAAAATAGCAAGTAATATAATTTGTTGAAATTTGTGAATGTGAGAAGGAAATTTACAGCTTTTGTAAAATGTTTCAAGAAAAGGCCATGATTTATTTTTCTTTACAGATGAAGTATTGCAGTAATTGTTATGGAAAATAAATAACTAATGTATGTTTTTCCTTTTATCATTTATTCTTTATCATACTTTTTGATAGAAAAAAACTACATATCTGGGAAGTCATAGTTTTCTATAAATATAAAATAAACATGATAGAAGTATATTCAATGTATACTGAAAACTCAACTTTATAGAGATTAATGACTCTAAAAGTTTGCCTGCAAATCTTTGAGCCTGGTCATTTGTTACATAACTTACATGGAATCTCTGTTTCATTGAATAAATTATGAATAATAATTGAATATGTATTTTGTGCCTGGCAAAACTGACTGCTTCTAACAAACACTAAGAGAAAGTAAAGTTCATATTGTGTACTTACAGTTTTGAGTGATGAACATTAATAAAATTCTATAATCAGTATGTCAAGATTTCTGGAGTAGCATCACCTGAGTTTAGTGACTTAAAACTGGACAGTTTTTCCTTTAAATATAAGCTTGGAGCAATCATATTGCACAGTTCCTGGTAGCACATCGTAATCAACGTGAACTGGAACCTTAAGCAGAAGCCATGGAAACCGGCCAGTTTTCAAAAGTGGTAGACCTATCAAGAACATAAGGAATGAAATAAGAACTTCTCTAGAGATTATTTCCATAGCTTTAAGGTAACAAATATTGTCCGTTTTTATTTTTATTGCTCATTTTTGAAATACTGTTTGAAAGTTTATAGAGACATTAGAAAGACAGGTAGATAATTAGTAAGAAAAAAGAGAGAAAGTTGTTAGATATGAGTAGAAAGATTAGAAACATGAAAATAGTAATGAGCTAGCATATTAATGTAATTAAGGTAGAATGATATAAGAAGAAAATGAAAGAAACATAATGTCAGGATGTGGATTTGCTTTGGAGGATGTGGGCAAATGTGATACTTAAGGGAAATTTGGATAGTTTTTAGTGTCCTTGTCCCAATTCATATTTATTTTTGTGTAATAGATTTTTCTTTAGCCAAAGCTCTTAGAAATAGTTAATTTAAACTGGTAAAAAAAAAACAGTTTTTATATAGCAAGGACATACTAGTATAAAACCTGTTCATTTCTGTGGAAGCTTTGAGTTTGATTTGATATTCTTTGAGAGAAAAAGGCAAGGACAAGTGACAAGAAGTGCACACATTCCTTTATTCTTAATGAAAGAATGAATCTTAAATATTCCCTATTTTATAAATTTTTGTTCAGTCGCTAAATTGTGTCCAACTCTTTGTGACCCCATGAACTGTGGCATGCCAGACTTCCCTGTTTTTCACTATCCTCCAGATTTTGGTCAGACTCAACGTCCACTGAGTTGGTGATGCCATCCCACCATCTCATCCTCTGTCGTCCCCCTCTCCTCTTTCCCTCAATCTTGCCCAGCATCAGAGTCTTTTCCAATGAGTTGGCTCTTTGCATCAGGTGGCCACAGTATTGGAGCTTCAGCATCAGTCCTTCCAGTTTCATAGTGTCAACTTTTAAAACATTTTAACTCCTTATAGTGAAAGTGTTAGTCACTTAGTCATGTCCAGATCTCTGTGATGCCATGGACTGCAGCCCACCAGGCTCCTCTGTCCATGAGATTCTCCAGGCAAGAATACTGGAGTAGGTTGCTATTCCCTTCTCGACCCAGGGATTGAACCTGAGTCTCCCACATTGCTAATGTTTGTATGTTGGAAAATTACATTCCTTTATTTAACCTAAATATGTTGTTGCAAATATATAAAATACTAATCTATGAGAATAAATGTTTACCATCACTGTGAACATGTCAGTCAGTTTTTCCTCATGGATATTATGCTTGAAAACTGTTTAATAGAGAATATATGAAGGTTTTATTTATTTTTTAAAATTGTCAAACTGTAGGTGATGTGAGGGTCAGGTATGTACATTGTTGCCTATACTTAAACTTATGGCATGAATTTTTTGCTCTAAGATTTTGGTATTATATAATTGGATTAGGAGTTAATGTTTGATCCCAAGCCCATGAATTTTAAAATTTAAAAGTATTTTATTTAGATATTTTAGATATTTTTATTTTAGATATTTTAAAATCGATATTTAGAAATAAATTTTATTTTGAGATATTTTATTTAGATATTTAAATATTTTAAAATAAATGTTATTTAGATATTTTAAAATAAATGATTGATAGTAATTGAGAGCAGTCTTTTTACACACTTTAATTCTGTTTCAGATATTATATTAATAAATTGTTAGATTATTTTGTCTAAAAGCAATGCAATAATATATTATCTGTGTTTTTACTAAGTAAAATTTATGGAAAGGAATTGAAAATTATAAAGTATTTTAAACAACATTGTGTTATTTTATTTCACAAATAGCTTTTTGTGTTTTTTCATTGTTTAGAAGCACTGACATTTTCTTCTGGATTATTGCCATTTATATTTGCTGTTTCCATGACGACAGGCTTTCCCATGCATGCTTCCGGAAAATCAGATTCCTACTTTAATATGTTAATAATTTTTTAAAAGTACTGCCAATTGGTTAGTCAAGTATGTCCCTGCTTCATTTCAAATAATTAAATTTAGTGCCTATTGTAGCATTTAAGACTTTTTAAAATGCTACCTTATTTTTAGAAAATTAATTTGTGTTGTTTTTCTAACAAATTCCTTAAATAAAATCTTGAATTGAATATCCTTCATTAGACTTTACCAGGAGAAGTTTTAACTAGTTATGTTTTAAAACAGAAATGAAATTTCCTAGTTGCTAAACTTTAAATCACTATCCTAAAGAACATCAATGGATCATTTTCTGTTGTTAAAATATAAAAGGCAAAGTGCAGCAAAGAATTATATAAAATTCCTAAAGTCCTTTATTGATTTTACAGATAAAAAGATTAGGCTTACCTGTATCGTTTAGCTTTTGTATATACTTTTGTAGATGTTGAAACCGCTATACATTACTGGCCAGTAGCCATTATGTTAAATATCAGTCATTTTAAAAGTATCTTTTATACACTTGAAAATTAGGTGTAGATAAAAGTGACTTGAAAGGAGAAAATATAAACTTTTTGTATCTAACATGAGATGATTATTTTAAAACACACTTGTTTATCTTCTGTGTATTATATAAATTGAAAGTAGTGTACTGGATGCCTCTTCAAATAAAATCCACTTTTAAGAGCTACATACACATATTTCTTGTCATCATAAATCATAACATGTTTGGGAAGAGTAAAACCACAATTTTAAGAACCTTTGTGTTATGTAAATTCACTTATTATGTCATATTCATTGTGTTCTTTCCAAAGCTGTTTATCATATTTAAAGCCTTTAGTATGGATATTAAGCAATATGGTGAAGTTTGATTGTAATGTCTTTTATGCAGTTAATATTGCATACTTTTAAACATTGGAAATTTGATAATTTAATTATTTCCTAATACATGCTATTTTACTTTCAAAAGTTGTATTATCTATGTAATATATACCACCTTTATAAACATTCATAATCCTTATATGCTATATTTCACAGTATACTAATCACCTGTGTTTATTTTGCATATCTAATAGTAGTTATGGCAAATGAGATATGGTGACAAAAAATTTGCATTGGTTTCAGCACCTTTTTCATGACTTCTGAGCAAAAAATTAGTCATTTGCTATTGGAATAATCAACTAATTGTTGAATAGAAAAATCAGCTTTATTTAGGAAATCAGTACAAGGGATACTGTGGCTGAAGATTCTTAGAATTTATGCTAATGGCTGTGGATTATCTCACGAATTGTATGAAAAATATTTAATTCTAAATCTTTATTTTAATTTTTCATTTATTAAAAGTATAGCTATATTTAGTTTGTAACTTTACATTTTCCGTGCTCTTTCTGATATCCTAATTAGTAGTGTCATTCATCTCTTCACAATCCTCTACAGCAAAGGTTCTTAATCCCTGAAAGATTAGATCTTTATTTCCCTAATTTCTCTCTGAAATTAGGATTTCTGTCAATTATGAATATGAGCTGCAATCACAATATCACTAATGGATCTATGATAGCATTATAAGTAGCAATCACAGGTATTTCAACACCATGTTATAGTGTTGAAGATAACTAGAATTTAGTGTGATCTGTCTTAATAAAACTTTATTCACACAGAAAAATAAGGTAGGTTTGGCCTACAGGTTGTAGTCTGCTGACCCCTGCTTTAGACTATTTCCTCAGACTCTCATTCTCCCCCTTTTACTTCCTAATCCTTTATAGTTAGAAGTACTTCTGTTGAGAAGTATGAAAGGCATTTGTAAATAATTCACATATTAATAATAGGACTGACTTTGTTATTAGCTCATAAACTTGACCTTGAAAGCAATTTCCAAAAAAGACTTAAACATAATTCTGGAATAAATAGCTTCCTAGTGAGATAGATTTGAAGCAAAGTACATGTTCAGATTTAAGCTTTGGTATATTCTTTTTAAAAGTATCTTTACAGTATATAACAGTATTTCCCAGGGCATAGTCTTTGGAACAGTTGTTAGAACAGAATGAGATCCTTCAAGGAAAAGGTGTTCTATAGTTAAGCAAGTTTGAAAACTGCTAGATTTATTTAATTTCACCATAATTCATGGTGTGCATTATTCAACTAAATGTTCAGATAGCCAGTAAACAATTCTTTATAATCATGTTTATACCTATGTTTCCTGTACTTAATAGTCAACTTGACTGAAATCTTCTCTCAAAAAAGGCTTTCTCCTCCTTCCTTTCTCCCCTCTTTTCCCTCTTTCACTCTCTTTATTAATAAAAAAGCCTATCAGTATCCTTGTGAAACTTACTTAAATGAATTCCATCTATAAACTTGGATTGACTGTATTAATATCTGGGCTTCCTTGGTGGCTCAGTGATAAAGAATCCATCTGCCAGTTCAGGAAACACGAGTTCAATCCCTGGGCCAGGGAAGATCCCCTTGAAAAGGAAATGGCAGCCTGCTCCATTATTCTTGCCTGGGAAATCCCATGGACAGAGGAGCCTGTTGGGCTATAGTCCAATGGAGTCCCAAAAGAGTTGGACACGACTAAGCAACTAAACAGCAACACCATTAATATCTAAGAAGTACTTGAGGATGTAATCAGAATAGATGCATTATGTGTTTTAGTTACTGATTAAGTTTCAGGTGACCAAGAAAGTATACACATCGTTATGGTTTTTTCCCTAAGTATAATTTCCACTACTTCATCAATCTTTAAAGTACCTCATTTTTTGAGTAATAAGTATTAATTTAGCATACTTTTCTGTACATCTGGGCAGCTTAGCTGTATATATTGCCCAGAATCCTAGGTGTTACCCATTTTGTTAGATAAAAAGAGATTCTAATGAGAAGTTTTCTTTATTCATTGATATATTAATATTCAACAATATTTATTCAGCATCTCAGATATACCAGCCACTGTACTAGATGCTAGTTTCATGGGACTTTGATCTTAGGGATTGTATTGTGAAGTTAATTAAATGAACATTTGCAGTATAGCATGATATTTTTTTTAGGTTTTTTTAATTCTGAGAATAGTATTTCTATGTATAGTATGTTTAATGAATTTTTGAATCAATGATAACTAGCCTTTGTTCTATTTATAATTATATATTAATGTGAAATGCTATTTGAAATGATGTTCATTTTTAAAACATTAGTGTATCAAAAAAGTGTCTACAGTCTTATTAAGTAAATGTAAAATATAGCCCACTTATACGAGGATTTTTTTCAGTAAATAAGTGCTGTAGTACTATAGGATCCACAGTTGGTTGAATCCATGGATGTGATAGGGAGGACTGAGAGTCAAATTATATTCAAATTTTCGACTGTGTGGTGGTCAGTGCCTCTGACCCCCATGGTGTTCAAGATCAATTGTAAATCTATAATAACTGTGACAAATCTTCTGTTTTATATTTGAGTGAGCAGTAAGAAACAGGTTTTTAATGAAGTGCATTTAAAATCTTTATTTCCACATTTGCCTTTAGTTTGTTGTTCATGTTCAGGTAAGTCAGTGAATCGCTTCTTCATGCTGACTCTTGATTTAGATTTGTTTTCACTTTATTCTTAGTCTGTACTGTTAAAATACTACCCACCTTCCATAATGTTTTTTAATTGCTTCCTGCCAAGTACATGGAAGCTTTATAAGAGAAAATGTGTCTAGTCTAATTTTTAAGTTTTCTTCTATCAGTTATCTCATTTTAATCTTCCCTTTTGATTACATGTATCATTTCATAGTGTTAATGGAGAACGTTCAGAAGATTTTTTTGTATCCAGGAAGTAGTCTGGAAATGGTGGATAATCTTATTATCTTTTATTGTTTAACTGTTCATCTTATTCTGAAAACAGCAACCAAGACTACTGAGGGAAGTTAACTAGATCATAAGTGGATTATGAGCTATTTGAGGGCAGAGGCCATTATGTACTTAGATTATATTTCTTTCATGTGGTCCAGAGTAGGAAGTTAATAAAATAATATTCAGTGACTCAAACATGAAGCCAAAACAGTAAATCTTTTTTCTGCATTTTCCCTCTTTCAGTGATTATTCCTGGAAATCCCAATTCTAACCATTTTAACTCTTTACCTGTTGTCTTCTGGGTTTTCTGTCTGTCCCTGTTTCCTAAAGATTTAGCTTTGATCTCCTCTTCTGTCTGTATTGTATGCTCTTACTAAAGACCTGCAGGTAGTTCTAAAACCGCTAGTACTAAAACTGTACTGTCTTTAATCTTCACATCTAGAGAATGTATCAGTTCACAGTACCCAACTAAACTTCGTTTCTCCATTTAAGTTCTCTCTTTCTTGTGCCTTATTCTGTCAATAGCATTACCATCATCCTCATCACGAAGATTTAGAATTTTGAGTTTAATCTTTAGGTTTTTTTTCCATTGCTTATAATATCCAATTTTGACAATTTTATCTCTAAAATTATTTTGCATCTGTTCAATCTCATTGTTATTGTTTAGTCGCTCAGTTGTGTCTGTTTGTGACTCCATAGACCACAGCATGCCAGGCTTCCCTGTACTTCACCATGTCTTGAAGTTTGCTCGAACTCCTGTCCATTGAGTCGGTGATACCATCGAACCATCTGGTCCTCTGTTGACCCCTTCTCCTGCCTTAAATCTTTCCCAGCATCAGGATCTTTTCCAACAAGTTGGGTCTTTTCCAGTGAGTCAACTCTTCGCATCAGGTGGCTGAGGTATTAGAGCTTCAGCTTCAGCATCAGACTTTCCAGTGGATATTCAGGATTGATCTCCTTTAGGATTGACTGGTTTGATCTCCTTGATGTCCAAGGGACTCTCAAGAGTCTTCTCCAACACTACAGTTAAAAAACATCAGTTCTTCAGTTCTCAGCCTTCTTTATGGTCCAGCTCTCACATCCATATGTGACTACTGGAAAAATCATAGCTTTGAGTATACAAACTTTGTCAGCAAGTTCAATCTCATTAGAACTATAATTTTCATTGACTCTTACCTGAATTGTTGAATAATTTCTTAATCTCTCTATAAGCAGTCTCACTCCTCTCAGTGTATTTTATGCAAGTTTAACAATCACTGTTCTATTCTTCTGCTCAAATATTTGTTTTTGCATTGTCTACTACTAAATTCAGAATCTTTAATGTAGTATTTGAGACTCTCTGCCTATTATTCTCTGAAGACACATCAATGAGTATTCAGACTTACTCGAGTTTTAAGATTCTGCCTAATTAAGTGCTATATTCTGTATGAAACCTTTCTTGAGATATCTTATACTTTGTCATCTTCTTTCAAGACAAGAAACTACTGTGTTTATTTCATCATAGCACCAAGCACAATGCCTTAGACATAGTAAGTATTCAGTAAATATTTTTGGACATTTGAAAGAAAGAGAAAAAATTTCTCCATGGCATTGTTATAACATTTTGATATATTTTCCTTAGATAAAATTAGAACCACTTTTATGTGAAATCATTATTTGTCACACATTCAATTTAATACTAGCTTTGCTCACTTTAATTAATACCAGTTCCCAATTTATACTATTCTAGATTGGCTTACTTTGATAATCTAGACAGCTTTTATATCTTTAAAGATGTATATGCCTATAGCTCTTTTTTATTTTAAAATTTAAACATGATTTTTAAAAAATCATACTAGTCATTCCTTTCATTTGTTCTTTAAATTCCATCCTTAGAATTTTCTCTACTTTGGGTATAATATACAAATCTGCCAGCAATACAGGAAACCCAGGTTCAACCCCTGAGTTGGGAAGATCCCCTGGAGAAGAGAATGGCGACCCACTCCAGTATTCTTGCCTGGAGACCCCCATGGACAGAAAGAGCCTGGCAAGCTACAGTCCATGGGGCCACAGAGTCAGACACAACTGAACGACTAAGTATGCACATACAAATGATTTTTAGTGACTAAATAGCCTATTAATCTTTTGCTGCCTTATAATTTTTATCATCTTTATGACATTTCTTTCCATCATATTAAATGTGTTTATTTCCTTAGGTGTCCATAATTTATAGTATTTATAGTGTGAAATATGCTTAATTGTATATAGTAAACAGGTAAGGTAGAAATAAGGGGTTTTTTATGTGTGTGTTTATAAATTGTGTGTGTTATAAGAAATTCTTGTTGATTGAATCTTCATGCTCATCAAACCCAAGTAGGATATAGAATTGTTCTATTCTTAGATCAAATCTTCAATTAGAGCCTTCCTAACTACAAATTTTTTCAAATTTTTGCAAGCATTTATGGAAATGGATGAATTTACCCCAGGTTCCTTTTATTCCTTTATAAGGTCACTGGACTCAAGAAAGTATTCACTCTGGCTTTCAAGAAAGAAAAGACTGCTTTTAAAAAATGCTTATTAAAATTATATATACTAAGTCCTCAAGAGCATTTCACTTGATGAGCAATAGAAGTTAAAATACTACTTTTAGGAAAAAAAGGTTAATAAAAGTGTGATATTCATCTTTATGAGAGAAATGAAAAAATGACTTGTCTCTTTCAGTCAGTGCCACATTAGCTATTGACTAATTAGTGATTGATTACATTAATGTGAACAACAGCTATTACCGTATTTACTGAAAAGCATATGAATTCCCAAATAGAATACATAGTTCCACATGAGTAACAGAAAATGTTAATGAGCACTTACATTACTAGAAGCCTTTTCTTTCCTCCTCTTATTTGATGAACTTTTGTTTTGCTGAAAACTTTGTCTTGTTTAGGACAAAATTTTATTCCTTTCAATAGCCTTATTCTTCAAAGGAATGGATTTTCGTCCCAGTGGTTTTGTGTGGAATTTTTAAGGTATAAATTGGTAATCATTATAAAGTAGTACACATCTATGTTTTGGTTGTTTCCAGATTTTTCTAGTGTAGAAGTTATTAGCGTGATGAACATATGGCTGGCTGTAGTATAATGGGAAAAGCAGCAGAAAACATACTCTTACTGACCTGCTGCGTGATTATTTAAATACTGATTCGATCCGACAAAACAAAGAACAGAGTGATTTTAGTATGAAATGAACCTAGGCTCTTTTAAAATGTCTGTTTCCAAAGGATAGGATTCAGGACATTGAGCAGAAATACTGAAACATATTAATTAATCAAACATGTTTTGAGTATCTGCTCTTTTACTTATTTGTTTCAAAATTTATTTTGGACAGCTTTGTAAGAAGCACTCTTTACAATTTTGAATCAAGGGGAGTTGGCTTTCTTTAGCCATAATGCTGAGAAAGTAGCAGTCTCACATGAACAAAAGGATGAGTAGTAGGGAACATGCTTCAGATCTGTTAACCACTGTGACAAGATTTGCAGAAATCTTCAGGCATGCCATTTAGAGCCTAGTTTTGACAATCTGTTTTTTCCAAGTTAATAAGATGTATTCCACTGAGGTAATTTTGCTATCTTCTTAATTAAGTTGATGTGCCCTTTACCTGAGTTTAATTACATAAGTTTCTTAAAGTGTGTAAATTGTGCTAAGCATTTATTTATAACATGAAACTAATGTAATAAATCAATACTGGAGGAATCTCACATCTCTCACTCTGTTCTGGTAGAGCGCAGCAACCAGAATGCTCTTCAGTGAAGAAATTGTAAACTGCTAGTTTGTACATTCGTCACAACATTAACTTGGAACTCTGAGGCGTCTCAAATCACTACTGTATACAAACGAGCTCTTCGTAACATGTCAAGTAATCTTTTTATATGAATTATTTAGCTTGTTTGATTTAGTACAGAAATGAAATTCAGGAAACTTCAGATACTGTTGAATAATTAAATAAAATAATGCCAGACTTTAATTTTATTTTGTATCAAATATCTGATAACCAATTATGATGTGTTGATAGCCCTTAAACGACAGTTGTTTATCTCCTTGTCTGCAGAGGCCATTCAGATTCAGGGTCAGCACTGGTCAAGATTTTCTTTATCATTGAGGACTAGAAGACTCATGAAGAATGAAACGATCTATGATTAAATCCAGCAATGTGGCCTGATTTTGGTTAAGCAAGAAAAATTCTTGGATTTCTTAAAGCATATTTATTCCCTGATTCTGTCTTATAATGTTGAATTTCCTTCCTGTTATGAACCCCACATAAAGCTATTCTTTTAATAATCTACTAAAGTAGATTTTATGCTCTGAAAGATTATCTAGCTTAATTCAAAAAGTCTATATAACCCAGGAAAATGTTAGGACTAAAGAAAGAGTAATTTATGCAACTACTGGTAACATCATTGGCCTGAGAATAAGATTTCTAAGAATGAGATTGTTTTCCTCAGAAATGATAAATAACTTGGCACTTATTAGAGGACTGTAATTGCTGTATTGTAAATATTGTATCTACTTGAACACATTTTTTTCTGATAATACAATTGGTTATAATATTTCCTAACATTCTTCAATAACTCAGGGCAATAAGTTTTAGATGGACATGAATTTTTATGTACAACTGATTTAAAAATTTTTTTTAATTTCTTTGAATGATTAATTTTTAATATTATTAAATATTTTAATACAAATGAAATGAGATTTTAAAATATATTTATTTATTTGACTGTGCCTGGTACTCTTAGTTGCAGCATGTGGGATCTCGTTCCCTGACCAGGAACAGAATCCAGGTTCCTGTATTGGGCGTGTGGAATCTTAGCCACTCGACCACCAGGGAGGTCCCAAAAGGAGATTTTTTTTAAAAAAGCTCTTTAAACTTGTCTTGTTTTTCTAAAGTATAAAATATTCAAAACACTCCAGTTACAATGGTGTCATTATTTACAATGGTGTCATTTTATTTTTAATATGCATTGAGTTTCAAGAACACTTGAATATTACGAGAACATTTAAAAATGCAGTTGAGCAAAAATAAAAATTAGACCAAATCATAGTGTTCAGAGATAAATTACCTTTAAAATTTGGTATATAATAAATTATTTCCTACTTTTTTCATGCATATATGTGTATATTTTATATATTTTTTAATAAAGTGAGACTGTGCTTGGTAAAAGTGAATTAAAGAAAACTAGTTTACTGTTCATCTAATTCATAAATTATGTACAGTTTAAACACTTTTCAGTTGTTGTAATTTTTCCTCAAATGCATAATGATGTCTTGGTTCTGCACTTATTTTATTTATAAGCTACCTGCCTGCCTAAGTAGGATTTCCTATAAGCCTTTCTTCAGTGTGTCTGCGGTGGTGGTTCTTCAGTCACTCAGTTGTGTCCAACACTTTGCGACCCCATGGACTGCAGCTCGCCAGGCTTCCCTGTCCTTCACTTTCTCCTGGAGTTGACTCAGACTCTTGTCCAGTGTGTCCGTGATGCCATCCAATCATCTCATCCTCTGTTGCCCCCTGCTCCTTCTGCCCTCAATCTTTCCCAGCATCAGGATCTTTTCCAATGAGTGGACTCTGCATCAAGTGGCCAAAGTATTGGTGTTTCAGCTTCAGCATCACTTCTTCCAGTGAATACTCAGGGTTGATTTCCTTTAGGATTGACTGGTTTGATCTCCTTGCAGTCCAAGGGACTCTCAAGAGTCTTCTCCAACACCACAGTTTGAAAGCATCAATTCTTCAGTGCTCAGCCTTTTGTATGGTCCAGCTCTTACATCCATACATGACTACTGGAAAAACCATAGCTTTGCATATACTGACCTTTGTAGGCAAAGTGGTGTCTCTGCTTTTTAATACACTGTCTACGTTTGTCATAGCTTTTCTTCCAAGGAACAAGCGTCGTTTAATTTTCATGGCCGCTGTCACTGTCTGCAGTGACTTTTGGAGCCCCCAAAATTAAGTCTGTCACTGTTTCCATTTTTTCCCCCATATATTTGCTATGAAGTGATGGGACTGGATGCCATAATCTTAGTTTTTGAACGCTGAGTTTTAAGCTAACTTTTTCACTCTCCTCTTTCACCTTCATCAAGAGGCTCTTTAGTTATCTGGCTTACCTGAGTGTGTCTAATCAAGCACTTCCTGACTCTCAAGCCAAAGATTCTGCAGTCAGTGCTACCACCTGGGATGAGAAGCCCATTTTTCTACTACTTAGATAAGGAGGGAGGAAACATGCAAGGCATGCAAGGGATTGACTCGTGTTTCCCTTCCTGCACAGGTTTCAAAGAGCTAGCCTGTCTCTTCCTCTAGCATCCTGTGCTTAAGTTCTCTTGCTGCTTAAGAGTTTGAACTAGCCTCTGTTTTCTGTGAGTTTGGGGCTCTATTTTAATTTTTTCATTCCATTCATTGCCATTTGTTCTTTCAGCTGTTATTTATTGGATAGATGTGCATAGGGCATACTTTAAAGCACTGGGAATACAGCAATAAAAAGTCATAAAGGTCACTGACCTTAAGGACGAGAAAGAATTGAACAAATAATGAATAGCATCCGTAAGATTTCACAAAAGCACAGTGTAGTACTAGCGTACAGGGGTGTGCCTGATGGAAAGGACCGGTTGAGTGAGAATGGCCGTCTTCCTTATTCAGGAATGTGTCATAAACTCTGGTTCAGTAAGATAGCTTTCTAAGATTTTAAGACAAAGACCGACGTTGAAGTGTCCCTCTTATCTTAAGCTATGTCTACCTGTGTTAAACATGAAAGTATCACTGAAAAAATTGGAAATATGTTTCTTGTTAACTCACATTTTCATGTGTGTATAAATATTGTGTATAAAAATTTAAGGCAGTTCCATTACCATTAAAATAAATACCTATTTAATGGATTAAAATCTGTAAAATACTTTCGTAATGTTCACATGTAAACTACATGCTATAGTTTGTAGCCTGTGTTGTGGCCAGTAGGTAGGTAATTGGCACTCACCTGATGTAAGAAAAATCAGTTGAACATGAGGAAAGTCAACTAAAACTCTACGAGTGAGTAGTACATGATATAATACTGCTTTTAAGTAATAAGTAAGTTACACTTTTATCCAGATTTCACATGGTTATTATGCCTTCTAAAAGTTCTGGCTTGGAAACTTTCATGTTTTACAATTCTTTAGTTTGAATATAAAGAGATATTTACCTTCACTACACACTGAACAACTATTTAAAATATGTTATTAAAGAGGTACCAAATATGTTCAAGGGACCTCATGTTTTGCTTTGTCCATATTACTCTGTTACCTGATTTTTTTCTTCATTTATCATGGCCCTCTTTCCATATCAGTAAGTAAAGATCTTCATCATCAATTTAATTATGGCTTGTCATGATGAATCATAGTTTATTTAACCAACCTATTCTTGTTAAACCTTAAGTTTGATTTAATTTTTCTTCCATTAAAAAAATACTTTGATGAACAACTTATTATTTGTATCTGTATGCTTTTCCAGTTGTTTCATGTTAATTTAAATTTTCTTTTTTAAAAAATGAGATTGCTGGGTCATAATACTTGTTGCTAGATGGCCCTCCAGAAAGAATGTGCCAAGCCATAATTAGAGCAAGATTGTACTACAGTATCCATTTCTACTTGTGGCTCAGCTGGTAAAGAATCAGCCTGCAGTGTGGGAGACTGGGCTCGATCCCTGGGTTGGGATCCTCTGGAGAAGGGAAAGGCTACCCACTCCAGTATTCTGGCCTGGAGAATTCCATGGACTGTAGAGTCCATGGGGTCACAAAGAGTCAGACACGACTGAGCGACTTTCATTTCACTTCACTTCATCCATCCCTACATATCTCTACCAAAGCTTTAGAATTTGCCAGTTAGAGCCTTGTATGTGATATGTGATTGTTGTTTGATTTGCTTTTTTGAATACCGTGAATTGGAATATTTTTCTATTTGATTAAGTCATTGTTTCTTCACTCTTTCCTTTCCTTTGGCTTTTCTTTCTTTCTTGGGTGTGATCATAACACAAGAATATGTAGTGTGCACAGGAGGGTATATGTGCAAACGAGAGTGAATGAAAAGGCCATTTACATACCTAGCTCATTTTTTTTTCTGGTTGATGTTTGTTTTTTCTTGAGGGTTTTTAAGAACCCTTCTTCATATCATATGGAATAAGTACTAGCTATCCATCTAGCAGTTTGCAGTATGGTAAATTCTCCCAGTTTTACCTTAGCCTTCTAACTTTGTTTTGTATGTACAGAAGTAATAAATTGTATGTGAGTTAAACTCTGTTTTGAAACACCTGTATGGAAACAGGGACTTTTACAAAAGTATACATTATTGATGAGAAACTAGGGGAGACTAAACAGACATGACAAAAAATGTGACTTGAATCCTTGATTCATCCTCAGTTCAGTTCAGTGGCTCAGTAGTGTCTTGACTCTGCGACCCCATGGACTGCAGCATGCCAGGCCTCCCTGTCCATCACCAACTTCTGGAGCTTGCTCAAACTCAGGTCCATCGAGTCGGTGATGCCATCCAACCATCTCATCCTCTGTCATCCCCTCCTCCTCCAGCCTTCAGTCTGTCCCAGCAACAGGGTCTTTTCCAGTGAGTCAGTTCTTCGCATCAGGTGGCCAAAATATTGGAGCTTCAGCTTCAGCATCAGTCCTTCCAGTGAATATTCAGGACTGATTTCCTTTACAATTGACTGGTTTTACAGGAAAAACAGCTAGAAAGAACACTGTTTAACATAACACTTTATATAGAGCTAAATGATTTTTCTTGTAATTCTAAAATGTCATCATAATAACTATAACCCAAAGCTTGAAGACATTGTTATCATATCATATTTCAAGTAAGGTTAGACATAAGGTTTTTTAAAAAGTTTACTAGGAAAATTATAGTTCTCAGAACTATTTAACTTAGGTAATTGTTAATATTTGAACTTTGTGACACCATAAATTTTGAAGAGACCCAACAGATCCTCAACTCTCCCGTTTCTGTAGAGTAGTTTTAACTGTTCCAAGTGGTGTTTTTTTTTTTTAATTTCTGGAAACATATTTAAAGTCAGTTATGTATGTAACCTGTAATAAAATTTATATTTTCATGCACAGTATATTCTAAATACCTTTCTTCTCTTAAATAATATGTTCTTAGCAAGTAAAAAAAATCTAATACTATGGAATTCTGACTGTTGTATACTTCGAAACAGTGAAAAACAGTAGAAAAAGGATTTAATATTTTTACTTTACTGTGGCTTTAATAACTAGGATGATTACTTGCAAATGAACAACTGCATCATCTTTAGCACCACAGGCTTAAATTAAGGTCCCAAAGTCCCATAGGTTTTATGTTCCCTGACATGTTATCAAGAAGCTTAACAAATATAGAAAGGCTGATGTTCTAAGATGGAGCACAGTCCATGTATATCCATGACTAGTAAAGCAATTAAAATTCAGTCCAACATTAGGCTCAATAAAGGAAGTACAAAGTGATGAAAGAGAAAAAAGGGTAAAAGGAACTAGTTGGTTTCAGTTAAAGCTGAACAACAGTAAAAACAAACCATTTTCATTATATTAGCAGTTGAAGAAATTTAGTTGTTCCTGTGTCTCTGAGCTGCTAGTATAATTATTCTGAACTTTTCGTTGTGTTTTAATCTGGAATATTTTCACATATTTTTCAACCCTTGCTGAAACTATTTCTCTTGTAATAATAATATAAATGTATAAGCTATGAGAAGTCCTTTATTTTCATTTTCATGAACTAGAAACATGAGAAAAGAGTGATTGAATACTTTGATTTCATAGTAAGTGAGCACTTCAATAAAGGTTTGATTATTTTAATAGCTTAATAGTCTTAGTGAATATTTTATTCTGATCAAATAATTATATTAAACTTTAAAATCTGTTATATCAAGTATAATTTCAGTTCTGCTGGAAGTTTGCTGATGCTGAGAATGAAGAGCTCTCAGTGTGAAAAGGGTAGTACCTTGATTCTTTGCCAGTAATACCTGTATCTTTTGCTACAAAAATAATACTTAAAAATTGACTTCCTAACTTCCCAGCTGTGTTGTGAATAATAAGAAACTATAATAATCTAGCCCTTCTTTTACTGTACTAAAGAATTATGTCTAAATTCACATCACATCTGTTGGTGGTTTTTAGTTAAGCATACTTCCAGTGAATTGATCTTTAAAAAGACAATCATAATAGTTGACACGCATCAGCCTTTAATGTTGTGTGTTGTACGCCTACGTGTATTTGCATATGGAATTTGTATATCCATTCATATGCATTTAAATCTGCGTCTAGCACCCCATCCTTAGCACTGTGTACAACTGTATGTCATTATACGGCCTCTTTATGTTCTCTGACCAAAAATATACTAGCAAAATGAGAATGACACTATCTTAGCAGTCTCGAGGCAATGGTAATAGAGATTGTTTTCGACCTTAAGGTGTTGTTATATCTTTTTAACATCTTGGCTTTATGTTCTGCAAATAACAATGGATTTACTACCTTTTTAGAACTGTAAGGTAAGTAATTTAAATATGAATGTGATTTGTGGCATTTTAGTTTTGGAGAGAATGTTTTGCTTGGGCAGGATACTGATAGGTTTTACATGCAAAAGCATCATGAGTAATTAAATTTATGTGCTATGTGCTAAGTTGCCTCAGTCATGTCTGACTCTTTGTGACCCCGTGGACTGTAGCCCGCCAGGCTCCTCTGTCCTTGGAATTCTCCAGGCAAGAATACTAGAGTGGGTTGCCATTTCCTCCAGGGACTCTTCCCAACCCAGGGATCAAACCTGTAGCTTCTGCATCAAAGGCAAATTCTTTACTGCTGAGCCACCAGGGTATTTTTTTATAAATTTATTTATAGAAAATGTTAAATGGTGTTTCTTTATTATAGGACTTTATATTTTCACTATGCCAGTAATTGTGAATCCTTCAGAGAGGAAGATATTATGTGTAGTATTTCCCTTCAAAAGTATTTGACCAGAGATTCCTTTTTTTTATGAAGCATATTGTAGGGCAAGTGTTACATAAAACATACTTAGAGAAGTGCTAGACTAGCATTTGGGGGTTTTAATACTTTTAAAAAATTTTCACATCTTTTTCTTCAGCTTATCTTAAAACAGGGTGATTGTATAACACAATCATGTTTTTTCTTTTTAAAAATACTTCTCTCAATTCCTAAATTTTCATGATGTGGCAACTTCAAAATTACTACCAATATGGTCATATTATTTAACTCATAATAATGATATCTGTTTTCTTATAATACTTTGTATTATCTGGGTTCTTCCTATTTCTTCATCTTCATTTCTTTCCATGTTTGCCTTGAACTTTTTTCCCAGCCATGTTGATCTGTTTATATGCAGCATCATGGTTCTGACAGACCTTATTTTCTCAAACTTCCTTACTTTTATACATGTAATTTTCTCTTCCTGCAGTGTCTTTTTCTTACTCCACATCTGCTGATGAATACTTGCTTCATATGATTTAAAACTGAAGATGTAGTGTAACCCATTCTCTAAAGCTTTATTGAGCTAATACTTGCCATCTGTATATACATCCTTATATGTAGTTATTAATTTATGTCAGTTACTCATGAATATTTATTAAATATTTGGCACACATACATGTCAGGATGCTGTGAGTGTAAGGATGAGCAATGTAAATATGAACAAAGAGCTCATATTCTTGAGGACTGGATAGGCTAGTAAATGGACAACTGTAATAATCGCTGATAATTGCTATTCCTAGGAAGTACAGAGTGCTGTGGGTACACATAGGAAGAGCTGTGGAAACCAGGGAGAACTCTGGGAAACTGATGCCTGGCCAGGAGTTTGAAAGATAAATAGGAGTTACTAAGGTGGAAAGATGAGTGCAGTTAGAGCAGCTAAGAAAATAGTTAAAAACAAGAGATGGACCTACATGAAAATAGATGGAATTACTAGGGGAAATAGTCAAGCAGACATTGATAATTATGTGGTATAGTAATTAATTACATAGTATTACCATAGCACTGTAGCATTATCAGATACAATGGCTTTGGGGATTATAGGAATGAACTTTGAGACCATGTTGGAATTTACTGCGGCTAACAAGATGGTATTCTGCTCTTTGTAACACTGTAAGTAACATATGAGGTGGTTTCTCCATGCCGTAGCCATTTAATATATAATAGAAAGGAAGCCTTACCTGGATTTCCATAAAAGGGTAAATTTTCAGCAAGCTTGAAATAGATTAGTTGTGTATACATCTTTGGCTATCATGATATCTTAGGAACACAGAAATGCTTACAGTCCATGTATGTCTTCTCCAGACTAAAAGTAGTCAAAGCTCTTGTAAAGTTATTAATAGGCTCCATACTAATCCTATCCATGGAATTTCTGTATTACTTTATTTTCCATTTTAGAGTTACAAATACATAGTAGCCTATAGCTTAAAAGTTTTCTGTCAATAGAAGTTTTCTCCCCTTCATTATTAGAAATTAGAGAAGAAAAATCAATTTGCTGTGTTTTACTCATTCAGGTTGCTTTATGTATATAGTTTTAGATTGTTGGTCTCTAATTTTACATATGCTCAAATTATTAATAAGACTGGAGGTTAAATTCCCAAAATATTTAATCCTTTTAAATAAATTAACAAATTATTTTATAATATTCCCAGTCTTTCAGGACTCTTTTAAAGGTCTTACTCACAAATAAAATTCTTTGTAAAGTTTTCAGACTAATATACTCTTAATATCAAATTTGTGTTTTGTTCATTTATGTTTCTGTGATATTTCAGCCTGTTATATAATATACTATACCCTCTTACAACATATGAAAATGCCTGAAATCTTGACTTAACAGTGGGAAAAGACTAGGGATAGTTCTACTCTATTTAAAATTATTTTGCTATTACAGTAATAAGTGCCAATTGTTTTCTTTTCAGAATATCTTAGTTGATAATAGAAGTTTATCAAATCATGGTGCCTTTGGGCCTATTAGAGATTTGTTGAGTAAATAAATAATGTTTCATGGTCTCTCATATATATTCCGTAATAGCAGTTTCTTTTTCATCAATTAAATAGAGGTAAACGCTTATCTAAAGTTACATAGTTTATAATTTTTACATAGACATGGTTATGATCAATATATTAAAATTTTGATTTAGTTCTGATGTAATATAACAGAATTTGGTCATATAATTTAATTGATAAAGGTAATTTTTTCCCTTAACAGTGTGTAGGTTATTGGCATTTAGTAGATGCCAAAGCTAAAATGTCAGGTTTTGATATGCAGCTGTATTGTAAGAAATTCTTTCATTTATTTGTTTTTTGGTAAGAAATTCTTATTTGTGGTCAGGATTTTCTATTTTGTCATTACAGTGATTAAGTTTAATTATGAAGTTTCATCTGTACTCCTTACTCCAAAGTGGGGAATTGTTTACTTTTTTCCCCCAGTAAAACCTTTTGTAAAATTGTTCTGTGGTGTTGGAATTCAAAGGAATATCCAATAGATAATTGGACAGGAGGGCATTGAGCTGAGCTTCCTTTCCTGGGTGTTTCTGAAAGGATTAGTAGAAGGAAGATAACCTTTGAAATAGAAATGTATGGTACATCCATTGATTAGTAGATTTCTTTAGGAAACATGTAAGAATGATCCTGAGTAAAGCAAAATAGCGTAATAACGGTACCTGGTTATTGCTATCAGTGGATATCATTGATAGTCCTGTATCAATCTTCCCTCGGTATATATTTTTCCTCTTTGTTGTTTAAAATAAATTTTAGTGTAGTTGATCTGGATTAATAAAATCTTATTGTAATGTTTCTCATCCAAAGCCACACTTTTAATTCTTTAACAATTTTTATTAAAATTTGTGAAGTACTGGGCTGGGGATACAGCTGTGAACAAAATAGTCAAAAGTTTCTGCCCTCTTGGACTCTTTGTTCCAGTGGGAAAGATAAACAATGAAGTAAACAAGTTACAACAAACTTTTATTTCAGCAAGTGTTTGAATCCTGGAGAAAGTAGAGGAACATAAAATGATACACAGTAATTGAGAGCAAGCTATTTATTTCACAGTTGTTAAGGAATACTCCTCTGATGCTGTATCATTGAACCAAGGTCTTAATAAATGAGAAAGGGGCTGCTTTGAGAATAGCCAGAGGAAAGGTGTTCCTCGTATAGACATCAGAAGGCAAAAAAGGCCTATGTGAGAACAGGCTTGGCATTTTCCAAGAACTAAAAAAGACCCATCTCCCTAGAGGGAAGAAAAAGAAAGGGAGAGTAATATGAGATGAGCACTGGGAATTAAGCAGAGGCCAGAATGTGATGGGTTTTGAAAGCCAGTGTAAAGGGTTTAACTCTAAAATGAGAATATAGTACATTGTTTTTAAACAGGTAAATTACATGTGATTGGTGTGTTTAAGAAGTTACTTTGAACAAGGAATGGATTATAGAGGCACAAGAGGTGAAGCCGGCTATTGTAGTGGTCCTGCTTAGAGATGATGGTGACTTGGACGAGGAGGTGTCAGTAGAAAGAGAGTGAATTCGTTCACATCATGTTATGGTGTTTACAACCATGGACCAGATTCCTTATCCAAGGAAGAGAATAACAACAGGAAAGCCAAAGGAAGAAAGTGTTTCCATGAGGAGGAAATGATTAACTGAGGCCGCTGTATGGAGAGGAAAGGTAAAATGCCGTAATAGTATACCGCTTGCTATTTTTTTGACTGCTGTAAGTTTACCAACATCCTTATCATTCATACTGACTGAAAACTTTACCATCTGACTCACTGTCTACCTCTGTATCTGTACTCCTGTTCAGTCTTTGTTCCCAAAATCTTTGAAAGAAAAAGTGATGGTGAAGGAAGCCAGGGAGTGGCAAAATGGAACAAGGAAAATATCTAAACTGTTTGTGGCCCAAGTAACCTGAGATTTGAGAGAAAAGAAACTGCCCCAGTTGGGAGGGCTCCATGGGACATAAAGAGGTAGGGAACAGCAAGATTTTATCAGCGGATGAGACTAAAAGAGACATTCAGAAAAGGTGTTTTGGATATGGAGCATCTGTTGAAACTGAGGTAAGAGAGAGCACAATGAAGAGGTCTAAAAGCACAGAGGATAGGGAATTGGGTCATATTCAGAGATACAGAGAAGACAATAAGCATAGAAATCCGGTTATGGTGACGGGAGAGTTTTAGACTTTTGCTGGTAACTTACATACACAGGGATATGAGGAGTGGTAGTCTCTTTCAGAATGATGGACATTTAAAGTTATGGTGCAGCTTACTGTTTTAAAGATGTGATACCACTGATGTTTCTTTTCTATTCCTAAAAATTATGTAGTGATCTTTGATGGAGGAGGAGCAGAGGAAGGGAGACACTGAGATGTGGTAGCCACTGGTTAGGGGAACCATTGGCTCAAATGAACTAAGAAGGATACTCAAGGACTTATTCCCATTGGTAGGTTGAGTATGGGCAGGAGGCCAGAGAGTGGACAGGAAACCAAAGACTCAGAGACTCTTTCTAAAGGAAAGGCGGCCAGAGGATGACAGAGAGCCAATCATCTGTCTTCACATGGATCAGAGGTCAGTGGGTGGCCAACAGTCCAAGAATCTGTCTTCAAGTGGATTATAATAAGTCAAGAGGACTAGCCAGAAAGTCAGGAGGTTTAAACCAATGGAAAGTTATGTATTACTATGAGAGGACTTGAATATATCTGACAATTACCGTCTGTTACAGGTAACATCTAGTCTGGTTCTTCCATTTGACAGGTCTTATCCATGATATTTTAATAATTCAGAACAGTAGAAAAAGTAAGAGCAGTTATATGAAACGAGAATTATAAAAATTTAATATAGAAACAGTTTTGCCATTTTCTTAGACGTTTTTAAACCTGAGTATAACAGGTTAAATCAATTAAATTTAGTTTGTGATATCACAGAAACTCATCTGAACAGTAGTTACCACTTTTAAGCTGCCTTGAACTGGTGTTATACATATTATCTATTTTCATATATCACCTTTAGCCCCTTTAGACTATAATATATTCTGATATTCTTTATAATTTTCTGATACTTGATTGGAAAACAAGGAAGTGATAATACTCTCTTCACATCAGAGAATACAAAAATAACATTTGACAAGTGAGCTGGAAAACTTTGAAGAACTTCTGAGCCTCACCTTTATCCTCAAAGTTACATTTCTCTCTAAATATATTGTGGCATGCTGAAACTATTTGTTTAAGATATATTGTTGCTTGTTCTCAGCATCATGGTCATAGGAAGACTATAATGTGCAGGAAGAGTATAGATATATTTGTGGTTTGTATATTCTTTTCTGATCAAATATTGCCATTTTTTCTAATGTGAAAAAGGGCATTTATGGAAACAACATCTAACATCATACTCAGTAATGAAAAACTTGAAAGCTTTCCACTTAGTAAGATCAGTCCAGTTCAGTTCAGTCACTCAGTTGTGTCTGACTCTTGGTGACGCCATGGACCAACTTTATGGTGGGAATGCAAAATGGTACAATAGCTCCACTGTGGAAGACAGTTGAGCAGCTCCTCAAGAAACTACCTGTAGATTTCCCATATGACCCAACCACTCTATTCCTATCAGTTCAGTTCAGTCGCTCAGCCGTGTCTGAACCGCAGCACGCCAGGGCTCCCTGTCCATCACCAACTCCCAGAGTCTACCCAAACTCATGTCCATTGAGTCAGTGATGCCATCCAACCATCTCCTCCTCTGTCGTCCCCTTCTCCTCCTGCCCTCAATCTTTCCCAGCATCAGGGTCTTTTCCAGTGAGTCAGCTCTTTGCATCAGGTGGCCAGTGTTGGAGTTTCAGTTTCAACATCAGTCCTTCCAATGAACACCCAGGACTGATCTCCTTTAGGATGGATTGGTTGGATCTCCTTGCAGTCCAAGGGACTCTCAAGAGTCTTCTCCAACACTGCACTTCAAAAGCATCAATTCTTCTGCACTCAGCTTACTTTAAAAGTCCAACTCTTACATCCATATATGACCACTGGAGAAACCATAGCCTTGGCCAGACCTTTGTTGACAAAGTAACGTCTCTGCTTTTTAATATGCTGTCTAGGTTGGTCATAACTTTCCTTCCAAGGAGTAAGCGTCTTTTAATTTCATGGCTGCAGTCACCATCTGCAGTGATTTTGGAGCCCAGAAAAGTAAAGTCAGCCACTGTTTCCACTGTTTCCCCATCTATCGGCCATGAAGTAATGGGACCGGATGCCATGATCTTAGTTTTCTGAATGTTGCACTTGGAGCCAACTTTTTCACTCTCCTCTTTCACTTTCATCAAGAGTCTCTTTAGTTCTTCTTCACTTTCTGCCATAAGGGTGGTGTCATCTACATATCTGAGGTTATTGATATTTTTCCTGGAAATCTGATTCACAGCTTGTGCTTCCTCCAGCCCAGTGTTTCTCATGATGTACTCTGCATGTAAGTTAAATAAGCAGGGTGACAGTATACAGCCTTGACGTGCTTCTTTCCCTTTTTGGAACCAGTCTGTTCTTCCATGTCCAGTTATAACTTTTGCTTCCTGACCTGCATACAGGTTTTTCACGAGGCAGGTCAGGTGGTCTGGTATTCCCATCTGTTTCAGAATTTTCCACAGTTTATTGTGATCCACACAGTTGAAGGCTTTGGCATAGTCAATAAAGCAGAAATAGATGTTTTTCTGGAATTCTCTTGCTTTTTCAATAATCCAACGGATGTTGGCAATTTGATCTCTGATTCCTCTGCCTTTTCTAAAACCAGCTTGAACATCTGGAAGTTCATGGTTCATGTATTGCTGAAGCCTGGCTTGGAGAATTTTGAGCATTACTTTACTAGCGTGTGAGATGAGTGCAATTGTGCAGTAGTTTGAGCATTCTTTGGCATTGCCTTTCTTTGGGATTGGAATGAAAATGGACCTTTTCCAGTCCTGTGGCCACTTCTGAGTTTACCAAATGTGCTGGCATATTGAGTGCAGCACTTTCACAGCATCATCTTTCAGGATTTGAAATAGCTCAAGTGGAACTCCATCATCTCCACTAGCTTTGTTCATAGTGATGCTTTCTAAGGCCCACTTGACTTCACATTCCAGGATGTCTGGCTCTAACTGAGGGTGAGTGATCACACCATGGTGATTATCTGGGTTGTGAAGATCTTTTTTGTACAGTTCTTCTGTGTATTCATGCCACCTCTTCTTAGTATCTTCTGCTTCCGTTACATCCATACCATTTCTGTCCTTTATTGAGCCCATCTTTGCATGAAATGTTCCCTTGGTATCTCTTATTTTCTTGAAGAGATCTCTAGTCTTTCCCATTCTTTTGTTTTCCTCTTTTTCTTTGCATTGATTGCTGAGGAAGGCTTTCTTATCTCTCCTTGCTATTCTTTGGAACTCTGCATTCAGATGGGTATATCTTTCCTTTTCTGCTTTGCTTTCGCTTCTCTTCTTTTTACTCTATTCCTATATATATGCCCAAAAGAACTGAAAAGATAGACCTAAGGAGATACTTGTATGCTAATGTTCATTGTGGCATTATTCATATTAGCCAAAAGTTAGAAACAACACAAGTGTCCATAAATAGATAAATAGATTAAACCAAATGTTTTATATATACTCAATGTATTTAGCCACAGAAAAGAATGAAGTTCTGATGTATGCTTCAACATGGATGAAGAAAATACTATGCTAAATGAAATAAGCCAGATACTAAGAGGACAAACATTGTATGAGTCACCTTATATGAGGGCTTCCCAGGTGGCGCTAGTGGTAAAGAACCCACCTTCCAGTGCTGGAGACAAAAGAGATGCAGGTTTAATCCCTGGGTCAGAAAGATCCCCTGGAAAAGGATACAGCAACCCACTCCAGTGTTCTTACCTGGAGATTCCCATGGGTAGAAGAACTTGCTATGGTCCATAGGGTCGCAGAGAGACACAACTGAAGCGACTTAGCATGCACCTTATATGACATCTAGAATAGGCAAATTCATAGAAACAGATTAGAGGTTACAGGGGGATGTAAGGAAGACATGGTGATTTAGTCCTTAAGGGTTACAGACTCTGATTGGGGTGATAAAATAATTTTGGAAATAGATGGTGATAACATTTGCACAACTTCGTGAATGTGATTAATGCTACTGAGTTGTGTGATTAAAAATGGCTTAAAAGGCAACTTTTATGTTATGTATAATTTACAGTTTTAAAATATTTTGTCCTTTTATATTACCTCAGCATATATGAAACTGCCATAATTAATTTTATGGTGTATTCCTTCCCCAGAAACTTCATGGGTCACAATTCTTCATGCTTCCTCTATGTTTGTTTGATATAATGCATGTGATCCATAGAATGACAATTGTTATCATTCATTGACTTGAATAATTCATTCTCTCTTAAAATCTATGCAGGTGTGGGCTTTGCTTTCATATTGGAATTCATGGGTTCATGGTAAAGATGGAGGCTTTACCTAAATATCTATTTAGAAAAAAAAATACAGAGTAAAGTCATTGCTTAAAGTTGGCTAATGCATTAATCTGTATTGGTTCTAAAGGTGATAGCTCATATTACATGGTAATGATAGCTTAACGGTGAATGGTGTTGGATTCATGATCTCTGAAGAAGCTTTAACTTCGGGACCAGGGACCTGGCTTGATCATTCAGGAGTTTTTGTGTAGCAGACTTTTATAAAATAAGAAAGAGGACAGAGAAAGCCTCTGACATAGGCATCATAGTGGGGTGGAGAATGCCCCCCTTGCTAGTTTCAGCGCGCTGTTTTATGTCTGTTAGAAAGCTATCAATCAGAGAAGAGACACACCTCGAGGCTGAGGGAGTTTCACCAGGCCCCTCTCCCACAATATGCACTTTTAAGATATGATGGCACGAGGTGTGTTATCCCCCAGCCAGAAAACATTTGATATGAATACTTGTTTGTTGAGCTATTATCAGCCCAAGGTTTGAGAAAAGGAAAAAAGTTAGTCTTAGGTGGAACCATGTTGAAGAAAGGCAAATTCCAAGGCAAATACATAGTTTCAGTAACCATAGCTTAAGAAAAACATTTCCATAAGAGAAACTCATTGGTTAGCTCAGGGTTTGAGAAGAGTTTAAGTTCAGAAGGAACCAGGTGTCGTCATGGCAACACAGAATTTTGAGAAACACTTGCAGCCTGTTTCCTCCTTTTGGAGACCCCTGGCCTTCCTGCCTTGTTACCCTCTCAGCAGGAGCAGGACTATCACCAGGTAAGTTCATCTTTTTGTTCTCAACTTTTTGACGGTAGCACTCTTCAGATTTGGTTACGCTGCTACTATGTGTCCAGAGGTATGTTTTGCTCCTGAGTTTTGAGTGACTTTGATTAGCTATACATGCCACCACTGGTCACACTTTGAGTCTTTGAGCTTGATTTGATATCACATGTTTGCTGCAAGCCATGTCCCCACTTTCCAAGTGTGATTCATGAAATTCTGCTAGTGAATACCTATTAGTCCATAAGGAATAGCTAGAAAAATTCCAAGTGCCATTTTTCTTGCTGCAGAAATTTAAGAGTACAAATTAGTGTCAAAAATGTTGACACTGATTGGGAATGGAGGCAAAATCAGGAAGGCTGTTTATGTATATTTCTGAAAATGTTCAGTTCAGTCACTGAGTTGTGTCCGACTCTTTGCAACCCCATGAACTGCAGCACGCCAGGCCTCCCTGTCCATCACCAGCTCCCGGAGTCCACCCAAACCCATGTCCATTGAGTCGGTGATGCCATCCAGCTATCTCATCCTCTGTCATTCCCTTCTCCTCCTGCCCTCAATCTTTCCCAGCATCAGGGTCTTATCCAATGAGTCAACACTTTGCATCAAGTGGCCAAAGTGTTGGAGTTGCAGCTTCAACATCAGTCCCTACAATGAACACCCAGGATTGATCTCCTTTAGGATGGACTGGTTGGATCTCCTTGCAGTCCAAGGGACTCTCAAGAGTCTTCTCCAATACCACAGTTCAAAAGCATCAATTCTTCGGCACTCAGCTTTCTTCACAGTCCAACTCTCACATCCATACATGACCACTGGAGAAACCATAGCCTTGACTAGATGGACCTTTGTTGGCAAAGTAATGTCTCTGCTTTTTAATATGCTGTCTAGGTTGGTCATAACTTTGCTTCCAAGGAGTAAGCGTCTTTTAATTTCAAGGCTATAATCATCATCTGCAGTGATTTTGGAGCCCAGAAAAGTAAAGTCAGCCACTGTTTCCACTGTTTCCCCATCTATTGGCCATGAAGTAATGGGACCAGATGCCATGATCTTAGTTTTCTGAATGTTGCACTTTGAGCCAACTTTTTCACTCTCCTCTTTCACTTTCATCAAGAGGCTCTTTAGTTCCTCTTCACTTTCTGCCATAAGGATGGTGTCATCTGCATATCTGAGGTTATTGATATTTTTCCCGGCAATCTTGTTTCCGGCTTGTGCTTCCTCCAGCCCAGTGTTTCTCATGATGTACTCTGCATGTAAGTTAAATAAGCAGGGTGAAATGTACTTACATTTTAATTAAAATTTAGTCATGGCAGTTTTATATTCCTATAATCCATGGTGGAAGTTAAAGTGTAAAAATGCTGACCAAACTAGATTGCTGTAATTCTGTTCCTTCGTCTGGAACATATTCTTCTGCTACCCGCTTTTGTCTAAATTTCTATTTGTATTTTTATGTATGTGGAAGGTTGGTTAAGTTTCTCAGCCATAGAGAAGTTGCCCTCTGTAGAGGATATCCCACATGTTCCAGCAGTACACTCGCCCCTCATCACCCAAGGGCAAGGGGCCAACTGGTCCCAGGGTAGATTCTGATCTGCATTTATGGACTTGGTTCCACAGGCTGCTGGATTGAAGTTTTCTTGCTGCTTGTGTCTGTTCCCTGGTGGGTGAGGCTGGTCTAGAGCCTTGGGCAGGCTTCCTGATAGGAGTATCAAAGGGTGTGCCTCGATGTGCCTGGGCTCAGGAAGTCTTTAGGCAGCCTGTCTGCTGATGGGTGGTGCTGTGTTTCCTTCCTGTTGGTTGGTTGGGCTGGGACATCCCAGCACTGGAGCCTCCAGGCTGTTGGATGGAGTCAGGTCTTGGTGCCAAAATGGTGGCTTCTGGGAGAGCTTATGCCGATCAATACTCCCCAGTACCTCTGCCACAGAGTCCTTTTCCCCACAGTGATCCACAGCCACCCCCCACCTCCTCAGGAGACCTTCCTCAAGACCACCAGGCTCCAATGAAATTACTGCTTTTGCCCTGGTTTCCAGTGTGCATAACAGAAAAGCTGTGACAAACCTAGACAGCATATTAAAAAGCAGAGACATTACTTTGCCAGCAGAGATCCATATAATCAAAGCTATGGTTTTTCCAGTAGTCAAGTATGAATATGAGAGTTGGCTCATAAAGAAGGCTGAGTGCCAAAGAATTGATACTTTTGAACTGTGGTGTTGGAGAAGACTCTTGAGACTGCAAAGAGATCAGACCTAGTCATTCTTAAAGGAAATCTGTCCTTCACTGGAATATCCACTGGAAGGACTGGGCTGAAGAAAAGTTCCAATATTTGGCTACCTGATGTGAAGAGCTGACTCATTGGAAAAAAACCCTGATGCTGGGAAAGATTGAAGGCAGGAGGAGAAGGGGACAACAGTGGGTGAGATGGTTGGATGGCATCACCAACTCAATGAACATGAATTTGAGCATGCTCTGGGAATTGGTGAAGGACAGGGAGGCCTGGCATGCTGCAGTTCATGGGGTCACAAAGAGTCAGACAGGACTGAGATGCTGAACAACAACCAGTATGCATGAGACCTTGTGTGTGCCTTCCCAAGAGTGGAGTCCATTTCCCCTAGTCCTGTGGAGCTCCTGCACTCAGACCCCACTGACCTTCAAACTCAAATGCTCTGGGAACAATGACTCCTGCTGCCAGACACCTGGGCTGGGAAGCCTGACATAGGGCTCAGAACCTCGGTCATGTGGGAGAGCTATGCCATATAATTATTCTCCAGCTTGTGGGTTGCTTCCTAGGGGATGTTGGATTTAATTAGATTATCAGGTGCCCCCCTCCTACCATCTTGTTGAGTTTCTTCTTTATGTCTTTGAGTGTAGAATATCTTTTTTGATATGTTCCAGGTTGTTTTGTTGATGGTTATTCAGCAGTTAGTCGTAATTTTGGTGTGCTCTTGAGAGGAGTTGAACTCAGAGTCCTTCTACTCTGCCATCTTGTTCCGTCCCGGGATTGCTGCATATCGAAGAGTAGCCAGTGTGAAATCTGCAAGTGTTGGTCGCTCAGTCATGTCCAACTCTCTGTGACCCCATGGGCTGTATAGCCTGCCAGGGTCCTCTGTCCATGGAATTCTCCTGGCAGGAATACTGGAGTGGGTAGCCATTCCCTTCTCCAGGGAATCTTCCCGACCCAGGAATGAAACCCATGTCTCCTACATTGCTTGCGTATTCCTTACTGTCTCAGCCACAACTAGCCTAAACCTGTGCTAAAGGTGAATGACCAACTAATCATCATCATAACTATTGGTAGGATCTTTTGCATGACCCCAGAAGTTGAAAACTGAAGATAAATTAAAATTGTTACTTAGAAGTTTTACGTAGGTCTGCTTCCAAACCTCACAGTTTTTCAGAATTTCAAGGCTCCTAAACTCCTGATGTTACTTTGTGGGAGTGGCTAAATGGAAGTGAGTATGCAATTCGCATGCATGGGACAAGGATTGAGTGAGTGAGAAGCTGGACATCTGCTCTGTCCATTCTCACATCTTCAGTTCTTTGAAGAATATGAGTACTTGTAGATTTTTGTGAAAAGTATACTTTCATCCTTTGGCTTAATTGAGTATATTTTAATGTTAAAGCATGCTCTGTAAACAGAAACTTAAGCTTCACTATATTGATTTGGGAATAAAGCATGTTATAATGGCCCCCTACAAATTTTACAATTTAGAAGTAGAGACATGATTGTGTAGAGAGTTAATCACCAGAAGAAGAGAAGCAATTTTTACTTTGTATCATGAGATATGTCAATTCCTATGATTTCCTTTTCTAAAGAAGCCTCTTCTTGAAATAGTATATTTTTCCCTTAGTAATTGTAGGGTAGGAGGAAGCTTTTTCAAATGTGCAAAACTGTACAATGGTATAAAAGCTGCAATTACAAATTGAACTTACTTTTTATGGCAGTTTTCCTAAATGCTTTTGTTGATCTGAAAATTTGTTCTAAAAAATTCGCTAATAGCCACACAATTATTAACCACTTCTCCTATGGTGGTCTGTTCTCTGTAAGAAGGGTCAGTCTTTTCTTTCATTTTATGCCCGATTTGAAATAAACCTGTGAAGTGATATTAATAATATGACTCAGTGCATTTAAAAAAAATTATCAAGCCTAGGTAAAAATTATTTTTCCATCATCAGGCTGAAATAAATGTAACTTTCTTCAAAGAATGTGATTTGATAGCTGTCCTAACATTACATTTTCAGAAGGTATGTATTGTAATAGAAAAAATATGGTATTTGACAAAATCTTACTTCTTTCTGCATTTGTTAGTTTTGTTTCTTTGGTCCAACTGCTTTCACTTCTTTACCTGTAAGTTGAAGAAAATATTATGTGTCTTGGTAATTGTGAGTATTAAATGAGCTATATACAGTATGCTGCATAATATATGATCATATTAATAAAATATTAAATATGTATTATAAATTATATAATATATATACTATTCTCCTCTTTTAAATAAATTTACATTTTGTTCTAACCTGAAATTTGTAATGCCTATTATTGCTAGTGATTGATATTCTATACTACTTTACTTTTAATAGTTAAACTAAAGAAAAGCTAAGGAGCTAATGTTTATGCTTTTTTTAAAGCCACAAAGATAATCACATAATTAGATTACCGTGACTATAGATCGAGAATAAACAATTACTATAAATTGCTTTATTCGCTAAAAATGATACTGTTAGTTTTAAAGATAAAACGCTCACTTGCAGTTTTAATTAGGCTCTGGGAGTTGGTGATGGACAGGGAAGCCTGGTGTGCTGCAGTCCTTGGGGTCGCAGAGAGTCGGACACAACCGAGCGACTGAACTGAACTGAACTGCAATTTTAAACATTAAGAAAGCATTGAAGAAATATTATGCCTATTGATACTGACCTCTCAGCTTCAGAAATAATGTGGAAAAAAGCCAGAATAAATTTTACAGAGGTCAACTATCCCCTATGGTTGTCACTAGGAATCTATCTCTTGCTAGTTTATATAGTTTCAACAACTTTGCTTAGCTCATCTAGCCAGTGAGGACTAAATGCAACAAAGTGCAATTAAAGAGAGGAGTATGCTAGAATCAGATGTGGGGATAAGGGATAGTAAAGAAAAGAATATGAAAATTAAAGGAACAAATACCAGTCACAGAGCACCACTTGTATAAGGATAAATATACATACCCAAAGAAATCTCAAGTTTGACATTTATTTCTGTTCAGAATTATATAGTTTTTCCCAAGTATTATGGAAATGTTAAATGTATTTGAAAATGTACAACTAATTGGGAGATATTTCTAGAAACGGTAGAAGCTAAATGTTATGTTGAAAGAAAGAAACCCTATCTATTCAGAATATTAGCTACCCAGATTTGGCAATTTCTCGGTGCTATAAGTAGCTGTTAGCATACTCTAAAAATTATGTACCCTGTTTTGTTTTACACCTCAGTTTTTGCCTATTACAATGTTAATTGGCACTTTCAGTGTTTCAGTTCTTTTTTGAGGCCAAAATTGTTTACAGGTTGTCATAGAATTATTAATATTCTACTAAATTTTGAGTATTAATTTTTCATTTTAAGATGGTTCACTGGCATTCATTCAAATTTCTTACTTTAGACTGGCACTAATATTTCCTGAAGAGTTATGTATTTGCATTCTTATCATAAGATACTGAGTTATATTTTCAGTAGAAGTATAGACATGCATTTTCTTACATCCATATAAAATGTTTGCTAATTTTCATTGTAGTTGACAGTTGGAAATATGTGGATCATATCGTTATTATATGCCCATTATTCCAAACCAGAGTCATTCTTGTTGAAATAAGTTATCTAAAAAGCTTTAGACTGTCTTTTATACAACAGCAAAAAAATGTTCCTTTTTCTCCCTCATTTTATTCTTTTAGGTAAATTACATTTTTAAAGATTCGGTTCAGTTCATTTCAGTTCAGTTCAGTTCAGTTGCTCAGTCATGTCCGAATCTTTGAGAGCCCATGAACTGCAGCACGCCAGACCTCCCTGTCCGTTACCAGCTCCTGGAGTACTCAAACTCGTGCCCATCGAGTCGGTGATGCCATCCAGCCATCTCATCCTCTGTCGTCCCCTTCTCCTCCTGCCCCCAATTCCTCCCAACATCAGGGTCTTTTCCAATGAGTCAACTCTTTGCATCAAGTGGCCAAAGTATTGGAGTTGCAGCTTCAACATCAGTCCTTCCAATGAACACCCAGGACTGATCTCCTTTAGGATGGACTGGTTGGCTCTCCTTGCAGTCCAAGGGACTCTCAAGAGTCTTCTCCAACACCACAGTTCAAAAGCATCAATTCTTCGGCACTCAGCTTTCTTTATAGTCCAACTCTCACATCCATACATGACCACTGGAAAAACCATGGCCTTGACCTGAAGGACCTTTGTTGACAAAGTAATGTCTCTGCTTTTTAATATGCTGTCTAGGTTGGTCATAACTTTCCTTCCAAGGAGTAAGCGTCTTTTAATTTCATGGCTACAATCACCATCTGCAGTGATTTTGGAGCCCAGAAAAATAAAGTCTGACACTGCTTCCACTGTCTCCCCATCTATTTCCCATGAAGTGATGGGACCAGATGCCATGATCTTAGTTTTCTGAATGTTGAGCGTTAAGCCAACTTTTTCACTCTCCTCTTTCACTTTCATCAAGAGGCTCTTTAGTTCCTCTTCACTTTCTGCCATAAGGATGGTGCCATCTGCATATCTGAGGTTATTGATATTTCTCCCGGCAAACTTGTTTCCGGCTTGTGCTTCTTCCAGCCCAGCGTTTCTCATGACGTACTCTGCATGTAAGTTAAATAAGCAGGGTGACAATATACAGCCTTGACATACTCCTTTTCCTATTTGGAACCAGTTTGTTGTTCCATATCCAGTTCTTTTTTTTTTTAAGTTTTTAAAGTTTATCTACTTTCTATTCTGGAAAGGAAAAAAGCTATTAAACTATTCATTGTTTCTTCTATTATCTTTTTGAAAAATTTTAAAAATCAACTATTCTTTTTATTGACTTTGTAATTTATAACTTATTAGTTTTTAAAATCATTTCCCAAAATATATCTAATTTTTACATATATTGACTCATCTTATAAACCCAAAGAGGCTTATTGGCTTTTTAGACATTTTATAAAGCAGAAGGTCGATAGGCAAAAAGATCTTAGAATCAATCATATGTTTTTAATACATAGCTAAGGAAATTAGACTTAGGAAGTTATTCATTTTTTCAAAAAAAATTCTTCTTTAGTATCCACAGGGTGCCAGACACTCTTGCACACAGTGGGGATGCATACAGCAGTGAACCTGACAGACAAGTTCTCTTTTATACATTATTTTTGTCTTTGTGTATCCTGGTATTGTTCCCAAATTTTTTCTATAGTACTAATTTTATTTCATATTGTCTATATATTTGTTTTCTGTATAGTGTCTGTCTGAGTGAACTAGAGAAGAACTCCATGAAAGCAGGTTTATCTGTTTGGCCATTGCTTTATTGAGTATAGTACTTAAGATTTAGTTGGAGAGTTAATAGATTTTTGCCAAATGAATGAATGAATTGAATTAAATGAGGACCATATGGTATCCTGAAAACCAAAAGAACAGAGTGGTCAATGGTGTCACATGCAGCTCATAGGCCAATGTAAAGGCAGGACGATTAGATTTACCAAGATAAGCCTGTAATGAATGGTTTAAGTGGAGTGGTAGGGCAAAAGCCATATTGGAGTAACTCAGAGTCAAGAAAAAAGGAATGGGTGGTGAAAAAGTCTAAATACATGTATTTAAGTCATTCAAGGAGTTTTGAGAGATAAAGAAATTGAGCTGCATGTAACTAAAAGAAGGCTAGGAAGGGCTTTAAAATGTTTTATAAAATTTCAGATATACTTAGAAGAATGAGGCTCCTTATAACCTACATATTTGTCATTGATATCAAGATTTTGGCATATGTATTTTGAATAACATTTGGCATATGTAATATGAGTAACATTTTTTGCTGTTTCAAAAATATTTTGAAGCAAATTTCAGTCATTTTAGCTGCATATGCACCTAAAAAGAAAGAGAAAACTTTCTTAAGCACCCTGATGCCATCATCACACCTGTTAAAATTAACAGTAGTTCTTTGATACTATTTAATATTGTTTTTATGAGAGTGCCACAATTTTTCAAATAAAAGTTGTTTGAATTTAGATCCAGTCAAATTCTAATTCATATTTGATTATTGTGTCTTTTAAGATTCTTTATGTCTAAAAAACATTCTTTCCTGTATTGAAGAAACTAGATTAATTGTTTTGTAGACTAGCTTACATTCTTGATGTGTGTATTTGCTTTCTCATGGTGTTATTTGTTTCTCTATTTTCAGAATTATCTTTTTAATATTTATTTATTTGGCTGTGTCAGATCTTTGTTGAATTATGTGAAAATCTCATTGTGGCCCATGGATTCTCTAGTTGTGCGATGTGGGCTCAGTAGTTGCAGCATGCAAGCTTAGTTGCTTGATAGCATGTAGAATCCTGGTTCCCTGAGAAGGGATCAAACCCACATGCCCTGCACTGCAAGATGGATCCCTAACCACTGGACCACCAAGGAAGTCCCCTAGTATTATTTGTTTGATTCGATTTATGTTCAGCTGTTTGGGGATACATCCTCTATGGTTGGAGCCCTCTGCTTCATATTGCATCATGGCATTGCTTGATTTTCACGCTCTTAGTTACGCTAATGTTGATCAATGAAGTCAGTCGGTTATTCCAGATGCTTCCATTGAAAATTTCCCATTAACCTTTCATTTTATGATTTTATGATCTTTGCCTAAATCAGTATTTCATTTGCTTTACAAAAAGCTAATTTTCTCTTTCTGTCATAAAGGAGGGATCTTTAAAAATGGAAGAAAGTATAACATGTTTTTCTGCTGATAGGCAAGGTCTGATGGAAAAAAATGATGCTAGGAGAAACAGTGGACTTGGGAGTTAAGAGATCAGATCCACTGCACAGATGATAGGTTGCCTTAGGTAGGAGCAGGAACAGTTTAAGTGACTTGTCCAAGGTTACAGTAGCACAAAGGGGGTATATTTTATTAAATGTATATCACAATTTTGCTATGGCAACTTATAATTGTACCTAATTTTAGAAACATGCCTATTCAGTTTATGATATGGCATGTGAAGTAGAAACGAAAAGTCTTTCTGATTCCACTGCCTATGTTTGTCCCTACTTGTAAGAGTTTATCTAATGTATCCCTTAAAAATTTTAAATTAATGGTTTCTTATACACCTGTATCTTTACATTATAATAAATATAAGCAAATACTTTTATATATTTTTTTCGGATTTTGTTGCTAGTCTATTGCAAAGAGAAGTAAATGCTACTGTTAAATAAAATGGTAAATAACTCATAGTTCAGTTTAGACACTAATGGAGCATGAAAGCCTGTAAAATGACAAAAAGCAGCAACTTTTATTATTTATAGGCTCATTTTTGTTACACAGTTTGGTCATATACCTGACATTCTTCCTTCTTTGTGACTTCCTCCTAAAAATTACAGTTTTGTGTTATCTAAGTGAAAAGGACATTAGAGTTCAGTGGAAGAATATGACAGCATCTCTTCTGAGGATTCGGGCAGTTCCCATTGGGGAAATTGCAGTTTCCTTTTTTCTTTCCCTTTTTTTTTTCTGGTAGTAGTTCTAATGGTAGTGATATCATTTAATCTTGAAAGAATATTTATGGCAACTTTGGACCTATAAACTATTGCCAAATTGTCTCATGCATGCTATGTGAAATTCAGTTTTAGACAATCACATTTCTTTATGGCTCAGTGATTTCCATTTACTACTTGTTAAACTGTATAGTCTGAAGAGTATTGGGGTTACTGTGTTGTCTGACACAGTATGTATTCTATTAAATTAGAACTTTAAAAGCAACATGGATCATATAGTTCCTTTAGTTACTTAATACCATGTTTTATTTTTAAGAAATCTCTGTTGAGGCTTCACTGATTTCCTTTTCTGTCTTGGCATCCCCAGAAGAGCACTCTAGTTGTCTCCAAAAGCAGGATTGTAATCCGATCTGTGTTTTGTATTGTCTGCTGACTTAGATGAGAACACTTCACAGGAGCTGCATTGATCAGTTCTCATCCTTTCTAGTCATTTATAGGACAATTAATACAACCTTGTAAAGACTCCCTAGAGCATCCCTAATAAACTAGATCCTTTTACCCAAGAATAGATACAGAGATACATCAAGATACTCAAAGATGAGAAAAGCTGATTAGGAGAAACAGGAAATATTAAGCCTTGGAATTCACAATCTGAATATGTTTCAGATTGTCTCCCTCCTCACAACTAAAAGATACTGCTTTCTATTGAAAAATTTTTACAAATTAGGAAATGTAGCTTTTCATAAACTTGCATCTTTGTGGTTTAAAACAGGATAATTTAATTCAGGTGTGGTGGTAGTGGTGTAGTCCCTAAGTCATTTCCGACTCTTATGACCTTAGGGACTATATAGCCCACCAGGCTCCTCTGTCCATGGGATTCTCCAGGCAGGAATATGGAGTGTGTTGCCATTCCCTTCTCCTGGGAATTGTCCCAACCCAGGAATCGAATGCAGGTCTCTTGCATTGTAGGCAGATTCTTTACCAACTGAGTTACGAGGGAAGCCCCAATTTAGGTGTATACATATGATATTATTCTTTTATTCCTGCTCCCAATTCTTGTGATATAAGTCTTTTTTCTAAAGGTAAGAGTGATAATCTTTTACTGTTCTTTAAAAAAATTTTAAATGCTAGGGAAATGGTTTATATGGTAATCAATCCTTAAAGCAGTATAAACTCCTTGCAACTTTTTTAACGTGTAATTTCACATTTTTTTCCCTTCAAAATGTACTTTAAAATGTTTTTTATAGAATGGCTTAGAATTTTGAAACTGTGGTATGAAACAGATATGTGTTAAGTACTTGGGAGGTCACATTAGCTCAAAAACAAATATTTTAAAAGATTCTTTTTACTTGTTGATGACTGTTTAGTAAAAGAATACTGATGTCTGAGAAGTAAGTCTCTGTGTTTGCTGTGTTGAGCTGCTCAGCAGAAGATTACAGTTTAAGAACAGGCTGCTGCAGTGAGGCTCAAAATAGTCTGAAAAACTAATCACTTACTTTTATTGCCTTTATGTGTACTTGTATAGTATAAAAGAGTCTACAGGATTTGTGCATTAGACCCAACCAATTTCATTTGTCTTGTCTCACATCATATGTCTACATTTTATACACTAGATATGAAGCAAATAAAACTAATGGTATCTTTTATCAATTATTCATCAATTTCAAATGAAAAATAGTTTAAAATTTTGTTTTTAATTATGATATTCTGATTAAAATTGCATAATCAGTAAAAGCAGGGTTGATTATTCGTCCAATAAATATCTGTTATGTACCTATCATGTGCCAGGGATGCCTCTAGGCTTTAGGGAAGCTACAGCACAATGCAAAACAGACTAATTAACTGTTCTCTGAGAGCTTGCATTCTAGTAGAAACAAAAAAAAAAAATAGAAAATGTCAGATAGTGTTATTGCTTTGATTAAAAGAAGAACAGGGTACATGAAGAAAAGGTGGTAAAAATTCAGAAACTTACCTACTTTGTAAGCTTTCCAAGACCCCTTCTCTCCACTAATTTAAATGCTTTTTTTTTTTAAGTATATACCATCCATGTGTGCCATCCATGTAGATAACTTCCATTATTTCTTCATATCATAGTATCTTATAATTTTCTGGTTTGATGTCTGTTAGCATATACACTTTGGAAGTCCTCATCTTTGTGTTACTGGTTTCTAACCTAAGTTCTTTTATAAGTGCTCAGAAAGTATTGGTTATGTCAGTGAATGATGTACTCAAAACTTCTCATGGTTTCTGGTTCTGCTGGCCGTTTTTGAGATTTAGGGTTCTATTTTGTACATGATTTTATTGGCCTTAGTATATCATCCTTTTTTATAGTTTTTATGAAAAGCATACAAAGTGAGAGAGGAAATTTTCTGAAACTTAGATCTTTTGTCCACAGGTACTACTGAACGAGTGTGCTTGATCCAGGGAACAGTTGAAGCACTGAATGCAGTTCATGGGTTCATTGCAGAAAAAATTCGAGAAATGCCCCAAAATGTGGCCAAGACAGAACCAGTCAGCATTCTACAACCCCAGACCACCGTTAACCCAGATCGCATCAAACAAGTGAGTGTTTAGTTGGGAAATCAAAGACAGATATCCACAGTGTAGTATGAATTCCTTATTAAAGAAGCCTTAAAGGTTTAGCATATAAAGTTTTTCCCTAAGAATACTTAAAACATAACAGTTCTCACTTATTTACTTAAAAATTATCAGAGCCTCTTCTTTAGATTGATCAGTTTATTTATTGATCTAATTACTCATTTATTAGTGTTACACTGAGGAGCAATTATGGCTCATTTCTTCTATAATGCCCTTTTAAAAATTATAGATACAAATTTGATTAATTTATAAGAATTTAACCTATTTAAAATTTTATCACTTTTAAAATAAAGGATAAAAATTGAGACTACATTCTCAAAATTCCTAATACCACATTCTCAATATTTTTAGTCTCTCGTATAGTTACGCATAGAAACTCCTGTTTTGTTAATTTAATTGTCATGTTCAATATTTTTTATAAACAAATATGTATAAGTAAATTTTTGTACCTAGCAAACAGTTCTTTGTTACAAATCAGCTATTATGTTCTGTATAACTTGTACAGTATTTATATATATGTCATAAAGGGCCAATGTTTATTTTTAATGTGTGGGATTTTCTGTAACAAAACTTTTACTTGATAAAAGACAATGTTAGTTTTTAAGATTGAATAATGACAGACACTATGTAGGAAAAAAATGACATTCTTTAATGTAAAAATAAGGCAGATTCTTCCCCTTAAGCTCTTTTAAATCTTCAAAATTATTTGATACTTTATGTTTATTATGATTGTTTCTGCATTTGCCTTTTTATAGTTAGCTTCTTAATTTGTGATCATATTGATAGCTTTTATGCCTTCAAAAGAAATGTATTATTCATTCATTCACAGAATATTTAATTTACAGAATATTTACGTTAATTGTAATAAATTTGAAATGTAGCTCAAACTTATTAATTTCATGTTTCTGAGTTGAAAAAATATACTAGCCAGTGTTAGGAATTTATTATAATTTTCCCAATATATTGATAAATGTAAGGGTGTCTAATCAAATACAAATAGAGAAATTAATCATTATATATTTTCAAATTACAGGCCAAGTTTCAGTTTTCCTTTAATACTATTTAAAAAATCCTTCCATGTTTAGATCATGAGTAGGTAGCTTTTACACCATATAAGATCATTCATTTTATGCTCCTTGTCAGTATCAAAATATTTCAATTTGTAACCTTTCATAACTTTTCAAGGAAGTGTCTTTTAATTTACACATGGCAGGAGGTAAATATTTTAAACTTCTAAACATAAGTAGATATTTTTTATTCTTCACAAACATTTATAGTTTTGAAATTTTTGTCCATGCTAGGTAAATGTAAAGAATAATTTAAAACGTGATGCATTGAAAGCAGTACCTTGACTTAATCTAAATTTATCTAAATTCTAGAAGTATGAGTTTAAAGACCTCTGAAGTAAAATCACCTGGGGCTAAGAATTTACAGAATTGGCACTAAAGTGTAGGGTCTATTGATTTTCAACTTTAATCCAGCCTATTAATTCTCACATTTCTTTTGTAGTTTCTGTAAGTTTAAACACTTAGGGAAGGCAGTGAATATATTGATTTTTTTTTAAAAAGGTAAAACATGAAATATACTTTGAGTACTGTATAACTGGCAATATATTCAGCACAATGATATGAATGAATTTTTTTTTGTAATAATACCGTCAAATAATGGTCTATGAGTCATTGTGAAAACTAACTTTCTCTGTGGCAAATGAAATTTATAGGTTGTCATCTGTCTAGTGTCAATACAGATTTATGAAAGCTAGAATTTTAAAATATTTGGTTCATTTCTATTTTTACTTGCCTTGTTCAGATAATGTTATTTGAATTCAAAATAGGTGGTTAAAAAATAATGGTGATTGATTTAATTTTGCATGTTTACATTCATTTCTAAACCTTATAAGATATTCATTAAATTGAAATTATTATTGATTATTTAATATTTTCATGTAATCAATAGTGATGTGAAAGTATTATTTTAAAAGATTCATTAAAAGAGTACTCTAAATTTAGTAGAGTAATATATTTAATACTTAAACAGTTCCTTAAAAATGGAAAATTTGAAAAATTTACTCAAAAATTCTGGATGAGAAATTGAGCATATTTCCACGATACGTAGATCAAGAGAGTTATTTATGTTCTAAATTTGAGATTCTCTTAACTTTCTAGGTAGGTATCCTATTTTACAATGTGAAACTTTTTGTTGGATCATTGTCTAAATAATAAGTCAAAAGAATTGGAAATGACTTAACGACTGAGCAGCAACAAATAAATTTAAATTACCATTATTTTATATCTGGAGAAATTATGCTGGTAATCCAGTATAAAATAATTATATCTAAAAGAAATTATTTTATAATGGAACAGATAAAAGTATATTTTATATAATTCTATATATCTTTTAGCTTTTAGTACATAGACTAATAATAATATTTCTTTTAAAATGATAGTCATTCACCTAACTAACATTTACATTCCCTTTGGACTTCAACTCTGAAGTTAATTTTTAAAGTAACTTCTTTAAACATTTTTAAGACACTTTCTTCTAGTTAAGATTATGTAAAGAATAAAATTAGAATTTTAAAAATTGCTGGAGCCAGAAAATGTAGTTCCTCATAGAAATGAACTAATATTAGATATGAAATTAAATTTTCCTAATGTTTGTTACAACATACTTATTGTTTTTTATGGTTGATAATATAAGATTTTGTTTACTAAAGAAGTATAATTTATATATAACTTGGACTTAAAATAGAAAGTCAGTTCTAAACAAATAAATCTTGCTTTAAAAGTTTTAATTCTGTCAAGCATATAGTAGAAAAGCTTTTGTATACATATATATATAATATGTATAGTATATGTATTTTAGAAAGCTTATGAATTTTTGCCTAACTAAAAAGTTTATGACATTTTGATTCTACTTGTTTGACTTCATATGAATAGAATGCTGGATTTCTAATTTAAAAAAAATAGATATGCAACAAGCAACAAAGGTTTACTGTATAGCACAGGCAACTATAGTCAATATCATATAATAACCTATAATGGAAAGTAATTTCAAAAATAATATATGTGTATATGTATAATTGAATAACAGGAAATAAGAAATATACTTTTTGAAATTTAAAAAGTTATAGTTTTATACAATATATTATTATGACTTTTATAAAATATTCTGAATTACATGATATAGATACAGTTGGTTACTAAATAAATTGCATGAACCAGAATATTCTCTCAAAATGAAACTTTATTGACTGAATGAATTCTCAGCCAAGTATAAGTTTTTAGAAAAGTAATACATACTGATCTCACAAGTCTTTCATACAGAAGAATCTTGAAATCTAGCATGATAGCCTTACATCCAACTTTAGATATTAGATGTGAACTATGTAGTTCTTTACTCAGATGTGCTTTGTTTGTTTGTTTGTTTTAAATGAAATATTTATTTGCTGATAGGAAGGGACTCCAATATTTCATATATTCAAAATGATGATAATATCTGTTGAATAATCAAAGTATATAATATATATTCTATAGCTTTAAAATCAGATTTTCATGAAGGACATAAATACTGTCATGCTCATTTCTTTGAGAAACAGATACACAGGAGGAACCAATAAGCCAGAATTAAAACATATTAATTGCCACATAGAACATTCTTATTTCTTAGTTTTAAGATGTGCAAATAGCAGAGACATTCAATGATCTTCAGGTAATTTAGACTTTCCCTAGAAGCTCATTCCTAGTGCACATCTTAGCTCAGATTTTTGATGTCCATGTTCTCATTTCCACCTTTTTATGTTTTGAATTTTGTACTTGTAACCTTTTTTTTTTCTCATAAGATTATTGAAAATTTTCCTCTTGTTATAAGTCACTCAAATCCCTCTCTTAAGTATGGTTATTTATACCTCATCAGTCAATATAATGAACCCCAAAACATGGTAGAAATGATAGATTAGTAAGATAGTTGGCATTTGTTAACATCCTTTGTCTATTACAGGCTTTCAGTGGGTTTTATTTATGTTTTTTGAGTCAAATGTATTTTTAAGAAAAACTGCATTAAGAAAGAAATAGTTATAGGAATCTATATAATTATTTTGTATTTAAAAATTAAATTAAGATACCAAAAATCTCATTTAGCTCAAAGAATTTTATTTTCATCATAAAAAAATTGGCAAGATTAGCTCATAATTTGTTCATTATTCATTCATTCAATTATAAATTTATTAAATACCTTCTTAGTGAATTGCAGAATATATTAAATTATAACCCTTGCTCTCTCAAGCTAGTTTATGAGATCATAAATGCTCAATATAACTAATAAAGATATAAAACTGCATATATATACCAAAACTACAATATAAACAGTGCACCATAAAAGTTTGGCAGAGTGTGAAAGAAATGTAGGCTAGAGTGACATTTGGTTTTGTGAAAGAGGTAAAAACTTGAACTGGACTCTGAAGACTATAGAGGAATTGCCTGGTTAGAGGAGAAAAAAGAAAAAAGCTTATTTTAGACAGATGAAGCAATATGGATTTGAGAAGAAAGATGCCATAATTGTTGAATAGTAAAGCAATTTTCTTGACAAAAGTGGGACATTTGTGTTGTAGTTTAGAGGAAATTAATGTTAGATAAGTTGTATGGAACCAGATAATGGCGAGTCATGGATGTCTGGCCAAAGGGTTTCCTAGAGACTACAAATTCTTCTAATACTTTCCCTTTTAAATTCTCTTGGAGGGGGTTATGAAAAAAAGAAAAAGAGGTACTTCTACACATTGTTTTCTTCTGTGCTAAAACTCCACACATATTAGAGTGCTTGTGGGAATAGCTGTTGATAGGAGAGGAAGATAATTATGACAATTACTGAGTGAGATCTACTATGCAGATCTTAGATTTGAAGGTTTATAAAATGATATTTTTTAAAGCTTTTCTTATGTCATATAAATCCAGGAGACAATAATCTGTCAGGAAAAAAGGATATTTTATGGTCATTGAAGATGATTCAATGAAGATTCAGTAACAGTGATAATAGTGTTGTATATGGTGCTTACTCTATTTCTGTGCTAGCCATTGTGCTATGCACTTAACATTTATTAAAACCTTTCATTCATCTGCACAAAATTCCTCTGAAGCAGGTATAGAGTCCATGTTATAGAAGCTGATGCTTAGAGAAATTTACTTACCCAAGGAAATGTAACTGGTAATTGATCTTAATACTGATCTGTATGAAAAAAATGCAGATAAAACAAAATCCAATAGACTTCTCTCTTCTAGGACTTTTCAGACTCTTGAATAAACATATGCAGCAAAAGGACCTTGTTCAAAATAGAAAGTCCTGTATCAGGGTGAAGAGACTAGGCAGTATTTTAAGAACAAGATGATGAGCACTTAATCTCCTCTGGTAGTGAAAGTTGAGACAAATGCTTGAAGTTAAAATATATTTCAAAGTGAAGTCTGTAAGAGTTTGGTACTGACTTGATTCTAGTTGTAAAATGATGAGGAAGGAATAAAAAATGGCCATTAGTGGTTTTGAGCCTAGCAAAATGTTAAGTTCTAGGAAGCAACTAGTGAATTTTAGTCAGGCATCTATTTGAGACAATATTTTTGTATGATTGTTTCAGTCACGTTGAATAAGTTGTACGTAATATTTTTTTTTCCTTAAAGTAGTCTTTGATTAGAAGCATAGATGAGAATTTAAAACTGAAAATATAGATCCTTAATTGCAGTATCAGTGATAATTTCACTTACACCTTCATTGTAGGCGAGGGAAAAAAAGCAAACAAATGAGATAGAGAAGCAGTTACTTTAAAAAAGTAACTCAGAAGTATTATAGTATAATGGTTAGGTGCCTAGGCTCTGGAATAGGTCTGCCAGTGTTCAAATTCTGCCTCTTTAATTTACCAGTTGTGTACACTGGAACAAGCTGTTTTACTTCTGTATACCTTGACTTCTTTACCTATAACATGGGGAAAGTAATAGTAACCTCTTCTGTAAGGGTATTGCATTAACCCACTATATCTGTACCTGGTTCCTAGTAAGTACTCCTCATTAATCATAAATATAAAAAGGAGAAAATAAGGGAAGTATAAGGAAAGATGCTAAAAAGGATCAAATACGCAAATAAAAGTTCAAAAATAACTTTTTAAAATAGAAATCATTGGAGATTCTAAAAGTCAGTTTCAGTTCTATGTTGAGAAAACAGTCGTTATTTCTTAATAATAGTATATCCTAAAGGTAAAAAGACTGGTTAGCTAAAAAGAGAGAAAAAAAAAGGTGTGAAGTGTGGGAACTGCTGACTTGAAAGTTTGGATATAAAAGGAGAAAAATACAAGTTAGATCAGAAAAATTCACATAACTACCCTGCTACTAAAGAGTGAATGGCTAATGTTAAAGAAGAAAAAGGAGTTTGAAAAGGAAGAGAAATTGGGGATGCCAAATACAGATGAGATTATTAAGGAACAAAATGAGTCAAGAGTGGTGGAAAGATTATAGGGTGTTAAGGTCATAGCTCTTGAAGAGTAGGAAGTCTGGGATATCACAGTTTTGTCTACCATGAAAAGAATGAGAAGATGGGGGAAAAGTGGTTTGGAAAATTGAAAAGGTTGAAATGAAGTCAATTGTAGTAGATAAGGAAGCTCATCCTGGAAAATCATGATCTCTTTCAGGTAATAAAAACTATCAATTGAAAAGAATATAAGATACATGGGACTGAATAGCTGAAAAGAAAGATAAAAGTACAGAATAGTGATTATGAGGAAAATAAGATATGGACTAGTAATCAATTATAAAAGACCTTTTGAAATTAGACAACATGAGTTTATATTAGAGCTAAGTAGTTCCAGGTAGTTCAGATATTGGGAGAAGGCTGGATATGTGTCAAGATGAAAAATCAAAGATGACAATTCCATATTTAAATAGTTGATTCATTATTTTTTATAGAGTAGTATGCAGATTTATTTAACAGAACTCAAAACAGACCTGTTCCAAATTAAAATTGAAATTTGTTGTTCATTGCTGTTTTCACTGTACCTGTGATAGACCTTGACAGTCTATTATTATAGATTTGCTTGAAGGTAAGCTTTTTTATTGTGGAGTTTATATTTATAGTAATATTCTCTGGTCCAGCTAAACTGCCACTTGTTAACAAGAAGACATTTCACAATGTGTAATCACTTTTTAGTTCTTATTCCCAAAAGCCTAGAAAAATCTACATTTAATTAAATAACTTATTAAATCTTGAATTTTAAAAACTATCTTACATTCCAAAGGATCCACTATTTTAAAATTATAAACTACTTCAAATTTTTTTGTAATAAGTAATTCAGCCTTCAGCATTTAAAGCAGAATTCTTAAAGACATTCATGTCCTATAAATTAAAATATTATACTTTTCCACTTGAAAGATAAAATTGTGCTAAAAAAATTGCGTATGCCCTTCATAATCACTACTTGATAAATACTTTAAAAAGGGATTCCCTTGTGGCTCAGACAGTAAAGTCTGCCTGCAATGCAGGGATCCAGGTTCAATCCCTGGGTCAGGAAGATCCCCTGGAGAAGGAAATGGCAACCCACTGCAGTATTCTTGCCTGGAAAATCCCATGGATGGAGGAGACTGGCAGGCTATAGTCCATGAGGTTGCAAAGGGTCAAACATGACTGAAATTACTTCACTTTCACTTAGAAAGAGGTCTTAACTGTATATACCCATTATAAATATTACTTAACACATTTTAATATATTGTTGCTATATGGATACTCAGTAGTTATATCTTCAAGATGTATATCAGAAATTTTACTAGGGGATTTTTTTAAACTTGAAACCACTTAAATTTTCAGTCTGTATTATGAATATAAATAAACAAGTGTTTATAAAATATTAGAAAAATAAACATATTGAACATGAAAGTATTTCTGTGACTTTTTCTGATCTATTTGTGTGGTTGAGAACAACTTTCAAAACTGTTTTTAATCTAATTAATAGAATATTTTACAGACATTAATATATTTACATTTATCTGCTTATCAGAACAATTTTTACAACTAGTATTTTAAAAAATCAACCAAAACACAAACTTTCTGGATTCTCTTCATTGCTAGAGCTTAAATTTGTAAAGAAAGGAGATTTCTTTGTATTTAAGAATATCTATATAAGTAATAGATAACTAGAAAACTAATCATGTGTTTATTACCACATTACATGTTTATAATTTTAAGAATTTAAACAAAAAAAAATTTTAGAAACAATTGATTGTGACATTGCCAAAATCGAATCCCTTAAAGCCCAAACTTGATTATCACCTGTTTTATTTAAAATATTAAAGTCTTAAAGTATTATATTCTGTAACAACCCTGTAATAACCAAAGTCTTAATGGTTTTATACACATTAATATTGTCCCAGAAGTTTAAAATTACTGTTTTTATTCCTGTGAGAAGGAAGTATCCTCAGAATTATTAAGGACAGTGTCAATGAATATGAGTTACATCAGTTACAAATACAGGCCCAATATTTCACATATATGCCAAGTGAAAAGAAAAATATGAAATAAATTGAAAAAAGATAGTATTGATCTTAGTGATCACTAAGTCTGAGTCACTTGATGTTACTACTTTTTCTACATATTTCTTTGCAGTATTTCAAGAGAATTCATATCTAGGGCAAGATGGCTGTCATAATGAACCTGTGATCCTTCAAGTTGATTTTACTATGAAAATAGAAGAACCCAACACATATACCTTATGCTTCTGTAGATTAATGAACTTAGCTTCTAACCTGTGTTGTGGTAGATGGCCTCTGGATTTATTTCACATCTATTTAGTCAACAATCTTATAATTATGCTGAGATTAATAAAGAACATATTTTAAAATATATGTTAACTACTCCCATGAAATCTGTACGGTGGCAGTTGTAACCAGAGGTGGGAAAATTTACTCTTCAATTCATAGTACATAGAATATTCACAAAGTCAGTGGCATATGTTTCTGCATAGTATTGCATGGAAAGTAAAATAGTAGGGTAATTATTAATGACTATTCGTGAAATTCTCTCTGGAGAAATGACTTTATAAAGTGAACTTATTACAAATAGCAAAAACAGAAAACAACGGATCTGAAGGGTTTTTTTTTCCTTCTCTTGTGAGGTATGCAGTTCTTCTTCCCTTTTAAAATATGATTTAACAAAAATCTTTGTATGACTATGCATTGTCTTGTTTTCCTCAAGGTTTTAAAGAAGAATCAAGAATCCCTGAACTGTTTAAAACATGATCAGATGTTAGAAGCAGTCTAAATTTGTTACTTGAGAGCAGTGAATTAAGCAGGAGCCTATGAATTTTTTTATCCTTTCTTTTACTCTTAAAAACTTTTTTCTATCCCAGTTAAGACTTACGAAATATTAAATGTGTAAATATGACTGACTTAAGTAATTTTATCTGCTTTTCCTGACACTGCTGAACCTTTAAAGTTATGCTTTTGCTCATGTCTGAGTAATTTTGAGGGTAGATATTAATATAAAACATAATTTACATGTAGAATTTGTCCATACTATAAAACTACCCCATTTCATATATTAAGAAATATTATCTACTGAGGATGCTACTTAAGTGATACAATTTGTCAAGTCAAAGTATACCTTTTTAAAAAGATAAAAACATCTTACATACACTTTTAGGTTACTGTATTAGACATCAGAAGTTTTAAAAATACCTTAAGAATATTATGGTCTCATGTGACGTGTTTTGTATATAGTTTTATATATAGTATGTATATGTGTTTAAAAATGAAATGAACAATAAATTTGATTCCTAATATTTTTGTGCTTATTTTCAACACAGGCTGATAATGCTACAAAATATCATACTCCTCATCTATACAAATTTTTAGTGTTTAGCACAAATAATAAAAAATATTACAGCAATTTGTTAAAATGCTGTTAGTTACTTGTTTATTAATATGAGGTTAATGTTTACATTTTCAGACGGGCTCTAAATTTATTAAAAATTAATGTTTTAGAAGATAATGTGATATTAAGAACTCAGAACTGCAAATTTAATTGCTTTTAAGTATGGAACCCTAAATTCATGTGGAATCAACTTGTTGGTGATGTTCAACATATTAAGTAGGTGGATACTTTTATGCCAAAGTAAACTTCATTTCACCACTTCTTTCAATCCCCGACTGTATTCATTGATAGGAAAATGACTTTCAGTTTTACTCATTAAATTTATTGAATTTTTGTTTGAGATCTCTTTTCCCCTAAGAAAGCAAAAGGGAAAGAAAAGAGACTACTATTCATGAATATGGTCAGGATACCTTTAATACTCATGTGAATTTTTATCAGTCACCATCATGATTTCAAGTCATGAATTTATTTTTACATGCTTATGCATGCGTATTTACATGCATTAGTTATTTAATTGATCTTGAATTCCATTAAATTTAAATGAATAGGAGAAAAATTTGTTCATAGGATTTTGTTCTCGTTATATTACATTTTATTTTATTTTGTTTTATTTAAATAATCAGTTTAAGGCTTATAAAGGTTGATTTGCTCCTGAACTGCTTTATTCCCAGACATTGCCATCTTCCCCAACTACCACCAAGTCCTCTCCATCTGATCCCATGACCACCTCCAGAGCTAATCAGGTACAGTATCATCCTGTCATCTACACCATACTTTTCACGGGTGATTGCCTGCACACTGGAGAAAAAGATACTGGTGGGTTAAGGATGTATTCGTTCATTCACATTTGTGCACCATGATCAGATTCCAAATAACCTGAGAAGGAAATACCAGTTATTCCTGAAAATTTATATGCATTTTTAGCTTTAGATAACAAAAATAGATTCAGATGATAGACTACTAGAATTTTGAATTTTCCCCCTAAAATTTTGACTTTATGGAACTCTGAGGGTTGTTTATTGAGTTGGTGTTTATTATTTCCCTTACTGTTTCTTCCTAGGCTTCCTGGTATATAAGTTAAGAATATCATATATGTAAAAAAATGAATGTATAAATATGAGTTATTGAGCAAAGGTATATCTTTAAATGTGAATGCATTTTTCTTTGTTTTTTATTTCAGATATGCCTTACTGTGTAACAGTTTAAAACTTTTGATGAAAAACATTTCTAGCAATCTAAGAGTAACTGGAAATTGGTATTTGTGATCATTTTAATGCTGTTTAATAACTCAAGAATGGTACTTTCTTAGAATTTAATAATACATTTTCTTTGCTGGAGTGGCAAACTTTGCAATGAGAAATAAATCTTAGTTTTGACTTGATTGTTTTGGTACTGAATATTTGTAGGACCTTCTTCAAAAATGTAGTTATTTTTGGCACATTTAAGGAAATCATCTAAAATATTATGTGTAATTCAGAGCCTTACTGTACTTTAATATGAGAAATGTTGAAAATATATTTATTAAAATGATTAAACACATTTTCATTTTGTCTGAATTGAGCTTCATTTAGGTGAGAAATATAATTTTCTTTAATATTTCCACATTTTTACTAATATAAAGCCTTATGGAATTATTTAAATATTAAATGAGCTTATCTTTTTAATATATTTTTCATGCAGTTGACTAATTATTAACTTTGAGCTATATTTGCTAAATATATTAAATGTGGCTTTTGCATATGATCTAAGATAAGCCTATCTGAATTATTTTGCTCATTTATTGATTCTAATACTTTTGCAACCTCAGGAAAATTTTTTAAATAACTGGAGGGAAAACTAACATTTAGAATGTAATTCTGTAGTAGGAGCTTGATTTTTATTTTATGCAATAGTGTTCCCTTCAAACAGAAATCCTTGATAATGCTCACATTTTAGCCCCAGTAAATTGGTTTAAAAAGTACACATCTCTAGTGATGAAACACATCTCTTTTCTTTAAAGGTAATGGTGCTACATGAAGTGAGAAGCAAGCTTGTATTATTGATGCATGAAGTTGGAAAAGTGTATATACATTTTCACTCATACTTTTTCTCTTATGAGTTTTAATTTTATGAATTAGAAAACTATTGTGAAAACAATTGACTTTATATTTTTAGTGTTCCTCTTCTGCTTCATTCTCTTCCAAATAAAGACAAGACAATTGAATACAACGCTCATTAAAAACAAATGATTTTTCTCAACATAAAAAGTAAAACATTCTGGATCTAGAAAGAAAAACCGACAATAATTTTGTCTTTAAAGTTAGATTTGTATTTTCCTGTATTTATTTTGTGGAAACATGATTTTTATAAAATGATTTATTAAAAAGGTTATTTTTTTAAGGTTTACTGATATAATATTTTTACCCTCTAGCTATGTTAACACATCCACCTCTAGATATTTTTCTAATTTGGAAAATTAAGTCATGTGTGTTTTTATACTCTGTGCACAGTCATCAGTTAGTAAAAATATTTTATTTATACTTTGTTTTCTTCTATTCTTGTACAAACAAGCATAATACCTCCTGGATAACTTGAGGCAAGATGTAAAATAACAAAATCCTTAAGTTCATTGAAGGAGTTATAGTTCTCTTCCATCTTTATGTTATTAATAGTCTGTAATTATTTCGTTCCCCACAGTATTTCCCAATAGACTCTATTCATGTTGTAGTAGAGAAGATAATTTGGTTTTTGTTGTTCATTCAGTCCTTAGATAGCTCACAGTTGTTTCTTGTGGATAGTCCTAATTAATTCAGCTTCACTATAATTGACTTAGATGTATAAGAGTAATAACCAAGATAGAAAAATGGGTTCTAACGTGATCATCTTAAACTCTCCAGATTTAAAATAGACTCTTAAGCCTATAATAATATGACTTTCGTTTCTGGTACTTTTACTTTATCCTTATCCAGCAGTTTAGCAGGTATGTCTGTAGTTTTATGTTAAAATTATTGTTTATGTCTTATAGCTAATCTGATGTCCTCTGCTGTTAAAAATCACTGCAGACTTTTCTCCATGTGAATTTTCATAAACCAACATAAAGCAGTTTAGACAGCTGTTTATCCTATTTCATCAATAATGGCTAAGTGAGTTGTGATTGAGTCTTCTTTAGACTATAATGGTTTGTGTTACAAACTATTAAAAGGAACTAAAAGACTATTAATATTTTAAAAACCCCAAAATAAAAAGCACAGAAAGTACATTGAAAATAAGTTTTATCTGTAGTTTCGGTGTTTAAAAATCTTCTCTGTTCTTTTAAAGATGACTATGATGCTTCAGTACATACTGAATTTTACCTTCCTACCTTCGTATTTCCACAAGTCAGACTGTTTCACAGATCAGACTACAATGTTATGAATCTGTAATAATTTCCCCTGGAAAACTGAAGGATTATCATATGAGAAGCCTTATAGAATGGTGGTTAAAAGTTTACTGGAGCCTAATTGCCTATGATCAAATCTTTGTTCTGCTATTTGCTGAGTAAATTGGACCTCAGATTCCCCTTCTGTGAAATTGAGATAATAAATTCATTATATTTAGAATGGCACTAGAATGTACTACTCACCATAGAAGTGTAAGCTATGTTTACTTATTTTTTCTGAAATTTCTTTCAAATGATAATGAAAAGAAGATTATTCTTTAAAATGGTAACTAATACAGCATAAAACAGCTTATTTAAACTAAGTTTTATCTTTAAAGAAAGATTCTGTGATACTAATATTGCTGCATTTTCAACACTAAAATACTTCTATAATCAACATGTATGTAAGCTTTTTAAGATAGTTTTAGATGCTCTGTAGTTTTCTTCTCAAGTGAGAGTACAAAGTTCCTTGTTGTCTAACTTGTAAATCAGATTTCTATTATTTCCCTATTAAGAAAGAAAGTTAGGGCTAATATTTTTACAGCTTACACTTTTCTGTCTGTGCATATTGCACAGTGCAAGTTTGACACTTTGGAACTTTAAGAAGCAAATATATGGATAGAAATAAAATTAAAGTCTTAATCAATGTGATTAAACTTTAAAAAGATAAAAAACAGAATCTGTTGGATTTGACCAATTATAAGTTATCTTTTTACATTTTTCAGTCACTTTGATTCAACAGAATGGTTTTGTTAATCAATCAACGGTGCCAAAAATTAAGTTCCAGTCTTAATTTTAGGTTCATGATGTTAGCTCTCCTGGGATTCTTCTCACATTTCAAGAAAAGTAAAAATAATATTTTCAGAAGCATGTGCTTTATAGATATTTATGTAATAACAAATTTGAAATTATATATCACAATATACAAAACAAATGAAAGTAGGTAACTCATATATAGAACCCTTGCTATAGTTATAGAAAAAAACAAACGAAAGTCACTGGTCCCACTTCAGTTTCATGACCACAGATCTCAAATGACCCCCTAATTCTGCCAGGTAATCATCAGCCCAGTCACTTTTTTACTCTCTGAATGTCTGTTTCATAAATTCTTGTCTCATTTCAACACCTGTATTAGTTTTTTGTGTGTAACAGACTGCCACAAATTTATTGGCTTAAACTGCACGCATTTATCACCTCAGTTTTCAATGGATCAGAAGTCAAAGCCACTGTTAGCTGAGTCATCTGCTCAAGAGTCAAAAGCCAGCAATCAAAAGTATCAGCTAGGGTTTATTTTCATCTGGAGGCCTGACTGAAGACTAATCTGATTTTAAGTTCATGTAGGTTGATGACAACATTCAGTTTTTTGTAGCTGTATGACAGGGGACCCCAACTTGTTGACTGTTGACAAGAGGAAGGTCTCCGAGTCTAGAGGCTACCCCGTTTCCTGCTGTGTGCCCCACTCTACTGGCGTTTCACAGTTTGGCTGTTTGCTTCTTGCAGACAGCAGAACATCTCTCCCCATTATATGTTAGCGCGATGAAGTCTTATTGAACCTAAAGATAAGAATTACTTTCTCTTTTACCATACAGTGAAATTTAATCAGAGTAGTGACATTCCATCCCTTTGCCATATCCTGTGGGTTAGAATCAGGTCACAATTTCTCCTCACACTTAAATGGAGGGAACTATACAAGGCATAACACCAAGGGGGTAGAGATCTTGAAGCCATATAAGAATTGTCTGTGCCACCCCAGGGTCTCTTGCTCTAGCCGCACTCCAGGCTCATAACCTTACTTCCTACTTGACTGAGAAAAATGGAAGCAATAAAAAGAAAGCTTTCACAAAATCACAGCTTCACCTGTACCCACATATTCTACCTCTCATCTGTTACCATAGATAAATTTTCCTTGCTTCTGTGTAAAACAAAGAATTTCAGTTGCAAGTTAAAGGCTCATTATTTTTTCTTTACTCAAGGTCATCTCTTCACCAATTGTGCCTTCTCTCTCATCTGTCAAGTTTTTTACCTCTGTAACATTCCCATGAGCATACATATATCTGTTTTTTCCTCTCATCTTAAAAGACAAAACAAAACTTCTTTTAATCTCACTTCCCTCACCAGCTAATGTTCTATTTCTTACACTACTTTGTAGCAAAACTCACAAAAGTGTTTACTCTCTGTTTTCCAATTTTTTGTCTTCTCATTTTTTTCTTAAATCCATTCCTGTCAGATTTTTGCCTCCACAATTCTGCTAAAACTGTTTGCATAGGACATCAGAGATGAGCCCACAATTAATTCCAGTTGTCCTCAATCTTCATGAAACTTGGTCTGTCAACAGTATTTGTTATAAGTTGTCAGTTTTACTTTCTTGGTGTACTTTGATTACTTGATGTACTTTCATTACTTGACTTCCAGGATATTATTGCACAATCTTTTTTTTCCTCTTGTATCATGCCATATGCTTCATCTCAAAATCCTTTGCTAGTTCCTCCCATCATCCTTCTTAATGTTGGAGTAAGTGGGTCTTCATATTTGAAACTCTTTCTGGATGTATACTTTTCTTCCTCCTCATATACCACCTTGGCTTTTATATTCTGACATATGCAAAATTTATGTTTTCATTGAGAAGCAGGTTTACTATGAACTAATGAAGCTTAAGGGCTACCCCAGTGGCTTGGTGGTAAAGAACCCACCTGCAGTACAGAAGACATGAGAGACCCGGGTTCAATCCCTGGGTCGGGAATATCCCCTGGAGGAGGGCATGGAAACCCACTCCAGTGTCCTTGCCTGGATAATTCCGTGGACAGAGGGGCCTGGCAGGGTACAGTCCATAGGGTCACAAAGAGCTGGACATGACTGAAGTGACTGAGCGTGCATATAATGAGGCTTAAACCTTAAGATTCTTCACCTGCACAGGCTTATTCCAAGGCCCTCTACCTAATTTTATGTTTATAATTTTGAATGTAGAGGACAAAGATGTTCTCCAAAATTGTGAAAGATTCAGATCCCACATAACATGGGTTCACATTTATCTCTAATACACATATCAGAGCGAAACTACAGACTATATCCAAGTTTCCACTCCACATTTCCGCATGCATATCTTATGGACACCTTTAATTCAGAAGTCCACAAACTACCCCAAACCTGCTCTATCTATAACCCTTAAATCTCTATTGAAGCAATTCCTTGCACCATTTTCTCAGATCTCAAATCATGGATTCATTCTCATTTCTTTTCTTTCATACCCCAAATCCAGTTCCTATAAGAAACAATGTTGACTCTTTCACTAAAATATGTATAGAATATTGACTTCTTCTCATTACATCTACTGCTACCCTAGTCCAAACCTGAATTATTACAGTAGTGTCTATATGGATTTCCCAGACTTTCTACCTTTGCACCCCAAAATCTGTTTTCCACTGAGCAAATTATTTCTTATAAAATTTCTGCTTATGCCTGTGATAGTTTTCCATTGAACTTAGCAAAAGCCAATATCCTCCAAATGACATCTAATTAATTTATAATATCCTTGCCAGATTACCACTTTCACTTCATTTCATATCAGTTGCCTCCTTACTCTGCCCTAGGCAAACCCACCTGATTGGGTTGCCTTGCAGACATTAGGCAAGTTGTTGCCTCTCTCTACATGAAATTCTCCAATCTCAAAGAGATCTACTTGGCTAACATCTTCATAGTCATCAAGTCTTTGTTCAAATTTCGCCTCTCAATACCCTTTTGAGATGTATGTATCAGGTCACCCAATTTGATACTGCAACCTGGCCTCCCCATTCTCCCAGTACTTCTGATTCCCTTTATCTTGCTGTATTTTTTTTTTTCTTTTGCCTCACAGAACACTGCATGCTTTGCTTGCTGTTATTCAGTCGCTAAGTTTGCAACCCCATAGATTGCAACATGCCTGGTCTCCCTGTCCCTCACTATCTCCTGGAGTTTACCCAAGTTCATGTCCATTGAGTCGGTAATGCACCCATCTCATCCTCTGCCACCCTCTTTTTTTCCCAACATCAGGGTCTTTTCCAATCAGTTGGCTGTTTGCTTATCATCATATAAAAGCAATTATATATTGTCAGCCTCACTGCCCTAGAAAATCAAGTTACATGAGAACGGTAGTCTTTGTTCTATTCTCTGATATATCAGAAGCATTTGTTGCTTAGTCCCTCAGTCATGTCCAACTCTTTTGTGACCCCACGGACTGTATCCCACCAAGCTCCTCTGTCCATGAGATTGTCCAGGCAAGAATACTGGAGTGGGTTGCCATTTCCTTCTCCAGAGGATCTTCCTCACCAGGGATTGAACTCAGGTCTTCTGCATTGGCAGGAGGGTTATTTTCCACTGAGCCACTAGCCTGGAACATTAATAGATTCTCAATAAATATTTGTTAAGTGGCTAGTATTAGTTGGAAGAATAGGCTTACAGTCTGTATGGTTTTTAAAACTCATTTTTTATTTTTGAAAATCCTTTCTTCAAATGAAATCTTGCACAGAAGTTCTCTAAAAATGTAAGCCACCAGAAAAAGGAATACTGTTGATTGAAAGACATTAAGTTAAAGGGACATAGCCTTCTTTGTTAGATGACTTTTTCACTTCACTAGTACTCAGAGCAGTTTGAAAGTATTCTTTTGTTTGTTTTGCAGAGGAAACCAGTCAAGCTCTTACCTCAAATATGTCATAATTCTCCAGCAAAATGTAAAAATTAAGCTTTATTTCCTTCAGTGTTGTATGTGATGTCACGATAGTATTCTTTAGAAATATGTTTAATAAAATCCTAGAAAAATAGTGAAATTCAAATATTCTTTTTAAATGAGCTTACTGACTTTATTATACACATTCAATTTTATGTATTCATAGCTATTAGGATGAGCCGTATAAAACTGCTGATATTTGAGTGCAGTTCCTTATGGCTCAACATAGATTATCATATTCATATCAAAATCTCCAAGAATTCTTAGAAATAAATTGATCCAAAACACTGAATCCGCATTAGGAGAACATGGAGTTTTCATATAAAGACATAAATAGCATTCCCTTAATAAATAAATAAACTTACAGTAACCTTGGAGGGGGAAATTTAATATCATAGAAACATTAATTCTTTTAAATTAAATGTAAATCTGTTGCAATTTACCTTTTATTCCCTTTTTGTCTGGTTTTATGGGAAAGTGAAATAAGACAAAATGATTTTAATATTCATATGAAAAATGCCTGAGACTTACCATGAGACAATTAATAGTTACCAAAATAAGGTGTATGAGATTAAGTATTTCACTCAGTATTAAAACTTACTATAAAACTCTAATAATAAAACACATTTGGCATTAACACAAGAAAATATAAGTGGTCAATGAAATAGAGATGTCAGAAATAGACCTAAGTTATATATGGGAACTTAGTATAATCTCTCATTAAAAAGGTAGTATAATTTAGAAATTAAAGAGAATCGTACTCTTAGGCCATAGTTCTAGTTCTAGCTTCAAATTAAATCTTTGCTGCTTCCTAATATTCTGACTTGAGAAAACATCCTTAACTTCACCATGTGCTATGTGTTTGTGAAATGAGTAATAACAGTGCCTGCTTTACAGGGTGGTCCCGATTCTTGAGTGAGTCAGTGCATGAGAAGCATTTAGAACTCTGCTTGGTCCAGAGTAACGTTTAAGTGTCATTTTATTTATTTTAGAAAAGGGTGTTTTATTTAATAAATGGTACTGGCATACTTGACTATCCACCTGAAAGAAAATAACTTTGACCTCTACCTTGTCCAGTATATAAAAATAGATCTTAATGTATTCAAGATTGAAACTGTAAAACTATTTGATGAAATTATGGTGTGTGAAATAAAGTTGAGGATGACTTTCTAGAGCAAGAAGGAAATATGAGACATAAAGGGATAGGTTAAAACATTCAAATTTACAAATATTTTATATTTTGATATAGTAGAATACACCGTTAACAAGCAAAAGGTGACAGTATCCTTGAAAATATATGTTTAGCATATATGACAATGAATTACTATACAGAGAGCCCCTAGATTGATAGTATAAAATAAAAATCCAGGAGAAAAAATAGGGAGGTCAAGATTATGAAAAGGCAGTTTATAGAAGAGGAATGGAAATGCCCAATAACCACATGAACGCATGTTTAACCTTACCAAGGATCAGGAAAATTTCAATCAACATTCACAAGATTACATTTTTTCACCAGACAAAATTTTATATGCATATGTATAGTACACATATATCAGGAACACAAAAATTAATCTCTGTGTGGGCCTATGTGTGTGTGTTTATAAATTAAAAGTGTGGTTAAGGATATAGGAAATAAGCATTCTCTTACAGTGTTGATGTAAGAAATGCTATATCATTACAGCTTTTGAGCATCTATCCAGTAAAATTTAATGCACTAATACATGGAAATATAGAGACAAAGATGTATATTGTAGCAAAAGTTGGAAAACCACCTGACCTTTAGCAGGAAAGTGGCTAAGTAAATACGGTATTATAGAATATTATGTGGTAAAGCTAAAATAATGAATTAGAGCCACATAAATTGGCCTAGGATAGTGTTCGTAATATATTAACTCAAGAAAATTAAGTTGCCAAGAAACACATGGCCTTCTTTTTAATAGTCAAAAAATATCTGGTGTTTGTGTATCATCAGGATGATGACAAGAAATGTGAACATTATTAACTTTTTATATTTCTGCTTTGGTATAAAAATGGCAACTAAGGGAAAGTAAAACAAGATGGAAAAAAATAATGGCTTCAGTTACAATGTTATGTAATGTTTTAAGGAATCTAAAATGGGAACTTTCCAAAAGATTGAGAAAGATTGGACTGTCTTTGATATTAGACGTGTTTGGACTACTTCGCCCTTACTTTCCTAGTTGTCGGATGCTTTTGAGGAGTTTCAAGAAGGGTCACAAGAGAGGCTTCAGGAATAGAAGAGACACACTTAAGGGGCAAAGGAAATGGCAGTTTCATATGTTAAAGTTATGCCAAATTAAATTATTATGTATTATTTGTAATATTTTTCTTTATTCTTTGTTAATATAGCAAAAGGTCTCAATCCTACTGTCATCAAAATTACCAAGAGATTCTTATTTAATAAATCTAGAATGAGATTATGCATCTATATTTGAAGAGTTAGAAAAACGTTTCCTGAAGTCTCTATTTGGGTAACACCATTTACCATATGAAAATGCACAGTAGTTTATTAAAAATGATAATTACATAATTGTGTATTACATAGCACTTTCCCTTTACAAAGACTTTTTTATGAAATAACACTTCAAATATTATTTGATAAACATTAAAGAAAAACATACTTGTATAGAAATTGAGGGGTAAGTGTTAGTTTTATCATTGAGAACAGTAAAGGTTTACTAATAATTACAATTTAAATCTATGAAGAAATATTATACAAAGGATAATTGTCTTTTCAGATAGTCGTCGTAGTTTTTTGACTATTGCCAAATTCAGTTAGAGGTTTTCTAACCTTGGAAATCTTTATATATGCAGATTGTTACTATTTTCAAAGATTATTTAGCAATATTTTTGCCAAAAATTACGGTAAAAGACTAAATGAGCACTTCCTAACCATACCCATTCCACTGCAAACATCTAGCTTCGTTAGTGTGCTGAGCTGTGGATGATGTGTCCTTCACAGCCAGTGATGGACATCAGGGGATCTTTCTAAGGGCACATTAAGAATTTCTACTGAAAGCAGCACACTGGTAATATTTTCAGGTTAGAATTATAACACATCTTTTCAGTGAATACCAGGTTATGTGACCTTCCAAAGTCCCTTCTAAAGGTTTCATCTCATATGAAGATGTACTTGTGTTTATGGAAAGCCTAGGGCTTTTGCAGTTTTCAGATTGAAGAAAATGGTACACCCCAGGGGAAAAAGAGTTAATGGAATGTGAAATGTACCTTATTTTACATCCTATATGTGGTTTGGACACTGATAAAAATACAGAGTGCCTTGTCTAGTATTAGCTGCTAAGGAGGCAGATAGGCAATATTCTTTGTTTTTCTGGACTACTACCTAGTAGGTAGAGGTGGTTTGTTGTTTTCGTCAGCATTCTCCTTAAAGTCATAGCTCTGGTAGTTCTTGCAGATGCTGTGTTCTCAAGACAGAACATTATATGTGCCTTTATATAACCAAAACACTTAATGCTTCATTACTCCAGAATGTGCACTAGTCTTCAACAGACTTGTTTGTCTTTCAATTAAAGCCATATAAAATAGAAAATACCCAAAATAGGAAAATTGGGTAGTTATCAACATTTTCAACATTTTAGTTTTATTTCAAAAATGATTAGAAGTAGGAATATTTTTGCATATTCTCTTAAGTAAGAGTAGTTTTGCCAGAGTTTGATAATCTGTTCACTGTGGATAAAAATTTGTTTCTCATTTTTATTTCTAATTTTTTAATCTTTGATTTGGGAATATCCCAGTTGACATTTTTCATCTTCTGAACCTAATACCTCATACTTTATTTTATTCTTTGGTTTAGCTATTTTTTTCCCTTCAATTGGTGACACAGTCCTTCAGTTACATTTTAAAAATAATTTTGAAAATGCAAATGGTTTGTTTCATTAACTAACTTTAAATGACTTTTAGCCAAATAAGAGTTATATAAGTATTTTTATTTGTGTTGCATTAACATATTAGAAGTGAATTACTTCAATACATACATAGGAAAATAATTTAGTTCTTTCATTAGCAATGTGTTTATTTATATTGCAGACATTCTTCTGTAGCTTTCATTTATTAGTCAGTATGTGTTTTCATATTCCACGTATTACTGAGAATAATTCAAGACATTTTCATTTCTCAATGACAGTCATTTGTGATAGTTATCAATGTCCCTTTACTAATAAGATACTGAAATGTAGACACCTATTATTTTTTTAAAAGCAACTATTGCCTTCAGAAAAACTCTTGGTGAAATTAAAATATAAGAAATGTTGAATTAGCTTGATTAGTAAATATAAAATACCTACAAGTAACTGTAATTTGATTTCAGTAAGATTTTAAATCATGTTAAAAATATGGCACATCAATCTATCATTAATTAATAATAATACTAAATTTTAATGGTGAAAATGGCTTAATCAAAATTTTGTAAAAGCAAAATAATCCAAATTGTGAAGTTTTCTTAGTAATTAGCTACCTCAGTTACCTAAGTTTAAATAGAGATCAGTTTTTAAACATAGTTCAGCATTTACCTCTAATAATATCTTATCAGATTAGTTTGCTTACATTATAGAATATTGAGTCAACCCATACTCAGAATTTTAAGTGACTTTATATTCCTAGATTAACTTTAGTGGTTTTCCTAAATGCGCATTTAGCATAATTACATGATTCTTATTTAAAACTATGATTTTCCATTTTCTTGTTTTAAAATTTTACAAGTATTTTCTGGGACTTCCCTGGCAATCAAGTACTTACAATTCCATGCTTCCAATGAAGAGGACACAGGTTCAATCCTTAGTTGGGGAACAAAGATCCCACATGCCAGGCGGCATGGTCAAAAAAAAAATAAAAACAAACAAAAAAATTTTTTAGGTATTTTCTAAATCTGGTTTTCTGCCAACTCATTTTATAATACACATTTAAATGCTTATTGGTGTTTATTATGCCACATGTCTGGAAGCTTCATGAAAGCGAGATCTTACGCTTTCTGTTTAACTCTGTATCTCCAGGAACAGTACCTAGAAGTAAGTAAATAATTGTTCAATGAATATAGGAAATAAACTAAATTAATTTTAAATGAATTGTTCTGCTTTTGCAGGATAACAGCAGCCTAATTTGGGGATAATTTTTCAATTTCCTTTTGTTAGACTCCTTTTAAAAACTTTTTAAATAAGACAAGTTTTTATATGGTAAGAAAAAAAGCTCATCTGAAACCCAACCTCTATTATTTTATTCAGTTTTATCTGTGTATAATTTTACACTGTTTAACTCAAATTCTACATATAATTTATATATATTTTTAAATTGTGCATAGATATTTTCCACATTATTTTAGTTTCATATAGTCTCTTATACTGTTCTGTGTGTATGACATTTTCCATGTTTGGCATTATTTCCCAGATAGATCACAGAAGGAGAGAAACTAAGTTAAAGATTATGCTCATTTTATAATGTAATGTGTCACATAAGGTGATTTCCAAAATATACTGCCACAGAAAAGAGGTTAAAAGAAAGCAATTAAGATAGTTAAGCCTGTCCCTTATTTTCATTTAGTGTGCCTTTTTTTGTGATTAATTTTGCTGTTCTGCTGAATATCTTTGATTATTTTAGATGTTAAATGTTTTCTTGTCCTGCACAATCCTTTGCTGTCCACTGTTTAATGAATTATCTGTTCGCTTTTACCTTCCACTCGATTACCTTGTCCATTCCTCTGGCTTTAAATACGATTGCTGTGTTAACTCTCAAACCCACAGCCAGTCACCTACTTGACATGTTCTTATGGGTGGCGCATTTCAAACTTGATATATCCAAAATAGAATTTTTTATTCTGTCTTTATCTTTCACACCTTTCCATCATCTGCTTCAGTAAACACAGCCCTATTTTCATGTTCATAGCTATTTTTCATTTTTTTAGTTGATTGTTACAACCTCTAAAATATTAAGTTGAAAATATTTGTTTTCATATTAAAAACCCAAATATATTTTTCACTAATCAGAATTAAGAACTCTGAACTTATTATATATTCCTTGAAATAGCTGAGCTAAAAAGAGAAGATTTGAAAATAATAGTTTCAAAGAGCTTTAATAATTTGACACGTGGATGGTGATGGTAAATGAGATTTCCAGAAATTTAACCTCAATTTAGTAAAATCTGGTTTAGTAAGCACTAAGAAGACAAACCCCAAATTATTTTCATTTGTAAATAATCAGCTGCTCTGTAATAATTTATCATTCACAACCCTCATGTTTTCTTCATCATTACTTGACCTCTAGTAGTAGTCTTTTTTGATATATCTAGAGTGCTTATCTCTACAACATAACAGACACAGTTTGAAGGGCTATTTTTTGTTTCTTTCTTAACCCATAAAGAATATATTTCCCCTGTTTTTCTTATTCCTAAGTATATCCCTCTTTGAAATATAATATGTATTTTTAAAACATGCAGCAGTCACCAAAAGGAGAAAAAAAAAACTTGGAATAATTCTTCACTGGAAAAAGCAAAAGAAATGTATTAAATTAAAAAAAATTGTTCAGTTAAACTTTATTTGCCTTAAGAAATTTTTTGGTGATTATCATTCATTTTCTGTCTTATCTCAAAGAGACACAAAAAAGAGGTATACTGTCTGTCATCCTCTGCCGTATCTTACAGCCAGAGGGGAAAGTAATGTATGGCCCTTTGAAAGAAGATATAAAATGGAAGTACAGTTTCCACAAAGCTTTTAAAAGTCAGTTATTTTAAGGTAAAAATGCAGTTGCTTGAAGTAAGGCAAGATATGCGAGGTAATTACACCAGTTATGAGTCAGTAGAAATAGACACTGTCATTGAGTCATCTTATTAATTGATCCAGTTTATCACTTAGTCAAGTAAACACTGAAATGTTTGTATTCTAGTCTTTTAGAACCAACCTGACAACATTTTTTTATGGCTGAAGAAGCTTAGCCACAAGCTTAATGAGTAGGAAGTTACAAAATAACATAGGAAAAAAATAATAAATGAAAAATTAAGAAAAAGGCATAGAGTGCATATTTAATTATAATTTTATTGGATTTTTTAATAGCAAATATGTTACTGATTTCAATTTTTATAAGATTAAAACATCTGTACATATATCTTTCATAGATTTCAGTATGGTTGTAATATAATTTGAATTTCAGATTTTAGAGATGATAAAGTTATTTTTTTTGTAAGAATCCAGTATCATACTTTACACACACACCTTCCCATACACACACACATACACTCACTTACTCACTCTTTCTCTTTCTCTCTGCTGCATGGCCATCTTTCAAATAGTTAATTTAGTTCTTACATATAAATCTATTTATTTTCATTGCATTTGAGCTGCTGTTGGAAAACCTAAGATTTCACAAAGTTAAAATAGGTGAGCTTAAGGGGAAGAACAGTGTGGGGAATACAGGTAACATTTTAGTCATTTGCAACAAATGAATATACAAAGGCAAAGACCTAGAAAAACGCCTAATATAGAGAACTAGCAGGTAAAGTTTGGCTTCAGCATAGGATACTAGTTAGTCATAGAGAATTAAACTGGCAAGACAACCTGGGGACAAGAGATGGAGAATTTGGAATGTCTGCATGAGGAGTCTGGATTATTTAGTGGGTAGCTGGAGTGAAATCACTGAAGGCTATTGAGTAGTGTTTTAATAAAGCTAAAATAAAAACACCTACAGTCTTTGATTTTTATCGATGACAAAACTAAGTAATTTGACAAAGGTCACACAGCAGAGTCAGGGTGAGGGTCCATATGTCCTAACTACCAATTCTAGATTCTTCTTATTATACCACACATTACTTTAGATAGGCTAAACAGTAGGACTGGCAAGAACCATACAAGGGAAAAAAAACAACAGTGCATAACAGGATGTAGAGATCTAGGAAGCAAGAGAAGGCACAGATGGCTTCCAGGTTTAAAACCTGGTGTTGGCAGTAGGTGGGGGGTAAGGATATATGAGAAAAGACAGCATGGTATTTTATGATAGATACTGAGACATGCTTATGAAAAATGGTACTGCCTTGAATTTGGTTATCAAAAGTAAGTAGATTAAATAGACTAGCAGAGAGTTGGAAGAGCTGCTTTTTTATTCTTTTTGGAAAAAAAGACATTATTTTAGCTATGTCATACGTTTTTTGTCAAAGCAGTACTTTTTAGAAAGGAAGTTATTTATACAAAATCTATAATCAAAAGAAAAATACACTTTTTGCAAGTTACTCTGCATGGCAGTTCGATGTGGATCTGCCCAAATGATACATGCATCTTCAACGGTCACGAATAACTCTCAGTAGTCCAAGGGATAATACCCTAGGCAGATGGAGATTTATCCTGTTAGATCATGCAGGGTATATCTCAGTAAAAGATACATTAGTTCATATACTCCTCTTTACCAGAGTTAAGACATCTTGACTTTTAGAGCATCAAGAGATACAATAAAATGTCAGTATTTCTTTTGGAAAGGCAAATACTACATGATATAACAAGAACACATTTTCAAAGATACTATTTTATCGATTACAAGTTATTGAAACCTAATGCAAAGTGACTTACAAAAAAAAAAAAAGTGGGGTTATATTGATTCCGTGCTGGCTTTAGACATGGTTAGATTCAGATGCCAAAATGCTATCAGAAACCTCTCTCTCTTTTCACTCTTGAAGTCTCCTTTTATCTAAGTTAACTTTATTTTCAGTCAGCTTCTTCCTCTTTCCATATATTGACAAGATAGCACTAGTAATATCGAGCTTATGTTCTACTAGATCACACGGTTACTTCCATCCCAACAATTTCGCAGATCCTTAAGGCTCTTATTGGACCATCTGTGTCATGTGCTCAATTCCAAATCAGTACCTTGCTAAGAGGTGTGGGAAGTGTGATATGCAGGCTTAGGTCATGTTTCCACTTCTAAAGGCATTGGAAGGTTGTCAGCCTTACCTAAAGTACATGTACTCAGAATGAGAGAATACTTCCTGAAGGCAAAGTGGAGTCTCTTGTCCTAAGAGATGTCAGCTGACTGACTGAATGAGGTAATAGGTAACCACCGTTGATAGGAATTGCTTTAAAAAAGTAAAGCAGTACATATGTAGTGTAAAACATGGAAGCCCTAAATAGAATAGTTCATACCATTAATTGGGCTATCTTAAACTGTACTTGAACTTCTTTTGCATTTATTTTAAGGTATGGCTTTATGAAATAATTCAGTAATTTTCCTGCCATGTTAATGAAGAATGATGCCTACAGACACTCTCATTCTTTTTTAAGACCATAATGAGTTGGGAGTTCTTACTTGGCAAAGGAGTAAATGTGTTTTTCTTAATGCTTATTTTTAATTAGAAAAATGTCAATTTTAAGCCTACCTATTTGGTATTTTTAACTTTTGCATAGCATTCCCATAGAGGTTCTTCTTTTGTGGTTGCAAATAAAGAAACAGTCGCTTTATTCCTTGTTTTCTAAAACAAGGCATTGGTATAATTATATTGTTAATGTTTTCTCATGTTTCTTTGATATAACAGTTATAATCTAGGAATAAGGAAAATTTAAATACAATTCTTTTTCTTTTAAAATACCACCATTATTTAAGCAGATCATCATACTAAGATGGGTTTAGGTCTGAACAGGAACTATCTCCAACACAGAGGTAATAGTAACCTGACAGGAAGTGTCTGTAGTTAAGAATAGGATACTAATACTACTAAAATGAAATATGATCATCTCTCAAAGGTTTTCTTACCCCTTTTTCTTCCAGTTACACTGTCTCCTTTGTACCCTTTATATATTTTTGTACCCACACTTTAGGACTTGACTGCACTGATACATTTACCCATCTATTTTCTGTAACTGATTTGAGAGTTCCGTAAAGGCAGGAACAGTATCATCATATATCCTTTATCTCTAGCTCCCAACATAGGGCATGGGTCATTTAATAAGCTTTCTATAAAAGATTGGGTGGATGGTAGCAACTATAGATCATATTTCTGAAGGGAAAAGTGATTTGCAAATGTCAGGAATATATCTGATATAGCTGATACTTATTACACCAAATAATTGTATGGTAAGATACAACCTTTCTTTTTCTTTCAGTTCTATAGAAATAAGAATGTATATGTCAGTATGATAACAGAATGCATCAGTGAAAATGAAGTCATAGATACAATTAAAATCAACTATTTGTCATCTCATTTGGGATGTAAACACTGTCAATACACAGATTTTCCTTTAGGTAAAGTCTGTATTTCCATGTCCAAGAAGTAAGCAAGTAGGCCGTCTCACATAATTCTCAACACTGCTTTTCTCATCCTTTACCCATTTTCCAGTTGCTCACCATCTTCAAGCTTCCACACTTGTGGTTCATTTCTTTATGGCTCTGACCTGGCACATAAAATGGAAACAGAACACTAGTCTCTCTGAGATACTATATTAAATGCAAATAAATTATATTTTCTTTTTGTCTCAACTTTTACCTTTCAGAGGGTCTCTTTCCTGTCTGTCAATTTTGGATTAATATTAAATGTGCAAAGAAATATGAATGTATTTTTTTAATCTTTCAGAGAAAAAGTAGAATAAGAGGTTTTTCATGTCATTATGTCAAAAATAAAAGTCGGGTCATATTCATTGGCTAGGCTACTAAGTATTTACATTTATTAAATTTGGAGTTTAATAAAAACCTACATATACATTTTCTTTAATTTTCTATTTATAAAATCATTGTAAATAAAATTATAACTGTCTAAAGTTAATAAATGCTACATTATAAATATTAATATGCAATCACTACTGTCTTCTATTCATACACACCTTTAGTTACATGTAGACGAATATCAGTTATACCAGCAAAATTTGGAAGCTGATCAGTATTTGATAAAATAACAAATATGGCTGACAGTATTTATTGAAGATTATGTCAAACATTAATAATTTAAACTAAAATCCAGAAAATGTACTTACCACATAAAGACATCTTTAGAATAAAGATAAATGATGTGATGTAATTCTTCAATTTACAAAAATATATATATTTTGGAAGATGTTTATTTTTATCAAAAGTTCACATACTATTTCTGGAAAATATTTTAGTATTTTTGAATATTTAAAAGGAAAAAATGATTAAAGGGAAAAATTTAAAAAGGAAGGATGGGTAGTATGCTTGTATAAGTAACGTAAGTATTGTGTACACATTTGCAATTCTTCTAGAAAGACGTAACTAATCAATTAGTCCTAGAGTTAAAAAAAAAAGTCATAGCTGCAGTAACTGGTGTGCAGTGTAGTAGAAATTAACAAAATCTTCACACAACTTATAGAAGCTTATTTTAGAGTAGATGTTATAAAATTATATGTTCCATTACTTTTTATTGACAGTCTGTAGGATAGCTTCCATTAACCTTTCATGTGCTATTAGTCTCTTCCTGGGTTATAATCATGCAGGCAGTCATTACATTGAGCAAAACAATAGTAATATTAAATTTTTAAATAGCACTTTTGAAAGTCTTAGTTGAGTAATATGTTTTTCTTCATAAAAGATTACATTAAAACACCTCAGTTTGTCAGTATATGTGTTTTCAACAATATATTATTGCAAAATTTTTTCTAATTTTGAAAAGAAATCATGATTTATAAAATATAATCATATTTACCATTCAGATTTGTAAATCCTTAAAAGTAAATTTTCTTAATATTTCCTGTGCACAGAATAAACTATAAGGATGATTCTAACTCAATCTTAAGTGGTGTAAGATGTATTCATGGTTTAACTTTCTAATTGTATTACATTAATATATTCCAATATTTCAGACAAATAATTTTCTACCAGAAAGTCTGAGAACAAAAAACAAATTAACTTGTTTAAAAAATTGTCTCTCAGTTGAGTTCTTGAACATGAATGAACTTAATCAGGGGAACAAGAGAGATATATTTGACATTCCAAAGAACTGTTTCTAAAAAATTTAATTTTTTTAAGTAAAATGATATATAGACAAATTGTAATGAAACAAAATTCTACTGTGACTTTAATTTATATATATGGGAAGAAAAGTTGTGTGGGGCGTGTGTATATAATACGTGTAAATATATTTATGCGGTAACCCATTCTAGAATTTGAGTTTATACTTTCACTGCTTGCTGTCTTCCTAAAAATGCATGGCTCTATTTTTTTTTTTATTTCTTACCCAAGTCTGTGTTTTAAAGACAGCATGGCAGTACTTGCTAAAAATTAACTAAG